>NC_135534.1:191388339-191691434 GCF_045843805.1 Urocitellus parryii | reverse complement strand
TATTTAGAGGAATATCTTTTTAAAGAAATTAAAACAAAGTGCAGACTATTTAAAATGAACAATGAGAGCACTATACAGTGGAACCCAGGGGACGTGCCCAATGCGGCCACTCACAAAAACACAGATGAACTAAGAGGGAAAAACTCTGAAATAAACCAAAGAAAGCAGAAAATGAATAAAAATAAGAAGCTAAACAGAAAGACAACTTGTTAACATAAGCAAGGGCAGGGTCTTTGAAATCACTAATAAAATAGCTACCCTGCCTCCCCCAAGCATCTGTCCAGGAACATAAAAAATAAATTTAGAATATTAAGAAATGAGAAAAAGACTATAGGTCTAGAATCAAAGGGAGAGATGGAGGAAGAAAGGGGAGAAGAAAGACTTCATATTTAAATATTTCAAGGCATTTGAAAGACCATTTTTAAATCATAAAAATTACAGAAAATTGACCCAAGAAGAAACAGAAAACATCAACATACTAATACTCAAGGGGAAAATACAAAATTATAAAATTACTGGGATCATCCCAATAATGTTACTGGCAAATTATGCCAAATTCTCAATAAACAGATCTATATTTTCTACATTGCTGGGCGGGGGTGGAAGCAGCATTCCAATTCTTGCTACAATGATAGCAACATAATTCTCCTATTAAAACTAGGCAAGGATTTTTTTTTCTTCTTTTTGCAGTGCTGAGGATGGAGCAGGGCTTGTGCATGCTAGACAAGCACTGAACCACTGAGCGACACCCCCAGTCCAAGGAGAATTTAAGCGGCAGAAAATTATGGATAAAGTTTACATATAACCAGATCCAAAATTCCTACATAAATGTTAACCCCCGCAAAATGGTACTAAACTATACAAGCAATACAACTCCAAAAAAATACCACCCAAGGGCTTTTGGGAGTTTGGGATTTAAAAAAAAAAAAAAAAAGGCTCAATATAATTCACTAGATTTTTTAAAACCTCCTTTTTGAAGTGTACCTCTCAAAAACCTTTGGCAAAGAGTTCACAATATAACCCCAGAGCTACTCCAGTTAAAGCCAGAGATAATCAGGAGCACCCAAAATCTCTACCCCAGGATTCCAAATGATTCTGGAGATCCCGGCCCAGGTGAAAAGGCTGAGAAGAAGAAACAAGAAAAGATAAAGGCTGGGAAGGAAGGACAACCCTACCATCATCCACAGATACAACTTTCAAGATCAAGAATATAAAGAGAATCAACTGAAAAACTACTTTCAGAACAAAAGAGAATTTGGCGAAGTCACCCGACACAGGATGACCTTCCGGAGCCACGGCTTTCCTGCCTGCCAACCATGATCAGTTAGGAAACGGAGGGAGAATGCCACTCCTGGGGGACACCAAGAAGCAAACCTAGTGTGACCCCCAGGAAGACTGGGAGCCCTCCCAAAGCATCCAAGACGTGGGCGGGGAGGAGACCTGTTCCCCTGCGGGAAGACTTAATATCATAAATGATCCCATAAACCCAGGGTGACTCCAGTCAAAATCCCAACAGAGGGCCTCAGAGACTTTGTGAAGCTGACATAAAGCTCACGAAGAAGAAAAAAAATTTTAAGAGTCTCTCGTCTAGACTCTACACTTTTTAAAAGAATAACATATGAAATCACACTAAGAAGGTATAGTCATTAAAAGAGCTGGCCAATGGAAAATGGTGCAGAATTAGGTAAACTTATCAATTTAAAAGAGTAAAAAGTCCAGAATCTGATCCTCTGCACGTAGGAGAATTTAGGAAACTACAAATGTGTCATTTCTAATGAATGAGAGAAAGAGGGACTGGTCAACCTACAACACCGCCCCCTGAAATGACACTCTGAGAAGGCTCCATTGTCACTTCTGGGTATTGGGGGGGGGGGGGTTGCTACCCTGAATCTAATTATAAGGCAAGATGGAGAAACCCAAACAGAAATATTCTACAAAATAACCGTCCCAGTCTCCTCAGAAGTATCGAGCTCATGAAAGACGAAGACAGGATTTCTTCCAGGTTGAAAGAGATGAAAGATAAGAAAACCGGGCTCCCACCTATGCAGAGCACCGAACAGATGGTGAAATGTGTCCAGGGTCTGCAGAGGTACTAGTGACAGTGACACTCTGTGTGGACCCTCATTCTGACCATGGCACTGTGGCTACGTGAGGGAACGTCCTGTTTTGGGAAACACACTCTGAAGGAGACAGGGATGACCAGGGCATCGTGCCCACCAGGCCAAGCAAATAGTTCAGCAAAACAATTTTACAGGAGAAAGAGTTGGGGAGGGGGGGGCGGAAGAACCAGAACACGGGAGGTTAACATTCCAGCAACGGGGGCGAAGGGGACGAAGGGGACGCAGGAAGGAAGTCTCTGTACTATTCTTACGACTTTGCTGTAAGCCTGAAATCACATCAAAATAAGTTTTTTTAAAAGGAAAATGTAAGTTGCGTTGGGATTCTCTCGGGATAGTCATGGTTTGGTCACACACGGCATATCACAGAACGTGTGGGAACTGTCAACCTGTCAACTGTCGTACTCAGTTGCTGTTACCCCTGGAGAGCCAAGGGAACCAGGCTGGGAAGGAGGTTTCTATTCTGACCATAAAGTTTTATTACCTAAAATCAAATAAGGTAAAAACAAATAAAGTACATAAATGAAAAGATAAAGAACACTTGGAAGAAAACACACCCAAATAAATTCCAGATGGATTAAGTGGCTTAACAGAAAAACGAAATCAAAAATACTAACCAAATATAGATTTTTTAAAAAATACTACTGCCATGAAGAGGGTTTCTGTTTTGCTTTGCTGTGCGGAAGATGGGACCCCAAGCCATGAGCATGCTGGGCAGGGGCTCTACCACTGGGCTCACGTCCAGTCCACGAAGAGGGGTTTGTAACCATCTTCAGAAAACAAACACTGACCATCACAGAGTAGCAATGTACCAATGTGCCAGGTTCTGTTCTAAGCACTTTAAACATGGTTTTTCCAGTGACCCCTGGATCAGCCCGATGGGGCAGGTGCATAGATGAGGTTCACAGAGAACTGGTAGTCACAGGCCGAAGACCCCTGCGAGACTGTGGATTCTGCACCAGGTCCCAGTCCTCTATGCCGCTCCCCGCAGAAGTTCCCCGGCCTTTGCAATTCTACACAGTAAGCTTTAGAAATAATCCAGGAGCTGCCAGAGTCTAGAAAATCCCCACTCATTCCTTCAACAAATATTTACTCCTCTTTAGATGAATCACCTCTTTATGGGCACCGTAGTAGGCACTTCACTTACTTTATTTAAATTTCCCACCACCTTTTATTGTTCCCATTTTTGAGCTGAGGTGGCTGAGGCTCAGGTTCTGAGAGCGAGATGCCAAGGAGCCTGCAGGGCCAGGCAGTGCTGGGGTCTGGAGCAGGTCTTATGCCTCTGGAGCCTGGCCCTGACCACCAGTCACCACCTCTGGCTTCCCCTGGGGAAGGATACGGAATCCCAGCCCGTGGCCTCGAGCCAAGAGCCCTGTCCTGGGATAAATGCATCCAACCAAGATACCAAGAGACAAATCTACTACTGCTGCTGAGCTGCCTCAAAGTCACGAGGGACAGATAAGCATGAATGTGATCACTGAACAAACATGCTGAGCAGCTACTACGTGCCCACCCTGGGGACACAACCAAGAGTTAGAGACTCATCCGCAAAGAGAATGGAGTCCAGACAAGTTTTCAGTGAGTCCAGCTGATGACGAAGACCAGTAAGACTGATGGGTCAGGGGAGGAAGAGAAGAGGCAGGGGTTTTGAGAGGGGCCCCCACACTCCATTTTTCCAAGGGTAACCCCAGGCCCAGAGACCTGTTTCTTCAAAGCCCACCTGGCCAGGAAGAAGAGACTCAAACTCAACCTCTCCAGTCCCTGTCCCATGCAGTGCTCCCTCTCTGTGCCACAGATACTCTGGGCCAGGTGGAGGAGGGCAGGGGACCAGCCTGTACCCAGGTACGGCTACGTGGGAGCTCCAGAGGGCATCAGCCCTGCCCTCTCCAGCACCTGTCCCTGGGCTGCAGCTCCCACACAGGCTCCAACTTTGACAAGGGGCCCCCTCCTGGTCTACAGCCCAACAGCCCAGGGCCTTCAGCTGGACTCCCCCTTCCCCACCCCTGATAAGCCCCAGGCCTGTGGCCTCGGTTGGCAGCCCATGCCGCACAGGGCCTGTTTGGGGTCCTGATCTACTCCGCGGCGGCAAGCCCCCCTGTTTGCCTCTGCAGAGCTGCGTGGCAAATGAGCTTACACGGCATGAAGGGCCGCACCAACAGGATGCCCGTGGCCCAGCCCTCCAGTTCAGACCACGGCCAAGCACGTACTCACACCCAGCTCTTCCCGACCCTCCCGGCACTGGTCACACCTGCTCAGGAATTTGCTTAATCCACACGTATCATTATCCATTTCTTCACCAAGTGCCTGAAGACCTTGCCTCGGCCACTGGCCAGAGGCACAGACGCAAGGGCTGGGTGGCCCAAGTGCCCCAGGGAGGCTGTTCCCCACAATCCCATTTGGGGGAACGCATGCATCTGCAAATCACCATACGGTACAGAAACAAATCTTCCACACTGAAGGACGGCTCTGCCTTGGTGACAAGAGCAACCAGTTGCCTATCCCGCCACTGAGCGCCAGGCTCCTGCACAGCCACGCCTGTGGTCCACGTGGTTCCCACAATCGGCAGAAGAGGCTGGTGTGACTGTCATGCCCACTTCAGAGGAAGCGTCTCCGGGCCAGCGTGGGCCAGGGTGCGATCTCACGGGTGGACGCTGCCTGCACTGGTGTCCTTGATGCTGCCCATCACCCCCACAGCACTGCCCCCCTCTGGCCCCCAGAGACCACAGCACAACTGCCACAGGTGCCATCACCCGCCAGCCCTGACGGCAACACAGCATCACTGCAGCCCCAGCTCACTGTTCGTCCTGTCCCTGTTCCTTCTGTCCCCAGTTCAAGCCATACAAGCACTCCCTAGCCCCCCACCACCTGGCTGCCAGTTCTTTGACCTCCTTTCTTTCCTGGCCTTCCTCCCCCACCCAGCCAGCTCTGCCACCTCCTGGTAGTCAGTACCCTGGACCCTGGTCTTGGTGACAGCTCCACCCACAACCTCAGCACCCTGTCCCCACACTCCCACCCCCCCACTCCCACCATCCTGGCCCAACCTGGCCTCAGGACTCTGCACCACTGCAGGGACTCCCGGCCCTCCCTCGCCCCTCTTCCCCACCCTCCCCGCTGCTTCCCAGCCATGCCAGACCTTCAAGGCACCGACCCAGCATGACCGTCCAGCCCCAGGCCCTTCTGTCTTCACATGCCCTGCCGAAACCCCAAGCCCCCTGCCCTGCTCTGGAGGAACACACCTCCTCGCGGGTTGTCTCCCTGCCCATCTGGCCCCAAGCCCCAGGTGGCCCACAACTTCCCCTTTCCCTTTCCGTGCTCCTGGGGTGAGCATTTAGACCTTCACTAAGTCTCAAACCACTGCTCCCCATCGACAGCCATTTCCTGAGAAACTGGGAGCAATCAAAAGAGAACAAGCCACACTCCCGCCTGCCACACCAACGGGCCACCTCACTGCAGCAGGGTACCCCTGCCTGTCACCCAGATGAACTGTGCACGCCCAGCCGCGACGCTGAGGTCCACGCCCTCCTATCTCATGCGTCTCCCCGTCTTTCAGACCCCTGCACAGCTCAGAAACAGGCCTCCACATCCCTACACCCAACTGCTTCCCTTTAGAGCAAAACTCTACACTCCCCTTGCTCACTGGCTCCCCTCAACCCCCACTGACCCCCAGGGTCAGTCGCCAGGGCTGCCAACCCATGTGACCTGGTGCAATGCCCAGAGGAACTGACATGGACGATCTCGCCCGGCACCTGGAACACCTGGTCCTGGCTCCCCTCCCTCACTGGCTGCTCCCTCCTTGGCCTCCCGGTCAGAGATTCCTCCTCACACCCAAGAGCCACCAAGGTCCACAACTGACAGCCCCGACAAGCTGGTGGTTCGCCAGTCCTGCTACGCCCTGACACTGCCCACCCCCAGGCTCCAGGCTCCAGACCACTGCTTACTCGACATCAGCGCCAGGACATCAAACACTGGAATCCTAAAAGGTCCCATTTCTTACCCCCACCCCCCCAGAACCCATCCCCTGTGCCTCACCTCACTGGCAATGGGGCCACCAGTCACCATGTGCTTGGGCCCAGCCTAGGCCAGGTCAGCCTGGACCCCTTCCAACCTGCCAGGAAGCCCCACTGGCTCTAATGTCACCGTTTATCCCACATCTGACCCTGCCATCCCCTCTGCACCAATCCTGCTGACCAGCACCTCCTCTCTCCTGGGCTACCCCAATATTCCCTGACTTTTCACCTCCCACACAGAGCTATTCTTGCCCCCAAATGGCTTAATCATGGCTAAGAAAATAAGCAAGGATCACCCTGACTTACATTTTAGCCACCTTGCCCCCTGCTCCCCCTCCAAATTTGATTTTCCAGAAGGCAGGCAACTTCCGGAAGCCTTGGCTTCAGAACCTACAGAGGACGTGTAACTCAAGGCGTGCTCTGTAACAAGAAGGAAGGCAGGCAGGCCACTGACGCCCCACCGCCAGGCGCCCTCTCCCCCAGTCACAGGCGGACCAGGCTGTTACCGGAGGACTCGCTGCGCAAACACTCACCACGGAAAGAGAGCCCAGGTCAGCCCGCTCTGCCTTACTGGGTGTTCATGAAACATCATAAGACTCGTTCCACTGTCTCATTAAGAAGCCATTTCATTATTCCAAAGGAACGACGAAGACAAAGCTGCATCTGGAGAGTTCCATGAAGCACGCACTCATCGCCACACCGTCTCCTAACCTCTGGGGAAGCATCAACCAGGGCGGGTTACGCTCCTAAGCACAGACTTCTAGGGGACCTACAACCCTGTCCCCACCGCAGAGCTAGGCCCAGAGAGCAGAGTTCAGATCGGAACCAGGACTCCTGGCCCAGCCTGGCCCACCCTGCGGCGTCCCCTCCAGAGACAGCGCCATCCGGCCAGGCCAGGCAGGACAAGAGGGAAGGGGAAGGAGAGGCACTGTTCTTTGCCCAGGCCTTGGCCGTGTCCCTGTGTCCCTGTCCCTGGCTGGCTTAAGCACCAAGTCCAACCAATCATGACATCAAAGGACGCCAGGCCCACCAGGCAGGGCCTCCCAGTTTCTGCTCTGCCATGGAAGCCATCACTCCCTTCCTCACAACGAGAAAAACGACGGAAAACCGAAAATCCACAGGAGAACTGAGGTCACAGAGCAGACCACCACTCTGAGCACCGGTCAGATGTGCAAGGCAGAGGAACCGGCTGCTGTGGTTTGGATCCGTGTGCCGAAGGCTTGGATGCCAGCCTGGGACGCTCCTGGGAGGGAGAGGTGGGGCCTGACGGGAGGAAGTTAGATCCCTGACGGTGAGATTGGGGCCCCAGCCCCGTCCTTCCCCGCCCTCCTGCTCTTGCTTGCTTCCCAGCCACCATTAGGTAATGGCTTTTCTCTACTGCACACCCCTGCCAAGATGTCCTGCCTCATCACAGGCCCAGAAATGATGGAGCACCAACCAACCATGCACTGAAACCTCTGAAACTATCGGCCAAAATAAACCTTCCTTCAAGCTGATTTCCTCAGGTATTTGGTCACAGCAAGGCACAGCTAACTAATACAACAGCTTACCAGGAACTAGAGGGGGGAGCTAGCAACGGGTAGGAACTCTTAAACAGTAACTAAGGGCTAGTTAAAAAAGGTTAGAAATGCAGAGGGCCTCGTCCTAGGAAACCCACCACACTTTTAGGTATTTAGCCTCCAGGAGCTTCCAGAAAAACCACAATGGCTTCAGAGACAATTTAAAACATAACGGGGAGAGGAACCATCCTGAGATAGCGCAGGGTGTCTCTTCTTGAGAAGGAAGGAAAGTTACTTCCCCACAAACTTACCTGGCCAGGGGAAGGGCAACCCCACAACCCCAGCCTCGCTACCTAGCCTTCCTGTCTCACCTAAGGGGACAAAAAGAAAGGGCGGAGAAGTAGTTCTGAAGGTCACAGCTCAAGGACTCAGACGCACTAGGAAAACTGAACAGCAACTGAGCTTCAGTCATGAGTACTGATCACTTCTTCCCCCAACACCGCACAGCCCACAAAGACCACTCCAGAGGGTAACAGCAGGTTACGACAGAGAGCTACAAAACAGACCCTATTTAAGAAGGAATTCTTAGGGAAACCCAAAGACAACAAGGAAGAAATCACACACGGGAAATTAAAGTACCTAACACCTACAGCAACAAACATTAACGGGAGCCCAGTTTCCTAGCCACATAAACCTGAAACTTCACACTCAAATCCTCCTGACCTCAATTCCTATTCCTAGATACATCATGTTT
Source organism: Urocitellus parryii (assembly GCF_045843805.1). Lineage (NCBI taxonomy): Eukaryota > Metazoa > Chordata > Mammalia > Rodentia > Sciuridae > Urocitellus > Urocitellus parryii. The sequence continues at coordinate 191,683,057 of NC_135534.1, read as the reverse complement.
GGCTTTCAAGAAAAAGTGCACAGCCTTCTAAAGGGCAAGGAGAAAAAAAGAGAGAGAAGGCATCCAAACCAGGCTCAAAAATGACAGATTCCGGAAGAGCAGTAGACAATCTTAAAAAGACTATGATCAGCCAGGTGCGGTGGCCCACACCTGTGATCCCAGTGGCTCAGGAGGCTGAGACAGGAGGATGGCAAGTTCAAAGCCAGCCTCAGCAATGGCAAGGCACTAAGCAACTCAGGGAGACCCTGTCTCTAAATAAAATACAAGATAGGGCTGGGGATGTGGCTCAGTGGTCGAGTGACTCTGAGTTCAGTCCCTGGTACCGGGGGAAAAAAAAATACTATGATCAATATGTTAAAGGGCTCCTGTGGGAGAATCAGACAACGTGTAGGGCAGATGGTGAACATCAGCAAAGAGAGAAAAGTTGAGCTAAAATTTAAAAAAAGCAAGAGGAGAGTGGGTCCATAGATGCCATCCACACCGAAATACAAAGAGATTAAGGGGAAAAAGAGAGGTCCTGTGAACTTCCAGTCTCCACCTGGACACTGAGGAGTTTGGAAGTGCTCTTCACGTCTCACCTTAAACAGAACAAAGAAACTTGGACAGGACAGAGATCTGACATCTCAGAGCAAACCACCCCTCCAACAGCGGGGGAGGCAGGAGAGTGAAGAGAACCCCCTCCCCTCCCCGAGGCTGTGGATGGAGACTACGGGCTACAGCAGGAGTGAGCCTGAGAGCCCCGGAGGTCACCCCCAGGAGCTGCTCCGGCTTCTCAGGATTAAATGGAAGAAAAATCCCAGCACAGGAGGTTCTGCTCATGGCGGTTCCGCTCCAGGTGCACACAGGTAAGAGCTGGCCAACTCCTGGCACCTTCGGTCTTACTCTGCAAGGGCCTAACCTCCCGGACTCCACCTACCCACCAGAGTCTAACCAAAATGGGCTTCACCCGCGCCTGACGGACCTGGGGAGAGGCACAGGCCACACCCAGCGCCTCTGGTCCTCCTGTCCTACCTGTGGAGGAAGAGAGGGACCCCAGAAGCACTTCGAAGGTCCCGGGGTACAGGCCCCCTAAAGGCCTGAGAACTCATCAGAAGATTTAGAGCACTTCTCCCCCAGATCACCCCACATCAATCTTCTCTGTCTGGTAACAGAGGATCCAGTGAAAGAAGGTTTCTCTGGAGAAACCCAAAGACAGCAGGGGACACAGAGACAAGAGCACAAGAAGCAATGTCAGCCGCGGACACCTTCAGATCCAGCCAACTGTGAACACAGCCCAACTCCCAGACGACGACATAAAACCATGTGCTACAGGCCCACTGACGTCAGTCCTTCCACCTGATGCATCGAGCCTGGCTTTCAACCTCACCCTAAAATGCTGGACACCCCAGTACCTGTTATTAGTCACATCATGTCATCCAGTTTCATCAAAAAAACACTAGGCACGTAAAAGGCAAAAACAAACAGACATGTTGAAAAGACACAGCAGGCATCACAATGAGACTCAGAACAGAGATTCGGGGACTTAAAATAACAAATACTATGTCAAGAGCTCTGGGAAAGGTGGACCCCAGGGAAGAACAGATGGAGATGGGAACAGAGAGGTGGACACTCTACACACAGTCAACAGGAAACAAAGAGATGGGCCGAACCCAAGAGGCAAACAGAAGAGAAAAGCAAAATGCAAAGCCCACTTTCCACGAACCGCAGGGCAATTACAGAACGGATTTATCCACGAGTGCTTATGGGTGTGAAGTGGGCAGCCAGACAAGAACAGAGACGGAAAGAACAGGAGAAATATTTGAAGAAATAATGGTTGATGATGGGGGGTGGGGGTGTACTGGGGACTGAACTCGGGGGCACTCTGAGCCACATCCCAGCCCTGTTTTATATTTTGTTTAGAGATAGAGTCTCACTGAGTTGCTTAGTGCTTCACTTTTGCTGAGGCTGGCTTTGAACTTGTGATCCTCCTGCCTCAGCCTCCTAAGCCGCTGGGATTGCAGGTGTGTGCCACTGCGCCCAGCCTAGTTGATGGTTTTTGAAAATCATAAGCACCAAGCCACAGATCCAGGAAGCTCAGGGAGCACCAAGCAGGATAAAAGTAAAAAAAAAAAAAATCTACACCTTTGTGTGTCATACTCAAACTACAAAGACCAAAGACAGAGAAAATCTTGAAAGAAATCAGAGATGGGAGAAAAACTATCTTTAAGAGGAACCAGGTGAGGGGCTGGGTGCACAGTCTGTGGCACCCTGCTTGCCTGACATGCTCAAGACCCTGGGCTGATACCCAACACCCCAAAGGCAAAATAGCAGGGGGATAAAAGTTACACCAGATTTCCTTCCAGAAACTACACAGCAAGGAGAGAGTCAAGTGATGTACTGAAATTGTTAAAGGAAAAAAAAAATCATCAATCTAGAAATCTGATCCAGTGAAATTAAAAGTGAAGGAGAGGCCTGGGGTGGAGCTCTGGGTCCGATCCTCAGCAACAAAATTAAAAAAAAAAAAGAAAGAAAGAAAGAAGAGAAATCAAGACAAGACAAGACAACCTAATTGTGAGGGTATTTGTTGCCAGAAGACCCATCTTTCAAAGAAATATTAAAAGAAATTATTTGGAGAGAAGGAAGATACTACAGGTCAGAAACTCAGGTACACATGAAGAAAGGGATGGAGTCGAGAGGAATCACTGAAAATAAAATAAAATCTTTAACTCTCTTATTCTTGATTGATATAATAGACAACGGTCTGTTCAAAATAAGAACATCAACAAAAGACTGGATTTAACGCTTCTAGATAAGAAAACTAAATGTTACAGGGGACAGGGGGAGGAACTGGACTACAGACTGTCCCTGACTTACAATGTTCAACTTTACAAAAGTATTGTAGGAATCTATTAAGTGCATTTTTTTGACTTACCTGTGTTTTTGGCTTATGGGGGGTGGTTTATGGAGAACATCTGTATTCTGTTATAAAGTACCTGGCACTAAAGGAAGCGACAGGGCATTATTTGAAAGGAAAATCAGATTTGACTATAAATGCATATTGCATCTTGGGCAATCACAAGAAAAATTTTAAGAACTGATATGCCATAAGAAGGAAGAAAACAATCAATTAAAACAAGTAGAAGGGAAAAAAAAGTGGAGGATTAAAAAAAGGAACATAAAATATGGATATCAAATAGAAAAAAAATGCAAATATGGTAAATAATAATATGACTACATTATAGTCACTTTAATGTGAATGGTTTAAATACCCAATTAAAAGACAGGGACTATTGGGTGTGAATTTAAAAAAAAACAACACCAGACTTCCTTCCAGGAACTACCCAACTATATACTATCTATAAGAAACACACTTTGAATATGAAAATACAGATATATTTGGATTAAAAGAATGGGTGTAGAGAAAGATACTCTAGGCCAATGTTAATTAAAAGAAGCCTGAAGTAGTTACATTAATTTCAGACAAAGAAGTCAGAGCAAGGAAACTATAGAAGATAAAGGAGGACATCTGGTAATGACAAAGGACTCAACCCTTCAAGAAGTAGCAGTCTACTATGTATGTGTTAATCTAATACGAATGCACCAATATAATCTGTATGCATCTAGCAACAGCATCAAAACGTGAGGCAAAAATGGATAGAATTGAAAGTAGAAATAGACCAATCCACCATTAATATTCTTTATCAATAACTGACAGATCCAGCAAGCAGAAAATCAGTGCATATATAGTTAACCTGAACAGAACCATCAATCAACTGGATCTAATTGACATTTATAGAGTATTTCATCCAACAGTAGCACAATACACATTCTTCTCAAGCTCACATGGAATATTCACCAAGACAGGTCACATTCTAGGCCATAAAACATACCTTAACAAGCCTAAAGAGGAGAAACCACCCCAAATATGCTCAGACCATAATGAAATTACACTAGAAATCAAAAACAGAAAAGACTGCTGGAAAATTCTGAAATAAATGGAGATTAAATAATAATAATAATAATATAAACACATGGGTGAAAGCAGAAATCTCAGGAGAAAAGAAAAACTATTTAAAAATACATGAAAATGAAAATGCAATTATTAGAATTTGTGGAGAGCAGTCAATTATAGGGTTAGAGAGAATTTTATACCACTGAATGCACATATGAGAAAAGAAGAAAGACCTAAAAGTCTATCACCTAAACTTCTACCTCAGGAAAGTAAAGAATGTAGAATAATATAAACCTAAAGCAGGCAGAAGAAATCACAAAAATCAGAGCAGAAATCAATGAAATTGGAAAAAGAAAATGAAGTGAGAAAAATTAATGAAACTAATGACTAGTGCTTTGAAAAGATGAATAAAATTTATAAACCTCTAGTCAGTCTAGCCAAAAGAAAAAGGAGACAAAATTACATCAGAAATGGAAGAGGGGACATCACTATCGAGCCCACGCATCTTAAAGGATAATAAAGGTAGACCATGAGTAACTCTGAATTGTCACACAATTTGGTAACTTTAAAGAAAGGGACCTAGAGGCTGGGGCTGTAGCTCAGTGGTAAAGTGCTTTCTTCGCATGTGTGAGGCACTGGGTTCAATCCTCAGCACCACATAAAAATAAATACATTTACAACTAAACAAATTTTTTTTAAAAGGGACCAATTCTCTGAAAGACACGTGTACTAGCACTCACACAAACAGATCCATCTATCTATGCCTACACCTAATAAAAGACACAGAAGCTATAATTAATAACCTTAGGAAAAAAAAAAGCACCAGGTCCAGTGGTGAATCCTATCAAACTCTTAAGGAAAAACTGATACCCAGTCCTTGTGATCTCTTCCAGGAAACGGGAGCAGAAAGAACACTCATTCTATATGGAAAGCATTACTACCAAAAAAAGTTAAAGACAATATAAAAAAGGAAAGCTACTTTTTTTCAGAAAAAAGTTTAGAAAATATATTTTATATAAATAATAATATATTATTTTTATATATAATATTATTTATATATAATATACATACTTATTATGTATAGATAATCAGCAAAATATTAGCAAATCATATTTTTAAATGTATAGAAAAGACGCATATGCCAAAACCCCATGGGATTTATTCCAGATATGCAAGATTGGTTTAACACTCAAGTATTAACTGGTATATCCCCTCAACATCACAAGGATAAAAAATAAAAATCATATGATCCTATGAATAGATGTGCATTTGACAAAATCCAATGCACAATTAATGATTGAAAACTCTCAGCAAACTAGGTACAGAGAAGACCTTCCTCAACTTGCTAAAGAAAGTCTACAAAAAGGCCTACAGCCTACAACACCAAACGGGAGGAAACTAAATGCATTTCCCCTAAGACCAGGACCAAGGCATGCACGCTCTCCATTACTACTCCTATTCAATATCACACTGAATGTCCTATGCAGCAAGACAAGAAAAGGAAATAAAAGGCATACAGACTGGGAAGGAAGAAATACAACTGTCTTTATTCACAGATGGTGTGACTGCCTACAAAAGAAAATAAAAAAAAAAAAACTGGAAGGTTGCAGAATACAAGCTGAATATACAAAAGTCAATTACTTTCACATATAACAACAATGAAAAAAATGCAATTTTTACCCTAAAACACAATACCACTTATTTATCTAAATTTCTTCTGGCACTAATATATTTAACCAAACATAGGTGAAAACCATAAAACTCTGATGAAAAAAAAATAAGATCTAAATAAATGGAGAGAGATCCCATTTTCATGGAGAGAAGTCTCCTTATTATTAAGATATCAATTCTTCTCAACTTTATGTACAGATTCAACACAATCTTAATAAAAACCCCAGCTACTTATTTTGGGGCTACTAACAACTAATTCTGAAGTATACATGGAGAGGCAAAAGACCAAGAACAGCCAACTCAATACGCAAGAACAGCAAAGCTGGAGACTCACTAACGCTACCCAACTCATGACTTCCTACAGAGCTACAAAGAACAAAATAGTGCACTGTTGGCAAAAGAATAAGTAGTCCAGAGGAACAGAGGAGAAAGCTCATAAACAGACCCACACAAATACAGGCAACTATCTCTGGTAAAGGAGCAAAGTCAATTAAACAGAGGAAGGACAGTCTTCAACAAACGATGCTTGAACTACTGGTCATCCACACGGAGAAAACAAACAACAACAAAGGCCCTCTTAGGCCTGCTGCCCACCACAGCCACTTTCTTTGGATTGCACGTGCTCACCCCTGGACAACGGTCAACTTATCTTCTGCCTCATCCATCCCCCATTTTATGCCAATTATTTCCAAGTTGGAATCAAAACTCTGTCCACGGCAACTTTCACTATCAATTTCAGGCCTTTCCTCTGTTCCATTTCTGCTCCAACTTCTTCTCTTCCTTTAAACATAGTTGATGCTCCATAAATACTTTCTGTATGAATAAGCATTTAAGTTATGTGCATGCCCTATGTGTACTGAATATATTCTTCAAGATATCAATACACTGGCACCCAGAATGACTATTTCCAAATGGGAAGGATACGGACGATCTTGATTTTTTTTCATTCCCTTTGCCCATTGGACTTTGTAACTACTGAAGAATGAACATATATTATTTTGGATAACAAAAACAGTAATAGAAGCAAAACAAAAGAACACACAACCTAAGAAAGGCCAGATTTATACAAAGGAAATATCAGGAGTGACAATTTACTTCATAGAAGGCATCTTCTGCTTTGTAAAAATCATTTTCCTAAAATTCTTTTGTGTAGACAATAGTAAAAAAAAAAAAAAAAAAAAAAATGGATTGGCAGGGAACTTCCCAGGGCAATGTGAAGTTCAAAAGCCCTTTCCCTGAGGGGAATAGAACACGTTCCCCGCCCCCTCCTTTCTTTCCAGATCACACACTGGTCACTGGTTCCTTCTCTTCTCCTCAAGGGTGGGCCCCAGCTGGTCAGTTTCAAGTTCTGTGACCTCTGACCCTGTCGACCTCTGGAGCGTCTCCTTCAGATGTGGGCATCTATGACTCTGGAAAACCAGAGTGGCACTCCGCTGGGCAGGACCAGGAAGGAGCCCCCAGTCCTGGATGGAGAGAGAGCACCCTCACCAAACAGGGGAAGAACTGGAGAGACTCCCAGCCTCCAACCTTGTGGACCCCCGTCCACCCCAGAGGACCAAATGGTATCAGAAAGGCCATCCCCACCCTGAGCCAGGCCTGCTGGGTGCTCTGCACTCCCTCCCTCTCTCTCTCTCTCTGAACCCCAGAGCAAAATCTAGGTGCAGAACACCTGACCCAATTTCACAGATGAGGAAATAGACCAGAGAGGTGAGGCAGTGTGCCCACAGTCACCCAGCTAAGTAGAAGAGACAGGACTCAGGATTCCACCCTTGGTCTGGTGGATGACAAAGTGTCACAATAAATAAGAGGAACTTCAAAACGCAAAGGTATCATATGCTACCTGTGCCAGGTTCTTCTGAGAAATGCTGAGCCTGGATCGCCAATGAGAGCTGCCATCGCCACCCTGGTGGAGTGTGATGCTGGGGACACCTCACCCAGCTCCCAGGACCACAAACTGCCTCCCACTTGTGCATTGGGCTGCCCAGGTCACGATTCTGCCCTGAGCCAGATGGGACGCAAATGCATGGCTAAGACTACCATGAGCCACATGGCCAACCACAGAAGACCCCAAGGCTAAACCCAGGAACACTCCATCATCTGCCAAGGAAATGACACGTCCGGTGTGCCAGGACAGTGCGGGGCACCTCACGTCTGTTAATTCGTGCAGTCCTCACAGTCCCCTAGGACAACGGGCTCACTGATGGGAGAGGCTCTTCCCCTACAGCACCCTCCCCACAACCTGCAGAGTACCCCATGCTCGGGCTGCCTCTGCAGACCCCTCTCCACCCCAAATCTCAGATAAGGGGCCTCCTGGCCTCTCAGGCTCCACACTGACAGCTTCTCCTAGGGTGAAGGTCTCAGAGACCCTGGGGGTGCTTCTGCATCGCCATGGCAACGGGTTGAGGGAAGCCTTCAGGATGGTGGGGCGGGAATGAGCAGATGAGGGGCAGTTCCCATTCTCCACCAGGAGAGGCAGAGGGCCTGGCACCCAGCCAAGGTGTGGCCCCAACTCCAGCTGGGGGTCAGAATCCTGCACAGGGCAGCCCACACAGTCCTACAGCATCTCACTCTGCTGCAGACTGACTGCCGTTTTGCCACCTGTCAGGACGCCCGCAGCCCTCAGTACTGCTGAGCCTCAGTTTCTCCATGTGTGTGGCGGGGACAGCACCCTGGCCTGGCCCGCTTCCCATCAGCACCGGGCAGCAGAGGCGGAACACGTGGGTCTGCTCTGCCAACGGGGACAGCGGCCTCTGGGCAGCCCTGGAGCTTCCACTTCACTGACCGCCCAGGGCTCTCCGAGGGCACCTGCAGCAGCCAGCCAAGGGCCAGCCTCTCGACCACGAGACAGCGACAGCTCGCCAGGCCCGCCCTTGGCACCGAAGCTGCCAGCAGGGATGACCGACAGCCGGCCAGCCAGCTTCCTTCTTCAGGGACACACACACACACACACACACACACACCCTTCAACTCATAAATAAAAATCTGATTATCACAGGCTTTTCCAAAGCCAATGTGACTGAGTTTTAATCTTTTATAAAGAAAAACTCATGAAATATTCAAGTGGGGCCTGCACATCTCAGGAGACGAAAGTGGCTCTCTGCAACCACCAGCCACAGGCCCTCTGCCGTCACCCAGCAGAGGGGCATGCCCACGGGGCAACTGCTCCACCCAGCCACCCGCAGTGACAACCTAGGGGCCAGCCCCTTCCTCTCCACCACGCCCTCTCCCCGGCTGCTCCCCACACTGGGCTCTTCCTCGTCCACAGGATCCACAGGATCAGGGGCGCTGGGCACCTCTCCAGCCCGCACAGCACTTGAGGACACAGCAGACGACATCGTGAGGAAGCAGGAGGAGCCCTGCCTGCAGGGTCCCCCGTGAACGGGGCCGCGGCAGGAGCACCACATGCAGCCCATTCATGCCCTTGTCCCCTCGTCCAGGAACTCTTCTCCAAGAGCTCACACTGCGCCTGACACCGCAGGGGCACCAGGGACACGATGGTGACACAGGCAAAACCCTCCAGCCCTGCTTTGTGCAGTGAGGGCTGACTCCAGGGCTGGGTGCAGGATGAGCCTGGAGCCGCACGGAGACACGCGTCCAGAGGAGCCGCACACGAGCGGGCTGCTGTGGGCCACGCTGGGAAAACAGTGGCCATCATGAAAATGCTGGCGACGGATTATAGATCCACACGACCAACATCCAGGAGCCTCGGATGACATGAAGGAAAAAGAAAATAAATAAATGCGGGAGAAAGGAGGGCTTGTTCTAAAGAAGAATCCCAATTAATAAATGAAGAGGGGTGATGGAATAGGAAATCACTATTTGGCAAACAGCGAGGTCATCACTGTTGCAGGCAAGAATCAACAATAGATGCTAAAATTAGAGAACAAACAGTAACAAGATACTGGCTCTGTCTCAAAGTCTCTGCCCACAAAATACTTATTAATACAAAGGGTAAGAGAGTAACTTTTCTCAAAGAGGAGGAACCTGGCAGGCAGCACCTCAACCCAGTGTTCAAAGTTAACACCACCAGTGATGAGCCACCAAGTGAGGCCCTGGGGAGGGGACAGACAGCCTCACACCAGGTTGCTCCCCCAGACGGCACAACCTGGTCATCCAACACCACTTGCCAAATCCAGGAGGGGCGCTCTACAAAATGACCTGTGGGAACTCTACAAAGGGGTCAAGAACTTAAAAAACAAAAGTCAAGGAACGTCCCGAAGTGGTGGAGAGTGAGGAGCCAAGACGCAACGTGGGAGAGGCCATTCTGGGACCCCTGGTGAGACCTGAGTAAGGTTTGCAGGTTAATCTGTGGCACCGTGTTACAGACTGAGCACCCCGGCCCACAAAAACTAGAACTCCCAAACACTCCCAAATCCAAAACTTTTAAGTATATGCGTGTGCCTGAGAAAATACTCAGCCACAAAGAGTCAAGTTTTGGATTCCGGAGCATTTTGCCTTTCTGATTTTCAAATTTGGGATGGTCAAACAGTAAACTCTGTACCAATATTCCAAGATCCAAAAAACTACCTGATGTGCTTCTAAATCTGAAAGACTTCTGGTCCCAAGCATTTCAGAGGAGGGATACTGCACCTGGAATTTCCAGTATTAAGTTCACAGTCACTTGAGCACTATCTCATCATTATATAAGGTTAACACCAGTGAGGGGGGATGGAAACTCTTGGTATTTTTGAGGGGGGGGGTATTATTCTTACAAGTTTTTATAAATTCTTTCAAACCGAAAAGTTGAAAGAAAAAAAAAAAAAACTTAAACCCTACCCTCACAAAAACTTACATTCAACGAGAAGGGGGAAGATAGAGAAGTATCTGTCTTCATTTTTAAAAATCCCCCTACATGGTGCCATGAAGAAAAATGAAGCCTAAAAAGGATGCAGAGGGTCTAAGTTTAAATAGCACTTAAGAAAAGACTTGCTGAAAGGAGGGAGAAGGGAGATGAGCCAGAGGAGAGAATGAGCCAGTAAAATAGCTGGGCAGAGGAGCAGCCTTGGTGCAAAGGCCCTGAGGCTGCAGTGCCCAGTGCAACAGAAAAACAAGGCCAAACTGAGCCGGGCCAACCTCCCCATTGGCCAACCTCCCCGCTGGCCACCCCATTCCCTGCTCCCTGCCCTGTTCCTCCTGATCAGGCAGCAAGCTCAGCCACCCAAGGGCATCTGAGTTGCACTTCGGGGGGATTAAGTCCTAAAGTCAGTACATAAAGTTAAAACTTTTTGAACTGGCCCTTAAGAAGACCCTCCCCATTTTCCTAGAAAAACCAACAGCCAGTGCATCCTGCAGAACAGGAATGCCTCCGTGCCTCTCCAGGTGAACTCCAGACAGAGAGGCTGGCTTGCAGGAAGGCACTGTGTGTCCCACCACCCAGCCCCACAGCCACCCAGCCCCACAGCCACCCAGCCCCACAGCCACCCAGCCCCACAGCCGGCCAGGCAAGATGCTCTCCTTCCCACCAAAGGATCAGCAGCCCTCCGTTCCTGGTGGGGGTCCCCCTGGGGCCTCTGCCACCTGCATGATTCCCGCTCTCCAGTTACATGCCCATCTGGTGAGAGACCGATCCTCCTTCCTCAGCCAGGACTCTCTGCTCAAACCCCTCAGGCTCCCACTTCCATGGGAAGGATTCCAGGCTGGACTGTGACTCAGACACGGTGGACATTTGCTGATTGCAAGAGACACTAATGAGAAGTCAAAACTAAATTCAGTTCTAGGCCTTTCTTCTATAAATTCTCCACCGGACCTGTCACCCCCTATCTGTGACGGGCTCCTCATGAGCACCACAAAGGAACCAACTACAAACCAAAAAGAGGTGGACTCGACCAGTCCAGCCACATCGTCAGCCTGGCTCATTTTCTGGGCCTGGGCTCGTGGCGGTGATATTTTATTGCAGGCATACAGCACGATCATATTTTCTGCTAATAAAATTGTCCCTAGGTCATACAATGGAATCAAATTGATCAATATTTCACAGCACTGTTGCAAAAAAAAAAAAATTTAAAAATAAAGCTTTCTGGTGTAGCTGTGTTTCACTCCAAAACACACACTCTCCCCCCTCTCAGGATCCCCGAGAGGAGCCGCCTTCAGTAGCACAAGGGAACTCTCCTCACAGGGGTGCCACCCAGATAAATGCAGTAGGTACTAAGTCCCTTCACTCATTCACTCGACCAATATTTCTTAAGCGCCTGCTGTGCCTGGGTACTGAGGTCACAGTGACTAACACAACAGACACACCGTGTCCTCGTGGGACTTAAGGCCTGGTCACATTCAGTTCCTTGGCTAGCAAAGCTCTCCACTTGCTTTTCCGGGTCCTCCCCAGGGCGCCTAGCCTGAGTGTGTCTGTCCACCATCTCCCGACCTCTGTGCCCCCTCCCCTGCACCCCACTCGCAGCCCTATGTCTCCCCACTCCCTAAAGCCTCCTGCCAAATAGACCACCTGCTATTTTCAGCCTCCCACACAAGATATTTTTAAGCATTTTGAAATGTCATTTGCATATAAAGCCTCAGCTAATTATAATCTCTTCCTTGGAGCCTGGGATGGCCTCTCTTTCCCCACACCTGTCTCAGCATTAACCACCACAAGGTCGCACACCTCTGCTGACAGGCACCTGTTGCCCTCCCCACCTCTCCCTTCCTGTCACCGTCACCAGCCCCAGAGCTTCAAGGGAGCCGAGGGCCAGCCTTCCAGAGCTCACCCTGCCCTTCATGAGGCCTCTCGCAAGAGCAGGGATCAAGGGCAAGGATCTCTTCTGCTGTCGAGGAAACCTCCACCTGGGTCCAGCTCAGGGCAGCAGCTCTGGTGACACCTGGCTGGTGCCAGAAAACATCTTCAAGAGCCCCCAGCAGTGCCCAGCAGCAGGAGGCCAGGAGGTAGCTTTGCTCAACTCTGGGTCCCAGCGCCTCGCACACAGCCTGACACACAGAAGGTGCTCGTTAAATGGTTGTGGCTGTTCAAACTGTTCTCTTTGAAAGCTTTGCTGAGAGTTTCCTTTACAGTTAAACGGAAAGAGATGAGCCATCTGACGCCTAGCTGTGTTCTGAAAACACGGCAGAGAGGGCTTCTCAGAGAGTCAGGGTGCAGATTTCAGGGGCACAGGCGCTGGGCAGGGGCCAGCAGTGGAGAGACGAGGGGGCTGCTCCCTCCAAAGGGTCAGTCTCAGAACACGTGTCCACCGCTGCCACTGCAGCCAGGCGTCACAGCAAGTGGGAAGTCAGAATGTTTCCAATGAGCAACTAAAACCCACCACTGTGGCCAGACTCAGCCTCTGTTTAACTCCCCGCCCCACCCCCACCCTGTTTACACCAGTTTTGAACAGAAAAGGTGTTTTTATAATTAGCATAGTGTTTATATTCCAGGGGGAGCTTTCCAAAGGCTTAAAAATAGACTGACTCCTCACACACCTTAGCCTCTTCCCCTGAAGATCTTGTTTACACTAGCATTTTCCTTAGCAAATCTTCTCCCGAAAAGGTCAAGTGCAGGTCACAAACTCCTGAGCAGGCAGCTCCTCAGGACTGGGGTTCCCAGGGCACCTCTAGGCACCACCCGGCCTCACCCTGGCTCTTCCTGTGGAATGCGGTTTGTTCCTGAGGAGAACCCCCAACCCAGATCTGCCAGGTCTTGAGGGCCTCTGGGATCCTGGACTCTGGTGACTGAGACACTTAGCTATCGTAATCCTGACACGACAAGGGTGTTCCTAAAGCCGGTCCAGGGTCCAGCGCAAGCCCAAGCCGGACAGAGGGGGAAACTGAGACCCGAGAAGCTGGGATCTGTCTACCCGCACACAGCAGGCCAGGGGTGGCCCCGGCCTCGGACATCCCTCGGTCCCTCCTTGAACACATCCCACGATGGGGAAGGAAGACAAGGCGTCCCCAAACCCTCATCACGTTCTGCTGATTTTTTAATAGACTTTAACAATTTACTGACACCAGCGGAGCTTATAAAGTAGTTTAATTGAATTAATTAGGCAGTCACTACTTACTCCTGAGTTCCCCCTTTGGCTCGGGGGAGGCTGGCAGTCGCCTGTTTAACCCCTCACATCCCAGAAAGGCTGTCACTCACTGTCACGTAAGACAGTTCACCACAGTCCCCTGCAGTTTCCTTCCAAAACCCAGGATCCAGGCAGCAGATCACCTCTGTGCCTGGATCTGTAGGGCCAGAGCTGCTGGAATCTGATCCTAATAAAACTTCCAAGGGGAAAATCCCCTTGAGTAGGCTCACGCACTCTCCTGGAGGATCCCCTGGTGATGGGGCAGCAGTAAGGGAGCCACTCACTGGCCTGGCCTGGCCAATGCCCGTTGCCCCCACCCTACACTCTGTCCCTAGCCTCAACCTCCCTCCCAGGAAAGGGAGAGGCTGATCCTGCCACTCACAGTACAGGTCACAGCAAGCCGGAGCCGCACTGGAAATGCAGACTCTGGGGCCCTGCCACACCTGCTCACACACAATCTCCAGAGCGGGCCCAGCAGTGCCCACCCAGGGTACTCCAGAACCAGCTAAAGTCAGAGAAGAAGTGGACTGGGTCGTGGGTGAAGTTCCTTCTAGATTAAAAAGACTGGGAAACAATCCAAAACATGAAAACCGATTCACTTACACGATGTTCTTCACAGTATTACTTATAATGGAGAAAAACGGGGACCAGCTGGGCAAATGAGGGTACAGCCACTGTACAGGGGACCTACAGTCAGAAACAGCAGAGGAGCACAAATCCTGTGATGCCGAGGGGTCTCCAGACGAGGAGAGAACTGGATGGTGCCTCTACGCCCGCTGGTCAAACCCAACATCTAGGAGGCAAAGGGTCGAAATGTCCACTGTCAGCGCATGGGACGGACCCACAACTGGCTTGCTGTCTTCCTCATACTGTTTGGTGTTTTCCAACTTTTTCTATAAAGAGCACTTGCTACTCTATTAAAGGAAAACAAACATGTCTTGTTGTTTTAAATAAAGCAGAAAGGTCCTGCGAGAAGCACTGCCTGGAGAGCAGACAGTCTGGGCTGGGAGTGGGCCAGCCGAGCGCCTGCCAAGCACGTGAGGGGCCCTGGGTCTGAGCCCCAGCAACCCAGAAGTCTCCCCTAACATGAGATGGGCTTCTGGGCTCTGGGGCCAGGAGGGAGGGAGGGAGGTGCTCTCAGATGACCACTTCATGACAGTGACTTCTCCCCGGCACATAACAGGACAAATTGAGAGAAAAAACAACCATGAGCAGCCTGACCCAAGAAAGAGGGAAATCCACCACCAGGCCCACGAGGACACCCTTGGAGCAGCGCAGCCCCTGAACACACCTGGTGGGCAGAGACTGCTCATTAGCAGGCCAGTAATAAGTCAGCTTCCAGGAACTTCTAAGCTCCTGAAGCTGGGCTTGGGCAGCAGGTCCAGCCCAGCTGGCTCATGGCGAGTGGCCTCGCAGGATCAGTAATTACCAAGTGCAGAACAGGAACCAGGTGAACAAACACCAGCCTAGGATTGGAACCTGCCTGGCCGGGAGGCTCAGCAGGCAGGAGGGACAGCACGAACAAGCGTGGACGCTGGGATCACAGAGTCGCCAGGAGTGCCCCTTAGTATGGCAGGGACAGGGACGCATGCGGTTAGAGGGCACAACCCAGGCTGGGCTGCGGTGGGTGTCACGGGCAGGGTGTGGGATGGAGGCATCCTTCATCCCGGCACCAGGGGCTGGAGAGGCTGGATGGAAGGAGCACTTCCTGCTGCCAAGCCGCTGCCCAGCCCCGAGCCTCGGGCAGCATCGCTTTCCACCTGGGCCAGCAAGCCCCGCCCCAGGGGGCCTCCCCAACACAACACCCTGTGAGCACTGGACAAGCCTCCTAGAGGAGCTCAGGAGAGGCCCATCGGCAGGCTCCTGGGGGATAGGAGGGGCACGGTGATCCAAGGTCACGGGATCGCCCCCTTCTTTGTTTTTCATTTTATGATTTCACTTGGCCGTCAGCAGGCTGTTCTCATCCGCGCTCATGGCGGATTTCCGGATGTGGTAACGGGGACACAGGTTACCAAAGCACAGGGCTTGGTGGATCCCCACTCCTCTTCTGGGACAACACGGGATCCTTCTTTCTTTGGCAACTCTGCTTAGCCTCAGTGTGCACACCTGGAGTCCCCACCTCCTGTGAGGCAGATCACAGATCCGAGTGCCCAAGGGGCCGCTTCCTGAAGCCCACCCCACGGACGGGCTTGTGGATGTCGATGGGGTGTCCTGCATCACCACCTTGCTGAGGGTAGGACGGCCTGTTCACCTCTCCATCCTTCTTGCAGGAGCCACGTGGCAGGGCCCATGTTGGCAAAGGAAGGGTGTGAAGGACTGTGGGAGGGAGGGCCAGGAAGGGCCACGTCACAGGGCTGCTTCCCCTCCTCCTTATCACTACACCTGTCCACACCTGTCACCGAAGCCCCAGTGCTACACACAGACCCAGAGGGACAAGGGTGCACAGAGTGTCCAGCCCCTGACCTCCAGGCAGAAGCCAGCAAGCTGTCTGTGTCCCAGAACAACCTGGACTGTGGGAGCCAGGTGCCTGGCCAGGCCCAGGTCTCCCTTTAGCATCACACAATGGTAACTGGTGAAAAGACCATCACCTCCAACGGCTCCTTTCCCAGGTGAGGCAGCCAAAGCTCAGAGAGGGAGAGTTCCCATGCATGGGCCACACAGCAGAGGCCTCTCAAACCCCAGGCTCCTCACTCCCACTGCAGCCCAGCGGTGGCTGGCCCTACCGTGTGCGCTGGCTCAGGTGGACGAGTGGTGATGAACCCGGGAAGTGACAGTGCAGTGAAGTCCTATAGACCTGGACCAGAAAGGAGCACAGAAAGGAGCACTGAGTGTCCTTCCCCAGAAAGGTCCAGGCAGAGGCTGAAAGATGAGCAGTCGGCAGGAGGGTGCTCAGGAGACACATGGACGAGACCTCAGCTTTTATTTTTTTTGGGGGGTGGGGGAGTGGAAGGGGATCTTAGTCCACTTTCTGATACTGTCACAGAACACCTGAGACGGGGGATTCATAGAGAACACAGGCCTATGGGCGGGGCGGGCCCACGCAGAGCTCCTGCCTGGCCTGTGTGACACCTGGGCCCCTACGTCCTTAATTTAAAGAAAAAAATCCCTTCTCTCTCTTCAATAGCATCAGCTCCGGGGTAAGACTTCACTCACAAACGGCTTAAAAGGGTGTTGAAATCTTGTAGTGGGTAAATGATGATTTTCTCTACAAAGTGTTGAGGTCTTCACTTACGAGCAAGTGAGCTGTGCTGTCACACCAGTCCCTGAGCTTCCCCGGACCAAAGGGCTCCTGTGGTGGCCGAAGCCTCCCAGTTAACATGGCTGGTGCCACGTGTCACTGCTGTGGGAGTTGGGGCTTCTTAGCAAGCAGAGTCGCTCCCGGTGTGTCACCCTTTCTTGTCAGGTTATTACATCTTGAGACGTGGAGAGTGCTAAATGAAAATAACGATGCCCACCTTTCCAGAAAGGGACCCTCCACTTCAGACCTGTCCCCCAACAGTGACTCTGCCATTATCCTGGAAGGCAGCAATGGGGACGAAAGAACTGCTTGAAACTAGAGAACCCCTCATGTGGTCCCATCAAAGGAGGGAGAGTCCTTTCCCAGACGCCCCAGCTACCGGGGGACAGTCGGCTCCCGGCAGCTCTCCCCTTCACGTGTGAAAGCACTGCCTGCAGAGCTCGTCCAGTGCGAGGATCGCACACGTACCTCCCAGGGGTTCACAAATGCCAGGCCTGGGAGGGGACCTGCACCTGGAGAGGCTGCCTAGTGGCCCTAACACAGAGGGTCCTGGACCACCCTCTGAAAAGTGCTGCTCTATTAACGACGTAGGAGGGGGCATGGGGGTGCCCCGACCTGCTGCCCATCACTGAGTAAGGTCCCGAGAGCCGACATTCAAGAGTCTCACAAGGGGCACAGAACAGTGTCACCGGCTCCTCTGTCAACACACAACACCTCCACCACCACCCCTCCCGAATCCCTCTGCTCTCCCAACTGGAACGGCCCCGGAGCAGCTCAGCCTACCTGGCGCTTGGGACTTGGCTCCACACTGAAAGTCTGACATTCCCCCACAATCCACTCGGAGCTCACACCGTGCAGCTCTGAGCCAGAGTCTGCTCCAGAGAGAGGAGCTGCCAAGAAGCCCCGTCCTGAGGACAAAGTTCCTGCCCAAGATGACGAGAGAGAACAGTGGACGGCCAGGACCCAGGTGGGCGGAATGGCATTGTCAAGCCAAGGCCAGACGAGGAAAGCTGCCCAGTAAGGCAACCACGCTGAGCCACTGGAGTCCGAGGCCCACGTGGGCAGAGGACAAGGGGGTGCAGAGCACACGGCACCCCTCGGCCAGCACAGAGCTACTCACCCTGCCAGGAGCCCACCCCCTGAAGAGCTTTCAAACCCCCAACGCCCAGGGGGAATCCAACCACCCAGACCCACTCAGTCGGAACCACCACCCTCCTGGTGCCATGACCAGCCGTGAGTGAGCCTGTGACCCGTGCTGGGCCAGCGACAGCCTCCCTGGGACTCTTGTTGGAAGCCCTCTCTCCGGCAGGACGTCCCTCTCGGGGGAGCCACGTGCCCGGCACTGCTGCAGCCTCGTCCACCACTGCCCGGGCAGGGCTGGCCTGGCCAACGCAGGAAACAAACAGCGGAGGAGAGGAGGGGGGCTTCCCGGACCCGACCTGCACGTCTCACCCAGGCCTGGACTTGGAGGCGGTACCCAGGGCGCGTCCCTGTTGGCTTCAGCAAGCTTGACGTGAGTTTCCATCACTTGCAAACTAAGGGGTCCTGATCAAAATGGACCATGCACGGAGAGTCTGTGGTATGAACTGGCAGATTGGGTTTAAAGGCAGAAAAAAGAGAAACCTCCATGGCTGGGAATCAGCAGTGGGATTCTGCTCCATCCTGGGCTGCCTCGGTCGTGGTGGGGAATTACATGGTTTCACGACGGACGCCTGAAGCCCTTGGGACACTCTGGCATTTGTAGATGCTCAGAAGACACCAGGACAGAGATGAGCGAGCGGTCTGAAGGAAGACGCCCACCCCCGCCTCACCACCCTCAATTGCTAAGGAAACAACTGTCCTACAGTGTCTCCTGTGACAACAGGACGATGGAGCCTGCGAGTAGACAGGAAGACCAAACGGCCACCACGGGAGGCCCAGGCCAAGGGGAAGCGGCCAGAAGCCTTTCTCTTTTGTTACTGTTATTTTGAGACAGGGTCTTGCTAAGCTGCTGGGGGCCTCACTAAGTTGCCCAGGCTGGGCTCGAACACAGGATGCCCTGCCTCAGCCTCCGGGGGAGCTGGGGTGACAGGCGGGCACCCCCTGCCTCAGCAGAAGCCATTCTTAGGGCCCATAAACCCTGGCATGTTCCCACAGAGCGCCCAGCAGCGTCCTGTCCACCACGTGTCCCCACAGCCCCTGCTGTTAGAATGGGATTCTCAAAGGTATCCAGCTCAAAGGCCCAGCTTTTCCAAGGGCCACTTTGGTGATATCGTTAAAACACACCGTGGATGACAACACGCTGCCTCTTCCAGTGTGGGACTTCCAGAAGTGCCCTCGTCAGTGCAAGATGACACTGACCTAAGAAGCACCTGTGACCTTAAATCACACTGAAGTACAAGGGTCCAGAGTCACCACCACCTCCACAACTCGGAAACGAGGGACGAAGCATAGGAAACGGTGACTGCTGGCCACCAGGGAACAGGTGACACTAACTCCTACAAGAAGCAAAGCCCTCCAACTGAGCCCTCCAACTGTCCCTGCCTGCCGCCTAGAGAAGTTGGAGGCGGCAGGGAGGGGTGCCAGGCCAGCCCAGGGGTCCCCCTGCCCTAGGGAGACAGAGTTAAGATCTGAGGAGGGCGGGGATGTGGTCAGAGTCTGGAGAGAGAGCTGCAGCAGCTTCGCTGGGCACACGCAGCCCCTGGGGACTGCAGCAGGGAGCCCGCACTGCGACTGGGGGCACAAACACGCCAGAGTTCTCCTCCACACCTGTGCTGAGCACTCTGAACAGGGGGCAAGTACCCCCAGACCAGGGGCTGGACACTTCTCCTGGGAAGGATCACAGTGCAAACGCTCCGCGAGATACTGCAGAATGAAAGCTGCCAGGGACAGCACAAAAGCAGACAGTGAGCCAGACGTGCCCCCAGCTGTGGTGCCCACCCCCCCCGTTCAATCCTAAAGGCTGCTTGGTGGGAGCCCCAGAGCACGCCCTGGACAGAGGGCGCCGTCCCCCAGTCACTGGACCACGGCGGTGATCACAGCAGTGTCCCCCCGACAACTAGATCCTGATGTCCACAACCAAGAGTCAGGACGGGCACACGGAGCCCGAGCCCCTCCTCAGGTGGCCTCGGGAAGGGGACAACTCCTGGTTTGCTCAGCCAGGCCCGACGCAGAGTCCCTCTAAACGGGAGAGGAAGGCACCACGGAGAACCAAGAGACGACTGCTTGAGAAGGACAGTGTCCCTGACTCTGAAGGAAGCAACGGAGAGACTGGCCCAGGAAGGGGGTCGCTCCTAGAAGCTGGAAAGGGACACATTCTCCCCTTGGGCTGCTGGAAGCCCAGCTGCAGCTGGACTTTAGACCGGTGAGGCCTGTTTCAGATTTCCGACCTCCAGAACCACCGTCAAGCACCACGAAAGGACATTTTGGTCAACGGCAGGTGTTTCTGTCCTGTGTGTATGACAGTGGCCCCGTAAGTCATGAAGGAGCTGGAAAATTCCTCCTGCCTAGTGACCATAGCCACCATAACTATCTAGAGTCACACACCACTCACTCCCGGGGGACGCTGGGTGGACAGGCCTACTGAGCCACCAGTTGTACAAACGCCTAGCGCACGAAACTGCGTAGGTACAGCACATGGCACTCGTTTCCGGTGTATGAATTTGCCACATCACAGTTTATCACTGTTCTAGAGTGCACACGGTCAACTTAAAAACAAACAAACAAACAAACAAACAAACCCAGTTAACTGTAAAATAGCCTCAGGCAAGCCCTTCAGGAGGTTCCAAAAGGATACAGGCATTGTCACAGGAGACCACAGCTCCGCGTGTTGTGGCCGACTCTGAAGATCTTCAGGGGGACAGAATGTGCAAGAGGGAGAGGAGTGATACTGAGGATCTGGCTCTGTGTAGGTCCAGCAGCATGGGTGTGTCTGTGAACTCACTTTTAACAAAAAAAGCTCACACAATAAAATAAAAATTTTAAATGTAATAAATAGAAGATAGCTTACAGAGGGAAAGACTACCTTGGACGGCTATGTTAACGCCTTTACGTGTTAAGCCAAGTGTTACGGCAAGGTCAAGAGCAGTTCTAAAAAATGAAAAGTTTATAAAGTAAGAAAGTAACACTAAGCTAAGGTTAACTTGTTATGGGAGAAAGATTTATGAGAAGCAAATGCAGGGTAGCCTGAGCGTGTGATGTTTATAGAGTGTACAGTGACACATGTCACGTCCTGGCCTCGCCACGCAGCCACCGACTCACCCGGAGCAACTTCCCAGCTGCAAGCTCCACTCGTGGAGGGGCCTCATACTCAGGCACCACTTTTAGCTTTCACTGTACCTTTCCGTGTCTGCCCCTGTATGCACCTGTTCTACCTTTAGATCAAATACTCACCACGGTGTCACAACCGCCTACAGCATTCAATTAGCAGCCCAAGACCAACAGGCTATCCTGCACACAGCCAGGTGTGTGCTAGGCTACCCCATTTCATGTGGTGACAGTAGACCCTATGATGTCACACAATGAAAAAAATCGCTTAGGACAAATTTCTCAGAAGTTATCTCCATCCTTATGTGGCCTGCAATTGTATAAGATCCTGAGTTTGCATTGTTTTACACAACTAAGTTTGTGATGATCTGTTAAAGCAGCCACAGGCAATTAATACTCCACCAATAACAAAACACTGCACAAAAATATTTAAAGAAACACCAAAACAACCAGCACCAAACAAAGTAAAATTTACAATGTCTGTCAATCAAAAATTATTACGCCTGAAAGAAGTGGAAAAATCAATTAACAGAAAGAGACTCAAAAATGACATAAATGACTGATTCAAGTACAGTGAAATAGCTATCGTAAACACACCCAGCACACTCCAGAAGGGGAGAGAACCAGGCGTGCTACAGAGACGCAAGTGTATGAAAAAGCCCCGCACCAAACTTGCAGAGACGAAAACACAGGGCCTGGGGTAAAGCCAGCCACCGGGCAGGTTAAGAACAGATCAGGCAGGAAAGAGCCGAAGACCCAGGACGTAAAGGACGTAAAACAGAAGGGGAAGGTGGGGAACATCAACAGGGCACCTGTGAGCTTGGGAGGGTGCAAAGGGCCCAACACTCACACCAATGGAGCCCCCAAGGGAGGGCGCAGAGAAGAAGATCTGAAAAAATAACGCCCCAAGTTTCCCAATTTGGTACAAACTATATACCCGGAGAACCCAGAAGCGCAATGAACTGGAAGTAGAAGAAACTTTTATGAAACTACCCCAGGGCACATCCTAGTCCAGTGATGAACGTGAGAGACAGAAAATACTAAAAGAACATTACAGGAGAGGAACAAAGGCCAGAGTCATACCCAACTGCTCATCAGAAACAAGGAGGCAGTGAAGCCGCCTTCCAAGTGCTGAGACGGGAAGGGGCAACTGTCCACCCAGAATTCCAGAGCCAGCAAGAACCGTCTCTGAATCACAAAGGCCAAAGGAAGAAGTACAAAAGCCACAGGGATTCATCCCAGCGCCACGGGGAGCGCTGGCTCCCTGGTTCTAACAGCAGAACACCCACCAGGAGGGGACTGGAGCCACAAACCATGGTTGATCCTTACCATGGAATACTGAGCACTGAGACCAAAAAAAAAAAAAAAAAAAAAAACAGGGAAGCAGATCTATTGGGGCTCACATGGAATGACCTTGTGACATCCTATTAGGTGAGAAAAGCTAAGCTGTAAAACAATGGCTCGAGTTTGTGCTTGTCGACTGGAAGCCTGGGGTATGCACGGTGGCAGGGCTTACCTCCCAGAGCTGGGCTCTGGGGGACGGGCAGCAACGGGAATGCACCTTTCCCGTTTTATTCTGTACTTCTGGGTCAGGTGTGTGCTAGGCCCCCCATTTCATGGACAGTTTTAAAGAGCGTGCATTCTTAGGGTTTCAAGTTAAAACACGTAAAAAGCAAAACTGGTCCTTAGCTGGAGTTCAAGGCCGACCCTCAGACCACTTATTAACTGGCCGAGTCCTGTTGGTGATTCGCTCCATTCAGAGCCCGAGAGCACCCGTTTCTTCTGCTTTCTTCCAATACTCTCTATTTCTTTCCATCCTAAATTCCACCCTGGTACACAGGGTGTAAAAGGTCTCAGGAACCACGCAGGAACCTGCACTCAGCTGCTCACTGCAGCTCCGTCTGGGGTGAGGGGAATTAAAGCAAATGAAGGTACAAAAGCCTTTAGGCACTCATCACTGAGGCCAACGCCACAGAAGCACTGGCTCTCTGGTCCCGACCTCCGGACAGCTAGGCCCAGCCAAAATACCCATCTGAAGGAGAATGGTTCCATCTGCAGGGTGCAGGCCCAGGATCCCTTACCCCAAAACACTTGGAATCAGACAGGACGGAGGCTTTGGAGTTTCTCCAGATCTTGAAGTATCAGCACAGGCTTGACTAGCTGAGTCTCCTTCATACCAAAATCCAACATCTGAAATGTTCCAAAATCCAAGTCTGTCCTCACTCAGAAGTCTTCAGATTCTGGCCCATTTCAGATGCTGGATTTTGGACTGAGCCCCTGGAGAACCTTGGGGGTGGGGTAAAAGTGAAACGTGGTGAGAGGTGGAGGGGTGAACTGGTGGCTTCACCCAGTACCTGCAAATCACGTGGGTGGAGCTCAGAAACTTGGAGCTGAGGGACAAAAATAAAGAAGAGAATGCGATCTAAAGCGGCACATCCTTTATACAAATATTTAACTTATCTCATGAAACAGCAGTACACACGTCTAAGAACACATATAAACAAAAAGATGCACGTTGCATACATCACAATGAATGGCTTGGAGCTAGACGAGGAGCGCAGCTTGTGGAGAAAATGGGGACAGAAACTAAACAAAGCAAGAAAGGCTGTGCATGAGCCAAAGGCAGCCACGAGCCCTAAGCTGGGTATAACTAACCTGCCGCACCTGAGCTTAAAAAGACACACAGTTAAGTTCTACTATGTGCCTGGTGCTTTACCTGTATTACCTCATTTAATTCTCTTATGGGTTCCTCTTACCATGTCCCATCTCCAATCAAAAAAGAGAAAACTAAGACAGAGAGGTTCAGCAACTTTTCCAGGGCCACACAGGGAGAAAGTTGTGGAGCCAAGACTCCAATCCAGGCTGGCTGCTCCAGGGCCGGTGCTCAGCACCTCCATCGAGTTGGCTCCTGACTCTACTTACCCCACTCAGAATGAAAAAGTGGAGCTGAGCACAACGGCGCACGCCTGTAATCCCAGCGGCTTGGGAGGCTAAGGAAGGAGGATCTCAAGTTCAAAGCCAGCCTCAGTAACAGCAAGGCGCTAAGCAACTCAGTGAGACCCTGTCTCTAAATAAAATACAAAAAAAGGCTGGGGATGTGGCTCAGTGGTTGAGTGCCCCTGAGTTCAATCCCTGAACCCCCAACCCACCACCCCCCCCCAAAAAAAAGGAAGCCTTAGCCTTTCTCCTCATATCGGCAGGAACTTAGAATGAGAACCCTCTCACGTCTGGCAAGACCCCTTTATGCAGATGTAAAGAACAAGCCCCAAAAGGCACCCAGGAGGCACGGCGGGCCATGCCCAACGCTGCACCCACTGTGGAACACAGCCAGCTGCTTCAGGACCAGTGTGAAATGTGGAGAAGAAACAAAACCAGGCAGCCCAGAGACAGTAAGCAGGAATGAAAGAGGGAGCGTCGGGCCCACGGCAGGCTACAGAGAGGACTTCCAGGGTTTGACCCAGCCTCAAGCCTTTGTCCAGCCTAAGAGGAGCTTCAGGAGCCCTGTACCTTGGCTGGCACCTGCCACTCAGCCAAGACGACGACTCCAGCCCAGAACAAGCGCTTTTGCTTGGCCCTGGTTCGGCGCATCCTGGAAAAGCCCGTGAGGCCCTGGCATGGGCACTGATGTATCTGCTAATGTCTCATTCAAGTTGTCAGCGTTTTGTTAGAGCCAATTCAGTGGGTAATTAAGGAAAAGTTGGGACCAGATGGGAAAGCAGATGCTAGCTCAGCCGAAGAGCGCTCCCTGCAAGTGCGCAGGGAGCACAGCGCTATGCAACAGCTGCCCGAAGCCGAGCGCCCCAGGACAGGCCCATTCTACAGAGGAAGAAACTGAGGTCCCAAGAGGCAAGTCAACCTGGGGCTGCCAGGAGGATGGCAGAGATAGAATGAGAGGAAGACCAGAGCTGACAAAGGTGGAGAGGACCGAGCTAGGAGGCAGGAGCCCGAGTCAGTTCTGCCACTCACTTGCTGCCTCCCTTCAGAGAAGTCACCTGTCCTCTCTGTGCCTTAGCTTACTCACACGTGAACTGGAAGCAAGAATTCCTGCACAGCCCCAAGTAATGATGAGGTTAACTACTTGCAGAGGTGTTGGGGTCAGACTGGGTGCATGCTGGCATGCGCCTGTCATCCCTGCGGTTCGGGAGGCTGAGGCAGGAGGATCGCAAGTTCAAAGCTAGTCTCAGCAAAAGCGAGGCGCTAAGCAACTCAATGAGACCCTGTCTCTAAATAAAATACAAAATGGGGCTGGAGATGTGGCTCAGTGGTCGAGTGCCCCTGAGTTCGATCCCCAGTACCCCGTCTCCCCCCAAAAAAAGTGTTGGGGGGTCAATCACATTTTAAAAATTTGCTGCAAAAATAAAATACAGAATTACCATGGGATCCAGCAATGCCACTTCTAGGTATACGCACCCAGAAGAATTGGAAGCAAGGTCTTCAGATGCTATTTGCACACCCAAATTCATAGCTCCTCGAAACAGCCAAAGGTGGAAGCAAGGGGTCCACTGAGGAAAGACTGGATGAGCAGGTGTGGACGTATCACCTGACCCTCAGAATAGGGAAAGCCTGACGGGTGCTACAACACGGATCAAGCTGACATGTGATGCTAAGGGAAATAAGATGGTCCCCAAAAGCCACATACTGTGTTACTCCATGTCTGTGAGGTCCCCAGAGCTGTCAGTCAGACAGTGGATGGTGATTTCCAGGAGCAGGAAGGAGAGGGAAATGGGGAGCTACTGAGTGAGCAGATTTCAGCTGCAAGATGAAAAGCTGGGGCGATGTGAAGGGACCCACCACGTGCCTCCCAGTACCCAACGGTGCACTTCCAATGGTCCTAGCCACGGTGCGTTTTACATGTGTACTTTATGGCAATTGAAAACTACTGAAAAAAGAGCATCCTAACATGTAGGTGTCACACGCAAGCCACCTATCAAGGAATTTCTGCTAGATGTTGGGGGGCGGGGAGCAACGGGCATCACCAGGGACCACCGGCATCACCAGGGACCACTTCACAGCCACCCTCCTTGGGGCCTTAGAACTGCTAAGATGAAAACCAAAACCTGGGGCCAGGGAGGGGACAGCACCTGCAGGATCCCCACGGTGGAATTCCCAGAGAAATCCCAGGGGTAGCTGAGCCACTTCCAGTGGGGACTTTCTAAGCCACCAGACCCTACCAGGAAAGAACCTGGGCTCCACCGCTAGGTGATTCCTAGGGGTCTTTGCCAAACCCCATGAACGGAGCCCACCAAGAGGCTAGCCCCGACCCCTCAACCTCGGGCTGCTGGGCCACAGTCCCCCCGACTCCCAACTCGCTGCCCTGCCTTTCCAGCGCAGCCTGCAGAGGTGACCGCTGGTCACCGAGGGAGTGAGACGACACCGAATGCACTAACTGCCCAAGCAAAACCAACCCGAGGGCCAAGGACACGGAGGGGGACGGGAGACAGGGGACCCGCACCCCACGCCAGGTCGGAGGACGAGCTTCCCTGTGGAAGTGGGGAGAGGGCCACCCGACGCGCCCCACGGAAACGGAAGCTGCCCATCATGGACACTGCCTGCGCCACCCACACCCGCATCCACCGGGCTCGGCGAAATATGGACAAGAGCCACAGGGTCACAGGGACGATGAGGCTACTGACCACTCCAGACAGGTGGCAGGGACACCCGGGGCAAGTCTCCTACTCAAGAGTCTCCTACTCCCCACGGGGCAGTAAAGGTGGGATAAGGTGGGCTCGGAAGAGGAGGGATGATTTCACCAAAGTGAGATGTCCCCAGGCCTCTGAGTCACCTCCCAGGGCTTCTGCAGGGTGACTGAGGGATGACCCACACGACCCCCAAATGCTCTATGAATCCAAGTTACCACTCAGGAGAGAAGAATCAAAAACACCTTCTTATCCAGACCAGTCCTTGGGGGAAACTGTGATTGCATGAAAGAAGTCCCAGGACACATCAGTCGTCACTCTAATAATCGTGACAATGGGGTCCATTCCGTATTTAAAAACCCAAGATTCTCAGACACTGAGATTTTCCAATATGAAAAAAAAAAAAAAAAACATATTATCTTGCTGGATGCAGTGGCACAGGCCTGTAATCCCAGAAGCCTGGGAGTCTGAGGCAGGAGGATGGAGAGTTCAACGCCAGCCTCAGCAATTTATCGAGGCCCTAAACAACTCAGTGAGACCCTGACTCTCAGTAAAATTCAAAAGAGGATCTGGCTCAGTGGCTAAGCACCCCTGAGTTCAATCCCTGGCATAAAAAACAACAACAACAACAAAAAAATGTTTTCTAAAAGAACTATAGCTTTTTTTTCCCCCTCAATATTATATGAAAATCAAAAGTAAAATAAGTATGTAAAACTATGCCAGGTAAATTTCAACAAGAGAAACAGTAAGTGCTTTATAAAAAAAAAAAAATCACTACAATTAAAGGTGAAGACTAATCGATAAATGTGTACGATTACTGTGTGTCAAATAAAATAACAACTACTCAGAAAAAACTGAAGGTGAGACAGAAGATGAATTAAAAAGTTAGAAAAACTAGAACAAAAAACACAGTAGAAAATAGGTCAAGGCAGGACTATTTTAACAGATTAAAGGTGTAATCCCCAATAAAGTATAGAGGGAGGGATATTTCTGTTAATAATAGAAATAAAAAGACATAAAGTAAAATATACAAAGCAAAAGGTAAAGAAAAGAATCTAAAAATAAATTATTATAAGTCATTAGCAGATAATTTCTTGAAATAATAAATCCCCAGAGGGGATTTAATCTGAAAAATATAATTAATAAAGCCAATGATGTGAGATATGTATGTACATAGTCAACAATAAGCCCTAAAAATAGAAATTACTTCTTTCCCAAGCAAATAAAACACATAATATTGAAAAAGAAGTTAAAAAAATCTCAGTTTTAGTTACAAAAAGAAAAACTATCACTGGCAAAACTTTCTCATGTTAGAATAAAACTAAAAATGCATAAATGTAATCTCAGCTATGCTGGAGGCTGAGGCAGGAGGATCTCAAATTCAGGACCAGCTGGGGCAACTTAGCAACACCCTGTCCTGAAATAATAAAAATTGTAGAGGTGGGGTTCTGTGGTAAAGCACCGTTTGGTTCAATCCCCAGTATTAAAAAAACAAATTAAATTTTAAAGTACTTAAAAATAAAAACACATAAGAAAAAAATCATGCAAAAATTTAAATTATAATTTTAAATAATCCTTATGCTAAAGAGAACATCAAAACTAAAATCACAGAATATTTAGGGGGAAAAATAATAATACTTCACAGCAAGACCTTACCTACTACACATGTGACCAAACATGTGCTCCAGAGGAAAAGTCACTGATTAAGCACGTGTATTACTACACAGAAAAAAATAAAGAACTCAAAAATTCAACTCAAGAATTTAAAAAAATCTAAAGGAAGCAGGTTAGATTTATTTAACGTAAAAGTATAATAATCTGAAGATGAAAATTTCAAGCAATTACAATTGACAAATAACTTTTTAAAAATTTAGACAGATCCCGGGCATGACAGCGCACACCTGCAATCCCAACAGCTTAGGAGGCTAAGCCAGGAAAATTCCAAGTTTAAAGCCAGCCTCAGCAACTTAGTGAGACCCTAAGCAACTGAGCGAGACCCTGTCTCAACATTAAAAAGTAAAATGGGCTGGGGATGCAGCTCAGTGGTTACGCTCCCCTGGGTTCAATCCCCTAGTACCAAAAAATAAAATAAAATAAAATTATAAATAAAATTAATTTAAACAAAGGATACAAAAACAACAGCGCCAGATACTAGTCACTCAATCAAGAAATTTAAAAAAATAACTACAAAAAAAAATGAGATTAGGCAATACAACCAAACAGAGGACATTTCTAAAAATAAAATTATATTCTGCCCTATGCAAAATAGATTCTGAAGAAATGTTTCTACAAAAGTATAAATGATCAAAATTGTCTTCAGAGCAAAGCCAAAAAAGTTATTGAAGAAAGGAGTACAGTGGAAAATAGCTCCAAAAACTTAACAAGATAAAGACTTTTAATGGCAAGTTATTTTAAACTTTCAAAAGATAGATAATTCCCGTGCCGTATAAATCATTCCAGATAGGGGCTGCAAATAGACATCTGGCACGCACACTTAAACTTTCATTTCCTACATTCTTACAACACACTAAATTGTTTACAAATGGCAAGACCTCAGAATCCTTCTCAACACAAACATCTCAGCAGCCACCACCAGTGAGCACCCAACTTGGAATGTTTTTATCCTCCATGTTCCAGATCATCAGAAATGATGGAGAGCTTTCCAACCCACAACCCACCATACGAACACAACCTGTGTTTAAAAATGACGAAACGGCACGCTGAAAAGAAGACGGCAGGGCAACCTCACGAACGAATACGGACAGGGCCACAGCAAGGGACCCAGGATGCACCCAAAGAATGAAAACTATGAGCCAACGGGTTCCTTCCAGGATAGTTGAATATTAGGAAATCTATTAATGTGATTCATCACATCAGCAGATCAAAGGAAGAAAACCATATGGCCATCTGGATACGTAATGAAAAGGCATTTGTTAAAAATTCATCATCCCCCCCCCACTGCTAACTAGCCCTGCGGTGGGGGAGGGGCGGGCCGCTCGCCAAGTCGCTCAGGAAAACTCAAAACACGGGTGGAATCCCCCCTCCCCCCGTAGGGCACCCCGCACCTCGGCCTCGGTCCTGGCGAAACTTTGAAAATAAACAACTCTTCGCCACTGGGAAGGACGCTTATTCAGTGATCAAGAATATACTCCTGAAACCCAAATAAAACATCCTACTGGATCACAGAACACTGGCATTCTTCCCACTAAGGTAAGAAATAAAATGAGAATCCTTGTGACCCCTGCTAGGTTTCAAATGGGTCTAGAAGGGTCTGGTCATGCATCACAGACAGGAGGAAAGGACCATCGTGTAGAAGAAGGAAAAAGAACCTCATCCGCAAAGGGCATTATCACCTACCAAAAACCACCAGAACAAAGGAGGTGGTAATTACCCACCCACAAAATCACCACATAAAAACCAATCGCTTTTCTATAGACCTGTATTAATTAGGCAACATATAAATGAAGGAAAAAAAGATACCACTCACAGTTGCAGTAAAAATATCAAGTATCTAGGAAAAGACTTAAAAATAAATGCCCAGACTTGGACAGAAAACTCCAAGCCTTGACCGAGTCAGAAAAGGGAGCACCGAGGTGTGAGGTACAGACCGAGTCACTGGGCAGAAGAGCATCCGGTGAGACCCCCTTCCCTGCCTGGCTTCCCTTACCAGGTCTTAGGGCAAAGAACTTCCCGCGCCACCTTCCAGAGGGCTGTGAACAGAATTCACACCAAGACCACCACCCTCCCTCCTATCCAGGGTCAGCACCCACAGGTGGCCCAAATAGGTAATGGAGGTCAGGTGATGGTCATATTCAAAAGGTGATCATCATCCAAAACTGAGCTGGCAGCACAGATAAAGAAAAACTGGTCATTAAGAAGGCTGGCTAATTAAGTATGAGATCCAAAACAATTCACTGAACCTGCACCTCCATGGAAGAGCAGTTACCTAGAATATGTGAGGCCCTGGGTTTGATCCACACCACGAAAATAAATAAGTAAACAAATATGGTTACTGCAAAATCAATAATTATGTGAAGAGATAATGCAAGGACAGATGTGAAATTGACAGAAACCATCGTGGAGAGTTGCAGGACTTACTGGATTTTTTTTCTTTTATGCATATATCCTCTGAATCTTCTTCATTGAACCTTCCTGTATGTAACAGTAGTCAATAAAACATTTTTTAAAGAATTTAGTATGCTTCTTTTCTAAGGCAACAGAAGTTCCCAAGGCCTAGTACCAATACATGCCAGAAAAGAGACAGGAAATACAGAGATGTGTTTAACTAATCACTACCCTCGACCCAGTAATCTCTCTCTGGGAATAGAGCAAAGGAAATGTTTTTAAATATCAAAATATCTTTTGTAGGAAAATGTTTATTACAGTGTCATTTTATAAAAATGAACGATCAGAACCAACCTAACCATCCAACAGCATAGGAGTTGAACACACCACACTCATTCTCTTCTGTGAATACTATAAAGCCTTGAAAAAGAACTACAAGAAGACTCAGTTTGACAGAAGAGATGGAGAAAACACAGAAGCAAAACTCCCACACATTATGGTTTGAATAATAAAAAGATGCTTAAAACTAGAAGAAAGTACAACAAAATTTTGATGAATAGAGGGAGCTGATTTTTTTTTTTCTTTTTGGGGGGTACTGGGGATTGAACTCAGGGGCACTCGACCACTGAGCCACATCCCCAGCCCTATTTTGTATTTTATTTAGAGACAGGGTCTCACTGAGTGCTTAATGCCTTTCTTTTGCTAAAGCTCGGTTTGAACTCATGATCCTCCCACCTCCGCCTCCCAAGCTGCTGGGATTACAGGCGTGCACCATCTCACCCAGATAAAATTTATTTAGGACAATCTTTTTATTTCCTTATTCTCTGATTTCTCCTAATATCATTAGCTACTGAAAAATTAACTTATTAAAACAAATATTAGCATGCACCCAGCTGAAGCCAGAGAACCATTTCAGGGTACGCCGCGACTCCTGCTTCCCTTCCTGTTCCATAAGCAGATCCTAGAGGCATGGGGGCCAGGCACTCTGGGGTCCCAGGGCAGAAGTCCATGAATCCAGGAGACACAATGCTCACAGGCTCTGCGGACAGACAGACCCAGGCTCCCTCTCCACGGAGCCTCGCTGAACCTCAGCCCCTCCCCTCGTGACCGCCACGGCCAGCCTGGGCAACACAGCAAGTCACCCCGGGAAGGAACCCGCAGGCAAGCTGCCTCATCTCAGAGAGTACCCAGGTGTGATTTATCGCTGCCTCTGATGTGGGCTCTTAAGACACGATTCCAGTGTTAAGGTGATCAAGTTAAAATAGCTTGACACCTGTACATCAAGAGAACACAACAGGGGTCCGGAAACAGACCTGATCCCTGAAAACTTAATAGAAAGACGGCATTTCAAATCAGGGTGCCAAAGACAGCTATTCAAACATGCCGTGACAGCAAGCAGCTCGTCCTGCAGGGAAAACAGTCCAATCCGACGTCCCCTCCTTTAAACCAAATATAGTCCTGGTGGAGAAATCATTTAAACATAAAAACTAAAACTAACATAAAATTATACAAGAAATGCAGGGGATTGTTTTTAAAACTTCCTTTTGTTCTATTTCCAGGTGTTTCATGTTCTAAAGTCTAGAAGCTCACAGACATATCAAAAGCGTTTCTTGTGCGCTGTTCCTAGAAGATGAAGCGTCGCTCTGTTAGGTTATGTAAATGTTTAACTTTTTCCTTTACTATCTCAACCATTTTTAACTACACAGTCCATGAAGGTTAAGTGTATTCACACGCCTGTGCAACTCATCTCTTGGAGTTTTCTACCTTGCAAAAAGGAAACTCCGTGCCCAGGGAACAACTTCCTGTTCCCCTTCCTCCAGTCCTTGGCAACCACTGCGTACTTTGTTCCTGTGAGTTTGATTTTAAAAACCTCATGTAAGTGGAATCACATAGCACATGTCCTTTCAATGTTCTCAAGGTTCACCCATGCTGTGGCATGATACCATTTCCTTGTTCTTAAAGGCTGAGTAATATTCCTTTGTATGGATATACCACATTGTGTTTATCCATTCTTGCTTCAATGTATATTTCAACTGATTCTACCTTTTAGCTGCTGTGAAGAATGCTGCTATGAATATGCATGTATAAGCATATCTTGCTTTGAATTTATATATATATATATCCAGAAGTGGAATTACTGGATCATGTGTTTAGTCTGTTTTTAGGGGTTTTTGTTTTGTTTTGTTTTGTTTTGTTTTTGAGGAACGACTATACACTATCTTCCACAGTTGGGTCTCATCAACAATTGGGTCCCAATTTCTCCACAGTCTCACCAACACTTATTATTTTCTCTTTTTTCAAGAGTATCAATACTAATGGGTGAGAGGTGCTATCTCATTGTAGTTCTGAACTGCATTTCTCTAATGACTGATGATGTGAGCACCATTTCACACTTGATCTTAGCCAAAAGGCCAAGAAACACTTCATATGCTTACTGGACATTTATGCTTCTTTGGAGAAATATCTACTCAAGTCCCTTGCCCATTTTTCAATGTTATGTTTTTGGTTGCTGATTTGCAGGAACTCTTTATATGTGATGGGTATTAACCCCTTACCAGATATATAGAATTTGCAAATATTTTCTGCCATTCTATAAGTCATCTTTTCATTATAAACTCTTAATGTGGTGGAAGATTTTTAAGAAACATGCAAAATAAAACAAACCAAAAAAAAAAAAAAAACAGAATCTAAAACAAAAAAGTAAGTATTTTTAAAAGGTAAACATTTTATTTAACTACCTCATTTACTAAATAATATTAACTATGTTTTTAAAAAAGTCTGGAGGGGGGAAAAAAACGTAAATACCAAAGAATCAGTATCTCTGAAATCCAAAGAGCTTTAAAATAAATAAAGGATAAATACCCCAAGAGAAAAACGGGCAAAACAGCTGAACTGGCAATTCACAGAGGAAGAAACACAAGTAGCTAATAAAAAAGGACCATGAATATTCGACCTCATCCATTTGGCCACCAGATCATCAAAGGTTAAAAATACTGGCAACTCAAGGTGAGGGCCAGGACGCAGCTCCCTGGGGCAGCAACTGGCGAGTCCTGTCTACGGGGAGAATGTAAATCCTCTGTGGCTCAGCAGTGGACTTTCCTGAGTGTCCTGGTACGGAGAGCACCACACACTGAGAAGCACTGAGTGTAAAGAGAGGTGGGATGACAATACCGAAAAACCAAAAAGGACCGAAATCCAAGACGACGCTGAATTTGGGAAAGTACACAGAGTGGAAATACAGTGGAGTCAGAAAGGTAACAAGGAAGATCTACAGCCACAGATAATGAAAAATGTCTCTAAGCAGAAGAGAGAAGGCCAGCTACAGCACGGCACGTGAAGTGTAATCCCATTTGTGTAAAACTCTAATCACAGATACTCAAATATGTAGAAATGACTGGAATGATGTTCATCAAGATGCAAATAGTGTTATCTCCGGATTCAGGTGTTTTTTTTTTTGTTTTTTGGTGTTTTTTTTAGACAATAATCTCCCTGCTTTTCAGTACTGCCCAAATGTTTTTGTAATGAACATGTTATTTTTATAGTCAGAAAAAAAAATAAACCCATTTTCATATGTGGGGGTGGAGAACAGGGGAGCAACTCTTAGGGAGACATCTCACACCCAGACACCAGGTCCGGGCCTGGCTCTGCGGGGCAGCGCCGGGGGGCAGTTCAAGTCCCTGCCCCGACACCAACAAGCTGAATGGCCTTGAGCACACTCTTCAGCTACCCGGTGCCTCGGTTCCCTCCCTGGAAAACAGACATGACGACACCCCACGTCTTGCGCTGTCCTGAAGATCAAGAGGTGACACACTGAGCGAGCCCCGTGCCAGTGTCATCCCCCTTCCAGCTCCTCACTGAAAGCACCTCGCTGGCCCTCCCCAGACGCACCAGGTGTTCAGGGTGTCAGGCCATTGAAGGGGGCAGTTGGATGACCACAGTCACAGAGGAGAAGGGAGCTCTGAAGGATGGGGGAATGGTGGAGGGACGAACAGCTCCGAGGACAACCTCCGGTGGACAGAGATGTGGCCCCTTGTCTCCCACCCAACACCCTGACACATCCCCAAAGGCAGCAAGCCAGCTGAACTGGGGCACAGCTTTGTCACTGTCTCCTCCCACAGAACGACCCGAAGTCACGTCACAAGACGGTGCGGGCTGTCACTGCCCCAGCCTGGCTCTGCCTCTTGGTCCCCGTGACTCCACAGCCCGGAGATGCCACGCATGAAGTCCCGCCGTGTGAAGCCACCCAGCTGGGGAGACCTCTGCATGGGGTGGAGGATGAGCCTCGGCCATCTGACTCTCAAACTCTGGCAACGGTGACGGGGGAGAGGCTTTTAAGATGACCCCAGCCCAGCCGCAACATGACCACCACATGGAGAGACCCCCAGCCAGAGCCCACCCCGGAGCCACTCCCAAATTCCTGCCCCACAGAAACCACACGTGAGTACGGGTGTTGGAAGCCACTGAGTTTGGGGGTAACTCGTTATACAGCAATAAACATCTATCACAGGAAGTGAGGGGAGCACGCGGTGGGAGGCTGGACGGGCACTCAGAAGACAGTGACACACACACGTGGAGCCCCGGGAATGGGCACTGTCCAGTGCCAAGGGACACCTCGCCGTCCACGCCTCCCTTCCCGCTCCGGCAGCCTCCTGGTTCCCCACGGTGTCAGTCCTCTCTCCGGTCAGCTGCACAGACCTCCAACACCAGCCTCCACGCCGAGCCTCAGGTCAGCTGCCTCCTGCCCCACGGCCCAGCCGCGCTCTCCAACACCCCGCTCCAGGCTTCTGCTGGACAGCGTGGGAAACCGAGGCTCAGAGGGGAAGAGACTGGCCCCAGGTTGGAGCCTGGGTCCCTGCCCTACAGCCCAGGGTTACTCCTCCTCCAGCAGCCCATGGGCTCCACGTGTCCCTGGGTTCCCCCTCTTCTCCCGGCTGCCTCTCCCTTCGTCAAGACGGTGCAACACTGCCGGCCTGCTGGGCCCCGCCAGCGCTCTTGGCTGCAGCGCACCTTACATCTGTCTGGGCATACATTTGCATTCTGAATCCGGGAGGCCCCGATTCCAAGTATGTCAAATGTAATTAATTACAGCAAACCTTCTGCAACTGTTTTCAAACGCAGTATTAAAGGCTTTGTGCACATGGAACACACAGCCACCAGCCCGCGGAGGCACGCGCGGGGCCGGGGATGGAAGCCAGGCAGACCTGGCAAGAGGCGCGCTGCCTGGGGAAAGCAGCTTCCCCAGACGTCCCGGTTTAGAGCGAGCCTCCGCGGCCAAGGAGAGGGTCATGGGCAGCAGTGCCAAAGGATCCAAGTTCAAGTCCCAACCCACCAACATCTCCACGTCCTGCCAAGCGGCTGCACCTTCCTTTACTGTGTGTCGGGACAGACCTGCACCTGGAAGAGTGCACTGTGAGCCTCGAACGTGGATCCACCCAAAAGCGAATCCGGCTGAGACTTCTTCAGCTACGTGACCCTGGGCAATTCCTTTCACCTCTGGACCCCAACGTCTTCATATTCAAAAACAAAAAAAAATCCCCATGTGATTATACTAAGTGAGATACTAGATATCAAATGCTTAGCCCAGTGCACGGTATACAGTAAGCAATGGTTATACTTCAAGGCAGGAAATGTCCATTTTACAAAAACAAAGTGATAGGAATACTCAACCTCAGCCTTTCAACAGAAAGACTTTCTGATAAAAAACCAAAAATGTGTAAGGCTGAACCTCCAACCCGGCTCCAACTCCTCTGGGAGCACTCAGCGGGAGCACTGTGCTGAGAGGGTAAAGGTGCTGCTGTCCCTTGGCCAGTTGCCCCCTCCAGGTCTTGAACTAGGTGGGAGGCCGGGGAGCTAGACTGCCCCTTCCCTGCCAGCTCTGCCCAATATGGCAGCATGCCCTCTGAATCTTCTAGAAGCCCCCTTCTCAAATCATGCCATGACTCAACAAAAGAATGGCTCCCAGACCCCCTGCCCAGGACCCAAATCCCACAGCCCTCAGAGGGACCTGGGTCTCCATGCCCAGACAGCCGAGGGGCACATCAATGCAAAAACACCTGGGTTCAAACCCAGGGTGAATGGGCTTTGGAATTCTTGAGCAGGCAGAGGAACTGTGGGTGTTATCTTTTAGACCCGTTTCTGCCTGTCTTGTTGGATTTTAGGGAGGTGGGGTAAGAACGAGGTGGGAAACTTTTAACTTTTCCCCTGGATTACTAATGCACACCTCTCTTCCTCCCTCTGCGTGGTGTGTGTGCGGGTGTGGGTCTCACTAACTCCCATTGCCCCCTCTGCCTGAACCATCCACATCCTCATCACCCTCCATCTCATGCCAGGTTCTGAGTCCTGCACGTCTGTCTGTCCAGGTCCCTGACGAAGCTACTGTGTGACCCTGAGCAAACCAGTCCCGCTCTCTAGGGTGCCACTTCCTCGAGTACGGAAGGAACTGCCTGGCTTAGACCAGCACTGTCCAAGAGAAATATAAGATGCATAAGATGCACTGGGCGCGGTAATCCCAGAGGCCCAGGCAGGAGGATCACGAGTTCAAAGCCAACCTCAGCAACAGTGAGGCGCTAAGCAACTCAGTGAGACCCTGTCTCTAAATAAAATACCAAATAGGACTGGGATGCGGCTCAGTGGGTGAGTGTCCCTAAGTTCAATCTCCAGTACGCCCCCTCAAAAAGAAATACAAAATGCACCATGGGGATAATTTCAAAGTTCTTAGTGGCTGCATTATTCTTTTTTAAGTAAAAAAAGAGTCAATGAAGTAAATTTTAATAACATATCCTATTTAACCCTATATACAATATTGTTGTTTCAACCTGTAACCAATATTTTTTAGAAAATCATAACTGATTGTCTGTGACATTCTTTTTCTTTCTGTTGAGCCTTTCAGCCCTGATATGGACTGACTAGCCACGCTCCAGCTTGCCAGTGGCCACACACCGCCAGTGGTTTCCAGAATGTCCTGGGCGGCAGAGGCTCAGAGCATCTCCATGGGCCTTTGACTCTAGTCTCTCAGATAAAAAGACCAGCCTCCCAGCACACTCCCCCTGAGGCCGGCAGCACCCTGGGGACCATTCGCTTCCCAGAGGCCTCATTTCAGGCCAGTTTCAGTTTTATTTCGGATCAGTTTCACTTTCTGCTGTTCCAGGACACGTTATAAGAAGAACCCACATCAATACACTTAAATTTTTATAGTTATTTTTCCCAGTTGATGAAATTAAGGGGGAAAAAATTCTCCAACATCCAAAAATGTCTTCATCTCTTCTCCCCAGGCATTCCAAGTGCCCTGATTATGTCCACTTGGCTCACAAAACGCCAGCCCGAAGAAAATGGGAACACAAATTCTCCGCAAAAGTCCACCCGAAAAAAATTCCCACCCTCACACTCTCCCCGCAAAGTTTTCCAGAAAAATGTCGAGGCGGATGGGAATCAGCGCAGCGGGACTCAAAGCCAAGAGCAGAACGGCCAGCTCCCCGGGCGCGGCGTCCTGGACGGTAACCCTCAGCACAGAGCCACAGCCGCTTCTGACTCTCGATGGTACCAGCCAATGGCCAGCCAGGGACGGCCCCCGAGCCCCGGGCCTCCTTCATGCTGCAGAGGCATTTCCACCCCTGGGGGAGCCATCAGGCCCCCACCCAGGGCCAGCGCTGGCCCCCAGGTATCAAAGAGCAGACCCTGACAAGGGGCAGGGATATCACAAAGCAGGTCTTCCTGCGTTTCCCACAGCGGACTGGAAAACCAAGCACCACCTGACTCTGCCTCTTCTCTTATAACGAAGCCCCGCTCTGCTTCGTCAGCCAAAATATTTATATCATTTTTCTGTCGACTCAATACTATCCTCACCTCTGCCTCTCTCCTCTCCTTTTTAAGAAAGGGGTTGTCGCCAACAACTTCTCCACCTCTGGGCTGGGTAGGGAGCGCCATGGAGCCAGCCACTCACGGGATGCTTGCGGAGGGCCTGGCGGTGGGAGAATGGACTGTTGTCCCCCCTAACAGACCGAGGCTGTGTCGGGGTCCCAGTCCTCAGCCACCCACGCGGGGCCACCCACAGCACTGCTTGAAACAGCACAGACCCTCTGAAAGGCCCCCGAGTTCCAAACTTTCTAAACCCTAGGCTGGCAAGGAGATAAAATACACCACCAGGAGATAAGGGACCCATT
The DNA here is from genome assembly GCF_045843805.1 of Urocitellus parryii. Taxonomy (NCBI): domain Eukaryota; kingdom Metazoa; phylum Chordata; class Mammalia; order Rodentia; family Sciuridae; genus Urocitellus; species Urocitellus parryii. Next base: position 191,644,121 of record NC_135534.1, on the reverse strand, counting down.
CAGCTTGTGGGCCCCAGTCTGCGCCTGTCATTCACACCATCTACCCACAATTGACCCAACTAATAGTCAGGGAGCGGAACTAATTATAAAAATCAACACAATATTTAGGGCTACAGAGTTTAAGACTATTTTCAAGTCTCATCTCACTTGGTTCCTAGGCAGGATTCTTCCCAGCCCATTTCCCAGCCGGAGAAAATAAAGATCCGGAAGAAATGAGAAACCCGACTGTGCTCTCAGAGTGGGTAAGAGCAAACGCGTCCCAGGCCCAGGCCGCCAGCTGGGACTGTCAGCTGGGACCCCAGGGCCTGCCCAGCTCCTGCCCAGCTCCTCTGGCTATCTGTGTACTGTACCAGTGGGGAGGGACATCCCCTCCAGCCATGGCCACTGCCGCCCCCACCCCCAGCACCTCCCCTTTGAAACCTGATCACTGGCGACCAGTCAGAGAAGCAGGTCAGCCAGCCTGCCTTTGATGAGAGCCCCAAGGGTATCTAATTATAACAAGGAAGGGAGGAGCCAGGATTTCTCAAGACCAAATTAACTTTAATTCCTTTTGACACCGTGTATGTGTATGTCACAGGAAAAGCATCGGCTGAGGAGTTAAGAAATCTGAGGCTTTTAATCCGCCTTCAGCCTAAAAACTGAAGTTTTGGGCAAATCACTCCACCTCTCTGGACCCCAGCCTCAGTTTCTCAGTGTGTGTGCCGGGAGGCTGAATGACCAGATCAGGAAGGACAAACTGGCTTCACGGCTCATGCTAAGTTCAAAGACTGGTAGCCGCATCATATTGACAGGCCCTCTGAGTCCACTGGCCAGATTCAGTGGGAAAGAATGCTATGATTGATTAGTAATGTCTGCCACTGGCCCCCAAATGGGAAGTGGCTGCCTGGATGGTACCTGTTTACCGCACTCAGCCCACCCCCACACACCGATGACACACAAATCAACCCTCGGCCTGCCTGTCACAAAGTTCTCTCATCTGTCCACCCCATGCAGCACTGTGATCTCCACCATCACCGGAAACAGGATTATCACCCCCACGCTACAGGTAAGGAAGGTGAGGTGCAGGGAGCGGAGCACCTCAGCAGAGACCACAAAATGAGCAAGTGGAGGAAAGGGAGGGGAGCCAAGCTTGTCCCTCCAACCTCCACCTGTTCCTTCTGCCCTCAGAAATGTAAACCTGGTGTCCTGCCACTGGGAGGCCCTCTCCTCCAGGGGGCCCTCCCCTCCAGGGGGCCCTCTTTTCCAGGGGGCCCTCTCTTACAGGGGGCCCTTTTTTCCAGGGGGCCCTCTCTTCCAGGGGGCAGTCCAGAAGGGAACACCCACTGTAGGGGCCATTACACCTTCTGGATTATAAAAATCCCACGCAAAGACCTGGAGGAAAGGGGGGCTCAGTCAGAGGCCCAGAGGCTTCGCCCAAGGGGAAGTCCCACTTCAGGGTCCAGGTGGAGGAGCCTCGCCCAGACACCAGCAGCCTCAGAAGAAGGAAAAATAAGAGGGAGAAACTGTTTGCCAAAAGAACCCAGCTGTCCTACGGCCGATCTTTATTCCAAAAATGTGGAAACGTGGGAAGGGAAACACAAGGGTGCCTGGTCACCTTGAACTGGGTGTCCTCGCTGCCTTGCTGAACTGGGCCCTAAAGTGCTCAGAACAGGGGTGTTCTATACAGAACTCCACAGAAGAAGAAAAAAATGAAGCAAATAAACCAAAGTTTCTCCCATAAACTTTCCTTGAATCTTTGGCATCTGCAGACCAGAATCTGACCAAAGATGGGGTCCGGTTAAACATCAAATCACACACTTGGCCACTTCAAGCTTTAGGGTCCCTGATGTCCAGGGCTCTGCCAAAAAAACCCAGGCGTCCAGTCCTGGGCACCTGGCTAATATGACCATCTCTCTACACAATGCAGGACACTGCCCAGTGTTCCCACCTCCCCAGAAACACGGTGCCTGACAGGGGCCCATCACAGAGCAAGCGAGGAGCGCAGGGTAAATGTGTACAGAGGAACTTTTTAAAAAAAATTCCCAAGAGAGCTGGGCATGGTGGGGCATGTGTATAATCCCAGCGACTCAGAAGGCTGAGGCAGGAGGATCACAAGTTCAAGGCCAGCACTGCAAGTTAGAGAGACCTTAAGCAACTGAGACCTGTCTAAGTTCAGTGGTCAAATGTTCAATCCTCAGTACAAAAAAAAAAAAAAAAAGAAAGAAAAAAAAGAAAAAGAAAAACTCCCTAAGACATGTCAAGTCAAAGGAGCATTTCTCCTGCCTAAAGGCCCGGCTTGGATTTACTAATCCAAGGAAGCCCTGGGCTTCAGAGTCAGCTGTAAGAAAATGCTGCTTATGGCTCCCTGAAAAGACAGTGGTTCTGATCAGACGGCCAAATTGGTCATCCACTCTTCACTGCCTTCAAATCCAACTGAGCTATTTCCAAAAATCAAATTAAGTCATCAAGTATTTATTGAGCTGCTGCTCCATACCAGACCCTAAAACGAGTGAGCCCTGGCCTCCAGCCTCAAGGAAGTCACCACCGGCAGGCTGGAGAAACCAAGGCACACCAGCCCTGGGCCTGCCTGTTGGGGATTCGGGAGGCCCTGGGCAGAGATTAACCTTCTGGGGAGGACACGTGGCTGGTCTCAGGGGTCTCATTTCTCAGGTAGCAGAGACCTCAGAAGGAGGGAAAGGGCCCCACAAGAAGGGGCTCCAGGTGATTAAGATTCAACCCTTCTGAAGTCTGTGCCACAGGCTCAGAAACAAATCCAGAAATACAGAGGAGCTGGACCGTCCCCGGAATGCGAGCATCAAGAACTCTTGACAGCAGAGCCTTGTCCCAGGCTGTTAGAAAGCAGCAGTGACAACACAAAGTGTACCAACTCTGTCGCTGCCTGACTCTGCCCACTAGAGAGGCCACCAAGTTTGCAGAACTACCCTAAGTGCTCCAGGTGGAGACCCACGGGCCACGGGGGCAAGAGTCAACCCAAGTGTTGAGCACCTTCTAAGGGCCTGGGGCTGGCCAGGTGTTTCCACGCGGGCTGCTTCATTTAATCGTGGAACACCCTTCAAGGTCAGGGTCCATCCTTCTCTCTCACCCTTTTCCCAGATGTAGAAGCTGTGGTTCCGAAACCGGAAGTGACTTTCCCAAAGCAACACGAAGCTATCCAGCCTCGAGCTGGATTTCCAACTCTGGTCTGGCTGACCTCAAACCCGGCTTCCCATTTTGCCAACTGGGGTGAACTTGGGGAAACTTCTGTGTGTCTGACCTAAACTCTGGGAAGCTTCCTGGTGACTCCATGCCTTGGGTTTCTTCACCCCCTCCCCCAGAACCCCTCTCCCCCCTTGGATATCACCTTTGGTCCTGGCCACCTGCTGTCCCTGTGCCTTCAACCCTCTTTCCAGCAACACTTCATTTAAAGCCCACCTCCAATGTCTGCCCCCGCCCCACACTTCTTTCCAGGATCATCTGCTATTTCCAACTACAGCATTCTGGCCGAGTCCTGGGGGAAGACTGCTTCAGGACCAATGGAGCTGTGGGCCACTTTAGCCAGGAGGAGCTAAATGGATGGGGGTGATCACCACGAGAGGCTGGGATGCCCTCAGATGGGACTCAAGTTCAAAGTACCATCCACATCACCAGGAGGGTTGGAAGATGTTGCTAACCTTCCAAGGCCAAGGACAGCAGCAAACAGTGGTTTGGCCCTACACTGTCCCCCATGGTAGCTACTAAGCACATGCAGCTACTGAACATGAGATGTGGCTAGTGAGAACCAAACTGTGCAAAAGGATTAAAATGCACACCGAACCTCAAAAACTTAATAACCCCTCAAAAAGAGAAGAACGTGAAAGGCCACACTAATAATTTTTTTATATAGATGCGTGCTGCAATGATAGTGTTGTACATATACTGGGTTAAACAAACGCACTTTACTAAAGTCAATGTCACTTGCTGCTTTAAAAAAAAAAAATAGGTTCCCAGGAATTTAGCATGTGTAGCTTGAATAGGTGGTCTGAACTGCATTTCCGTTGGACCATACCATTCTCACACATTTAAAAGACAGGGAGATGAAGACAGCAATTCTGGAGTTTGGGAGGAAGTTCATTCACAGAAATACAGCCCCAACACCCAAGCTGATTAAAACTTAAATACAGCTCTGATGCAGACCAACTCCAGAAAACTTTCTCTGGCAATATGGAGTAAAAATGGAGAATCAAAGTAACTGTAACAGCTTCCTTCCCACCATGGTGGGGACTCTGCACCACTTTCAATCTCCTCTCCAGACAGGGGACCTAGCAAAGATGCTGCCTCCAACTAGCACCTGCCCTTTCAGTCCCCTCCAAGGGCCAGCAAGTTGGGTGGCCCTGACAGAGGGTTCAACCAGGGGCAGGTGGCACAACACACCTACCCCACAGGGTTCACCTAAAGTCAACTGACTCATAAATACAAAAGCATAAGCAATAACGTGGCACTCTTGTGGCACATCACAGTGGCTCACTTTGTCCAATACCATTCAGACAACGTATTTCACACCACACACACACAACTGCAAAGACGAATAGAGCAAAGTTCCACCAGACAATACCCACCTGTGCCCCGGGCTGCACCTTAACTACTTCTGTCTCTCTCCTATACTATTCTACTTTATTCTCTTTTTATTGTTAATCATGACACACCAAGTTGATGTCACAATCCATCAATGGGGCAGCGATGGTCTACTCTGCTTACCATCACTAAGAGATGCTCTCCTCACTCTGATCTTCACTGCCATTTGACCACCGCACCTTTTTCCAGAATTTGGGAATTGGAATGTGACCTCGGAATCCTTCTGAACACAGTGACCCAAACAGCCACAAGCAATTCCTTGGAGTCAGAATCAGAAATGAAATCTATTTACTGCTATCCTTGATTTGGTCCAAAGTGCTCATTTTGCAAACACAATCATTGTTTCCTGAGGCTGTGTAGGAAAAAGTGATTTGCCCAAGGTCACAGAGCAAGACCTTGAGAGGCTCCGGCTGAGTATCCACAAAACTACTTCTTTACATCCCCAGAAAGGAGACACAACTGAGATGAAACATCATAAGAACATGGAAAAACTGAAAATTTCCTATAACCACAAAAAGCTTATGTACAGGCCGTGGAACGCGGCGAAGAACTTCTTGTCGCCCACCGAAGAGAAGATAAGGAATCTGAGGTCAGTGGACGCAGTCATGCCAAGAGCTGACTCAAAGACAGGGAAAAAACTGACATTGGAGGAGCTTAAAACTATTCCTCCACTGAAACAGGCCATTGGTGTTTATCTTCTAGCACCAGGGAGAGGTCAGCCTCACGCTGACCAGCCATCTTTGTAGCTCTCCTGCTAAAGCAAGAACCCTTGTTCAAGTTCACCTCGGTGCAGGGCTAAGAGTATAAGCAAGCCCTTTTCCTAGCTTGGTCCAAAGTCAAGTTACAAAGCAAGCCCTTGAAATTTCAAACCTATTAGAGAGGAGGAGGGGGGTAAGAACCTCCTTAGGCAGAAAAGCAAAACATTAAGTAAAAAGAGTCTCCACTGTGGAACTGAGTATAAATGATCTTTCACCAAAATAACTCAGACCATCATCAAATTACCACCCCTCAAGTCCAATTTGCCAGATCTTTTGCCCAATATTATAAGAAAACGTGATGAACAGACCGGGCTTAGAAAAATTAGCTCCTATATCCATTTCTGGACACACTTCCATCTAAAAGAGGAGGTGAGAGAGACAGGGCCTGGGTCACATTTCAATCCAGAGACACCAATAGAAACAAAAGGAAACTAGCCCCGCCCCGCAGGACCATCATGCACTTCTGTTTCCTTTACAACAAACATGACCAGAATAACCAATTCTGTGAAAAAAGGGGGGGAGGGGGGAACAAAACAAAACAAAACAAAACACAGGTCTACAAAAACAAATGACTTTCAAATTTTAGTCCTTTTAGACTGACAAGAGAACAAAATTTCAAGCAGAATAGAAAGAAGGCATCTGAGTTGTGTGTCAGAAGATTCCAGGACACACACAGAGATGTGCTGCAACATTTTTATTCCTTGCACCAAAAGAACCTGTTATCTACAACCCCAACTTGCTCTCAGATGCCCCATCCCAACCCACCAGCCCCAGTCAATCCTCCTCCATCCCTGGCTGAACTCAGGCCTACTATCTCTGGAGGCCTCCAGAGCCCCTTGGAAATTATAAATTCCTTGACCGTCCTAGGCATCAGCCTAAATAATTCAACAGAAAAAAAAAATTTTAATTATGCTGCTTAAAAAAAAAAAAGCTCATTCCAAATATGAAATATGCCTGAATATGGCCAATCAGCCCTAAAGGATTTGGTTACTAAAAAAATAAAATCTTCCAAATGCAATGGCGATGATGGGAAATGTCAACCCTACGCCACAGAGTTAGTAAATCTTCAGAAATCCAATTTCAGAAAGCAGGATTGGGGCCAACCGTTCTTCAAGACCAGCTGGGAGCTGGCTATGGGGTTCTAGGGGTCTCCTATCCTTGCCCCATGTGACCCACCCAAAGTCCCACCCTACAAATGCTACTGGTGGACTTCTTTTAGACAGAAAAATTACAACTTTTTTTGTGGGGGGTGTTGGGGAAAGGGGCTCAAAATTCCCAGCAAGTTCAATTTATCACAAATTACCCTTTCTCTTTGGGTAGGAAGCTTATTTTTTTTTTTAATCTGTCAAATTTCAATTCAGTCAATATTTGTCATCTAAAAAAAAAAATTTTTTTTTTCTTTTTTGTTTCACCTTCACTTGATTCATTTTAAGGCCAAAAACTCCACATGATATATTGTATGTACTGATGCTTTTCTATACCAAAGGCACATTCCTTTGGGTTTGGCTTTTGTATGTATTGTGATTTTTTATTTTCCCTTTTAAAAAAATAATAATTTTGCTGCTAGCATCAGCTCAATTTATGTTTTAACCTAATTCTTCAGCAAAGTGTCCTACCATGGAAGATGAATAAGAATCAGAATTTTCATCTCTCAGTCCTTCCCTCTTGATAAAAAGACATATATATATTTTTTGTTTAGTCAATAAAATTTGTGCTTTTTTTTTGTCACAACACCCCCCCCCCAAATGATCAAAGCTAATGGATTTCTTCCCCCTCTGAAAGTAATCAAATTTCTGAAAAATACCTAATGCTAATCAACTACCAACCCCACATTACAATCAAAGAGGCCAGAAACCAATCTGGATTTTTTTTTAATAATAAATTTTTCAAATTGAAAGAGTGAACAGCATAGAAAAGGAAAATTTTCTTTCTTACCAAGGATTCCTCAATCCTTGTCTCCATCAATTGATTCAGTTGCATGTCATAAAAAATGGGCTTCTGTGAATCTACTGTTAGTTTTTTCATAATAATGTTAATTATGCATATCTTATTTTAATGGCGGTCTCTCCTACAAATCTGTGGGCTACTCAATTTGTATACTATATGAATTTACATTTTTTTCCACTGAATATTGCTCAATAAAGGTTCCTGACATTTTATGGATAAAACAACAACATAAAAGAAATGGCTAGACCTTTCAGGAAACAAAATCAGAAAACAGTCTTAATTATTCCATCAAAACAAAAAAACACACACAAAACCCAACAAATACAGAAAAAAGAAAGACAGGTTTTCACTCTAACTTTTACAGTTTCTGGATTTTCTTTCTTTCTCTTTTTATAAAAAAAAAATCTTAGGATTTAAATGCAGTAAAATGTAAATGCAAAATTTAAAAAAAAAAACTACAATTTTTGGGTGTGTCCAAAGCCAACATTTTAGGGTCTATTTTCTCTTTTAAATCCTTCTCTCATGAAAATAGAAAAATTTAAATATTGTCAAATGGTAAAATTAGTCATTTTTGCCCGCTGAGCTAAACAAGTTCCAAATTACAATGAAGTACGATTTCTAATTGCTTCATAAAGCCAATTCTCCCAGTTTTCCCTCAACTCAACAATTTCCCTCCTTCCCTCATTCCAATTAGTTTTTTTCTCAAACTAAAATGCGTTGGGTAGTCAAACTGACTTTGCTTTTAGAAGGTTTTTTGCTTTCTCCCTTCAAGAACTGAATTCATTCAAATTCTAGCTTAATTTCCATTTACATATTATCTGGATTTGGCTTCAGAAATAAAAATTGTCTCCATGCCCCTGCCAGAATCAAAGTGAAAATTTTCATCCCCAAAAAGAAATAAAAAGAATCGCTTTCCCCTCCACTGCCTTGTAGAGCAAACTTTCGAAAAAATAAGAAATAAAAAATATTTCTTTTCAATTTTAATTTCTTTTTTTTTTATTTACAAAATAGTATCCTCTAGGTGGCGTCGTTTTAATGGGAAAAAACTACCGTTTGAAGAAAAATTAGAAAAAAAAAATTGAGAAAGGGAAATATGGCCTAAAAAAAAAAAAAAGATTGTTACAAAGATGGGGGGCCTGGGGGACGAGATCTCCAGGGGGGTCATCAGGGACCCCCGCGCTGGGAAGGTCAGGGGGAAATTGCAAATTTGGGGGGGAGGGGGAAGAGCTGGAAGGGGTTGCATTTTTGCAAAATGTGAATTGTCCAAACTGAAATGGCTGCTCTGTTCTCTCGCCGCTTTGTTTTCTGGGCTCCGGTCCGAGCCCGGGGCTGGAGGGGGCGCCGGGTGGGGGCCCCCAAAGGCCCCCTCGCCACCCCCGCCCTCCTCACGCCCCGCAGCGCCCGGGGGGGCTCTCCGGACCCCGGCCCTCCGGTTTGCACCCACAAAAAGCCCGCAAACGTGCCCCGGCACTTTGCATCCTGCCACCCCGGCGCTCAAGTGGCGCAGCGCCCCGGGCCCCGGCCCCCGGGGTCCCCCGCGCGGAGCCTGCCCCCGGCCCCCTCGTACCTGCGGAGCCGCCGCGCCGCCCGGCTGGTTCATGGGTCCGTGCGGGAGGAGGCGGCCCCGGCGCGTCCTGCTCCTCCCGGGCCGGGCTGCTGGTGCGCGCACAATGCCAGAGCCGCCGCCGCCGCCGCCGCCGCCGCCGCCGCTCCCTCCTCCGCCCGCCCCGCTCCGGCCGGGGGGGCGGGGGCGCAGGGGCGCGCGGGGGGGCGCCGGCCCTCGCCCCCACCCCCGGCCCGCCCGGCCCGCGCGCCGCCCCCGCCGCCCCGCCGCCCCCGCGGGGCCGCCGCCGCCCCCGCGCCCCGCCGCCCCCGGCCGGCCTCGCCGCGCGGCCCGCGAGCTCCGGGCCTCGGCCTCGGCCTCCGCGCCGCCGGCCTCCGCGCCGCACACAAAGCCGGCCGGTCGGGCGCGCCCGCCGCCAGCCCCCGCCGCCGCGCGCCCGCCCCCCAAACTTTCCCGCGCCGCACCCCCCACGCGCGCCCCCCGCTCCCCGCTGCCCTCCCCGGGTCCAACAGCCCCTCGGAAACGTCATTTTCGGGTGGGAGAAAAAAGTTTGGGGAGCCGGCTCTGGACGGAACTCGAGGGGTTAACGGGAACTCGGTGCCCCCTCCCCAGCCCACCCCCCAAAATCAGATGGGCTTTTAAAATAAAAGTTTCCAGAGCGGGCCTGCTGCAGGGCTGGGGGCTCGCGGGGAATATTCCCAGGCCCCGCCGCCCCGGCCAGGAGCCTCAGGGACGGGAATAAAAGTTTGCAGAAGTGCCCCAGGTTGAGATAAGAGGGGTGCAGGGCCCGCCCTCTAGCCCCCCAGTCAGGATGACTTTAAGAATAAAAATCCAGGCGTTGCTTTCATGGGAAATGCCCGTGAACCAACTAGTTCTACCTACCCCTGCCAGATTTTTTTTTAAATGATATATCTTTTTTTGAAGTTTAAAAAACTGGCCCTATTGGAAGACGAGAAGGGGTCGAAGGTGGAGAAGGGGGAGCCCCTTCCCCAATATTCCCCAGTCCCATTGGTATAGAAGAGAAAAACTTGGAAAAGTGCTTCCATGTCAACCTTTTAGGTGAAGGAGGACCTATCTTTTCGACATCCTAAAAAATCAGATTTTTTTTTTTTTTTTTTTTTTTTTTTTTTGGTGAAACTGCCTCCTAATGATTTAGGGAGGCTTAAAGAGATTTTCGGTTTTTATGTCCTCTTCTTCTCCCTCCCCGAAAAATCAGATTTTTAAAAAATGTAAATTGTGAAGGGCCTGCCCTAGGTCTCTACCAGGATTACTGAATCCTTCCTACACCTGGCACAACTGATTGGATTTTAGGAAGAAAGTGGAGGAATTGCTCATCTAGGAGACAAGGAATCAACCAAAAATCTGTCTTTACCCTTCCTCAAGAGAAAACAATAAGCATACATTTTAAAAATAAAAACATCAGAAATTAAGAGTAAACAGGTGTCTTTTCTCTATCCCCCACCTTAAAAAAAAATCAAATGTTCTTTCTTCATGTTTAAACAACCAGATCAGTATGAGACAAGAAGGGTTACAGAACTGTTTCCCCTACAGCTCCGCTCCCCAAGGTTATTGTTTGGTAAGTACCCCTCTCCCAGAAGAATTTATGTGTGGAAATTGGGCCCAACTTGGGAGGAATGGAATTAAGAAACACAATCTCACACCCCTGCCAACAAACACCAGCACCCCCCACCACACACATACACACAAACACACAAGCAGTTGAGAAGAATTGTCTAACCACTTCCCCCAAACCCCGAAAAGTTGGAGATTCGTCAAAAATAAAAAGTGGCCGGTTCTCTTCCCACCAGCCTGGCAAGCATGTCCCTGGCAGAGATGCCGCAGCCTCTGCCAAGCCTAGTGTGGATTAGGCATTGAGGGGCACAGGCAGCCTGAGGAGTGTGGCAGAGTTGGGCGCCCAGGAGCCCTGGGCCTAAGTGCTGCCAGATAGCCCCTCCCTGCCGGCCTCTCATCCACCAGGGCTGGGGGCCTTGATGCCTGGGGAGATGTCCTGATTCCATCAGGGCAGGCTCCTTCCTCTGCCTAAGCCAAGCCTGAAGCTTAGGAGTAGAGAGGAACTGGACCCAAAATAACACAGTGCCTCAGTCACCATGGCCAAGAGCTGTAGGGAGGGTACCAAGGGGAAAAAAACCAGGAAAACTTAATGCAATAAATATTCTTTGAGCACTTAGCATGTGCCAGAGTGTGGTATCCAGTAGGGCGGACACGCTGTAAAGAACACAGCAGCATGCAGTAGCCCTTCTAAACCTGAGCGATCCACGGATGACCAGGAGGATCTGCTGGTCCCACCCAGCAGTTTCTAATTTCTTTGGTCTGGGTTAGGGACCTAGAATCTGGATGTCTGGCAAGTTCCCTAGTGACGCTGCTGGTTCAAGGACTACCCTCTGTAAACCACTGCAATACACCAGCCACAGAAAACAGTACAGCTGAGGGAGGAAGAGGAAGGAGTCCACCCACCCAGGGGGTCAGCGAAGAGTCCAAGAGGAATAACACTCAGCTTGGCGGGTGGGTCCCCACATCCTTCTCATGCAAGACTTAGAGGGACGGCAGGGTCTCTGTACAGCAGGGATTCTTAGACAAGGTCCTTGGATAGGTTTGATAGCCCATAATCTACCCTTCAGCAAATTAGCGTCTACCTGTGCATTTGGGGGAGAACATCTCTGATTTTCACCAGTTTCTCAGGAGGGTTCAGTCCTCAAAAGGGTTTCTCAAAAGGCCCCTAACCTGGAATGATCTGCAGCCTGACTCCAGGCACATCAAGGCCAGTAAAATCGGATGGTCCTTCTCAGCCTTCTCTTTCTGGAATCATTGCAAGTGCTTTCTGCAAGTCCCACCGCCGTGGGCTATGCCTGCTCAGTGATGGAACAGGCTTCAGCCTTGGCCAAATGACCACTGGAAGGCCGAAACTCACATTGTTCAATCGGTTGTCCAGTGGGGACCTCCAGAGTCTCCTCCAACTTTTGAGGGTCTGTGGTTCGATTTGGCATACCTGGGTTTGTCAAATTCTGGAAACTTCAGAGCCTTCCACACCCAGCCCGCTACCCGCAGCACCTATACGGCACCATTTTTGAGAACTCGGCCCGTGGAGTCCAACGAGGGTTCAGCCGTGGCTCTGGTCTCCCTCTGTGATTCAAGTGTCAGCTTCTCCTCATCTCCACTTCCTCGTCTGTGAAATGGTGTTGACGGCACTTCCTGCCTCACAGGGGTGCACTGAAGATTAAGTGAGGAGCCCGTGCTAAGTCTCTAGAAAGTGTCTCGCACAGAGAGAGCACTCCACACCTGTCAGCCAGCGGAACGCTGCCTCTCCCGAGCTGTGTGATCCTGACCTCCTGGCTTCATCTCTGGACCTAAAATCTGCCAGTCTCATCAGCCCTCCCAGTTGTAGTCAGTGGAAATAAAATCACACTAAACAAGAAAAGAAACAAGAAAGATGCTATTTTATTAAGTCAGGGGGTAGATCCTGAGAGGCACTGCCGAGGGGAGGGAAGGGTGTGGTGGCTGGGCAGACCTCTACGGGCAGTCGCTGGGGTCAGGGAAGGAAGGTGCTAGAGCCTGACACACAGACCCCCTTCAAATCTGGCATCGCCAGGGGAAACCAGGGTTGAGGACGCTGAAACTTTTCTCGGGGTGAGGAGCAGATGTCAAGCCTGTGTCACAGGCAGGTGGGTTGGGAGACTGAGTTGCCCCCAAAGAGGCCACACCTGGGGTCTTGGCTAAAATCTGGCGGTGCACTTTGTTAGAAAAGATGGCCTTAAAGTGAAACGGGAGGCTTCATGGTGTGGGACAGGTTGAAAGCTGGGACTTTGCAACACAGTGTCTTCTGTGAGCTAAGAGGTTTGGTTTTTAGACTAAAAAAATGAGAGAAGTGCTCTTTTTCAACAGCCCTGCCAAGGAAACCAGGGCCCCCCAAACTTCGCACAATCCTGTCAATCTTAAGAGATTCCCTAGCAGGATTTTCTCACCTCTCTGAGGCAAACAGAGGAGGTACACTCACCCCCATTTTAAGGGCGAGGAATTTGAGGCTCAAGGCCCTGGGCCAAACCAGTAAAAGTGGCAGCCCAACTGCCTCCCTGCAGTGTCCCTCCCCGGGGCCCCAGCTGCCTCCATGAAACTTTCTAGTGATTGTAATAAAAATCAGCCAATTTGTCACATCATTTTTGCTCAAGAATTTCCTTCTTTCCCTCCCTCTCCTTCCCTATTTCACAAAGGGAGACACTGGGAAGGGGCCAGATCAACCAAAGCAATTATTTCCCCAAGAGGGGAGAATCCCTGCCCATCAGGGGGAAATCTGTGCAGAGGCAGGGACCTGAGGCCTGGGAGGTCTCTCAGGGAAGTGAACCCAGGAGGACACATCAGAAGGAAGGAGGAAGCCAGGCCGGAGACCTGCAGACAGAGGGGCAGTCGAGCTGGTGTCCAGACCAGGCACCAGAATGAGGCCCGCTCTGAGCAGCAGCCCAGGGCTCAGCCACACAGGCCAGTCTAAAAGGCATGGTGTGTTTCAAGGACCCTCCACGCAGGCTGCTACCCTGTGAAGCCCAGCCAGCGTCCAGCATCCTGGGGACAATCTCCTCTAGGATCTGCAGTTGGACCTGTGTACGTCTCTCCCCCAGCAGTCACCAGATTTTGCCTCAGTTTTCTTATCTGGGAAAAATAAGGTGCCCACCCTTATTTAAGGCTTGATTCATGTTATGCCCTCCGCACAGTGTATTCCCAGCCGTCTCCACTTTCACGTTCATAAAGAAATCTGGGTCCCAGGTGGGGTGGGGTGGCGTCACCTCTGTGAGCAGGGATAGCCAGCCACAAAGGGAACAAGGTCAGCTCTGAGGGCAGCTGCCCATGTCCAGCAGCCGTTCCCTCACTATGGCAGTTACCCTGATTCTAGCTCTGCTGAGACCAGAGGTGGGCCCAGGACCTGGGGAAGAAGGAAGAGCCATGAAGATGGCAGGGGCTGCTCCATGGTGATTTCTCCCACGTCATCTGCAGGCCCCCAAAGAGGCTTCAGCTACTCTCTCTGCTTTGAGACACACGTGAGTGGATTAGCTGACAGTATGGCATGGGATGCGATTCAGGCTGTGAGCAAATCCAACTGAATCAAACCCCAGCTCAGCCCTTTCCAGCTGCAGGAGCCTGAGCATATTATACCACTGTCCTGAGCCTCCGTTTCCTTGCCTGTTAAGTGGGGATAATAACATTTACACTCAGCTTTTCTATGAGGGTTAGAATAAAGGGTGAATGCCAGCGCACAGTTGGCGTGCTCTATGTTAGCAATGGTGGTCCTGATCAGGACAATGATCTCAGTGGCCTTTACCTGCAAAACCACCAGTGGCTGGAGCATGTTTGAAATGACATCTGAGCCATGACACCACTCAGCTCTGCTCCTCGGTCCTGTCCATTAGCAGACAAGGAGAGCTGGCACAGAAAGGGAAGGTGGCATGTGTCTTTTACCAGCAACTTGTAAAGTGACAACATGGGCCTCCTGACAGATGCACCAAAAAGAACCGACCGCGCTTATGTGGAATTCCTGCCCCAAATGCATGATCCAAATCTGAGCACCAGGGCGCACCAGAAAACCCAGATCAAGAGACACACCATACAACGGTTGGCCTACGTTCTTCAAAAATTGTCAAATGTCTCGCCCTTCCACAGCAGAGGACTAAATAGATGAACAGGTCACTAAACAGTCCTGGGTCCTAACTCGATTTTGGATCATTTTTTTTTATTTGTTTTTAGACTCTGGATCAGGGTGGGGGGAAATGATATAAAGAACATTTTTGAGTATTTGATTACATTTGATAATGGATAATAGTATTTATTTGTGTCAAATTTTGGATTTGATCGTTGTTTTGAGGCTGCGTATGGTGATGTTCTTGCCCTTAGAAAGAACACTTTTTTAAAAAAAACATCTTTTTTATTTTTTTATAGTTGTAGATGGACAGAATGCCTTTATTTTGTTTATTTTTATGTGGTGCTGAGGATCAAACCCAGTGCCTCACGCATGCTAGGCAAGCGCTCTGCCACTGAGCTACAGCCCCTCAAGTACACATTTTTGATGTAAAAGCATGATACCTGGTTCAGGGAAAAAGCGTGCACACACACATATGTATAGGAATATTCGTCATGTATGTATGTGTGCCTATATGCTATATATACATATCTGTCTTTTTCACATATATATATTTGACATAGCAACAATAGGTGACTGCATATTAACAATTGGGAGTTTGAATAAAGGAAATGCAAAAGTTTTTGCAACTTTTCTATCATAAATTATTTTAAAATGAAAAGAAAAGCAAACTATCTGAAAAGTTTGAAAAAGCTAGAGGCCTACATTGAAATTATTTTCATCAGAACAGATTCTTTTCATTGCATGTTTGACCAAAAAAAATTTGATTCATCGATTAATGACTTGTCTGTATCAAGATTTGCTGTTTTTTTTTCTAACAACATTAGTTGTTTTTTGTTGTCATTATTTCTACCAGGTCCAATTTTCCTAGACAAATTTTTCTGAATTTTATCTAGAGTCTATTGAGAAACAAAATTCCATCCATCAATTTTTGGTCAATGACATTATTTACTGTGTGCAAGACCAGTCTGTCAGTTTTATTTTCTGTTGCTTATTTCTGCCAAGTAAAAAAATATTTTCTGTTTTTGCCACTTTCAGTGTTATCAATAAGATGTAATTCTTCAAATGGGTTTTTTTTTCCTCCCTTAAAATTAATTTTGTAGCATGTGTGGTCTCGAGGGAGTCTTTAAACCTACATGGGCATCTCAATCACCTGGGAGCTTTGGACATGTACCTGTTTTCTAGCCTCTGCCCACTCCCAAGAGTCTAATCCAGGTGGGCCTGGACTTCTGGGTTTTCAACAGGCCCCTCCACTCAAGTTCCACCATAGTCACAGGCCCACCTGGTGTGGATGTCATCTTGTCCTGTGTTACTGGTGATTTATAGCTCCCCAGGCCTTGCTATCATCACTACTTTAACCGTCTCTCTCCCCAACTTAACTGTGAGGTCCTCGAGGACACTGGCCAAGCTTCTGATCTCTATGTGGCCAGCCAAGCAGTTGCATAGATTGAGTTAGGCAGCGAAAGTACCTTAGCTGTTTGGTGGCTCAACCAAAGCCTTCACTATTAGCATCCAATGAGGGAACTCACATTTTTTCAATTGTGGTGAAAGACACAAAACCTAAGATTTACCACTTTGGGCCTATGCTTCAGTGCATCTGGGCTGCTGTGTAGCAGCATCACTATTCATCACAAGATTTTCATCGTCTCAAACTGAAGTTCTGTGCTCACTGAGCTCTCACTCCCCATCACCGCCTGCCAGCCCCCAGCCACCTCTGTTCTACATTCTGTCTCAATGCAGTTGACTTCTCTAGACAACACATATAAATGGCATCATGTAATATTTGTCCTTTAGTGTCTGGCTTTTTTGGGGAAGTGGCTACCAGGATTGAACTCAGGGACACTCGACCACTGTGCCACATCCCCAGCCCTCTTTTGTATTTTATTCAGAGACAGGGTCTCACTGAGTTGCTTAGTGCCTCACTTTTGCTAAGACTGTCTTTGAACTCACGATCCTCCTGCCTCAGCCTCCCAAGCCGCTGGAATTATAGGCATGCACCACCGTGCCCCGCTTATATTTAAAATATTTTTAAAGCTTTATTTTTTTAGTAACATAATATCTTTAAGTTTTATCCATGTTGTAGCATGTACCAGAATTTTATTTCTTTTTAAGAATACTATTTCAATAGGTGTATATACCACATGTTGTTTAGCCATTCAGCCAGTGATGGATACTGGCTTGTTTCTACCCTTTAACTCTCGTGGGAAATGCTGTTATGAACATTTGAACACAGGTATTTCTTCAGCCCCCCCTTTTCAGCTCTTGTGGGTACATAACCGGGATGGAGTTGTTGGATCCTATAGTAGTTCTATTTTTAATTTTCTGATGAACCACCATGTTTTGCACAGCTGCTAAAGAAACATTTTTAAAAGCTGCCTTAATAAAGGTAGAATGATGATTAATCTTTCCTGAATTTTATCCAGAGTCTATTGAGAAACAAAATCCATACATCTATATTTAGCAAACTCAAAGGATCAAGGGAAGTTAAACTCTCCTTTTGTTCTGTAGAAAATTGATTGCATTAGAGTCTGTGGGCTGGGGATTTAATCTCAAAGGACCATCTAGGTTAATTCCCAGCCCATATATTTGTAAACTACATAAATGCCCCTTGCTTTATGGTATCGAGTTTTGGGGTGGTTTGTTACACAGCATTCTTTTGGTAATAGATAACTGATACACACATGCTCTCCTCCTCTGCCAGTCTGTTGTGGTTTCTGCATCTGTCAAAGGGCAAAGAGACAACCAATGTCACTGACTTCATAGAACTGTCATGATAAGCAAATGACAGTATTGTTCAGGCCTAGCACTGGGAGTTGTATTCTAAGAGCTTATTTTCCTCTTCCATCTCAAAGGCTGCCTTCCTTTAGTTTAGTGGGAAGGAGGCTAAGAACAGTATCTGTTGTTCATTTCCCCTCACTTTGGTGATGCCATCTTGATTTTTCTTGAAGGATGGGCCCCCTGCCCTGCTCAGCCTGTGTGTTCTAAATGGAACTGTTCCAACAGACTGCCTTCAGCAAGTCACCAGGCCTGGCCAGGCAGTGGACACCATCCCCTTAGCCGCCGATTGGGCCTGAGGGTCGCATGATAGGCCAAGCCAATGAGACTCAGATTCAAGAGTTTGAATGGAAGGTTTTGTTTTCCATTGAGATTATTGGGAAGATATAAAGTCTAGGAGAGCTAAAGGCCAGCAGAGCCAGAAGAGAGGAAGAAACTGTCCTGATGATAGAAAATGAGTGTTGTTTAAAGCCTCTCAATTTGGGATAGTTATTGACCCATCCATAAAGAATGGAACAGAGGTCTTGTTTTAAAACTGCACATCGAATATGGCTTTTCCATGGTCTGAGATAGAAGTGAACCCCAGTAGCTAATGCTGCTGCTGGGTCCTCTGATCCTCTTGCTCCTCAGGAGCACGCTGCAGGCAGTTTGCAGTGACCTCTAGGCTGAGGGTGTGGTCTTGTCCCGGGCTGCCCACCAACAGTTGATTTCTGAGCAACGTAGATCTTCTGCCCAACCTTCAGTGCTATTGCTCATAAGAACCTTATTAAATTCTAGACAAGGGCCACTCCACTTCCCATGATTCGGGTGGATGGAGAGGGATTTTATACTTTCAGTTTTACACACTTCAAATCTTTTTAACTTCTACGTTCTCCTGAAGGCCCTGGGTCTATCATGGAGGAGAAGAGGGGGGATGGAGGAAGAAAGGGGTGGTTGGGGACTCGTCAAGAGGATGAGGTTTAGTTCTTGCCCACACCACATGGGCTCACTGACTCCCTCTGTACACACACTCACACACTGACACACACTTATGCACCACTCCTTCCATTGGTCTCCCCTGCTGTAGCAGGCCCACAAGTAACTGACCTGTATGTATTATTTACAAAAATAAAATGAAAAATATGTATATATAGCAAAAGCATGACTTTAAAAAGAGTCTTCCACAAAAGAAACATTCCCAGCTGAGTTTCTCAAGTACTTGAGGATTTCCTCTCTATGTACCATAGCTTGCAGTTCAGCCATTTGGAATGGAAATCCTTCTGGATCTACAGATAGCATCACGGCCCCTGCCCATGGCCTGGCCTATTAAGACGAATTAACGGAGTGCAGGATGTTTGTACAATGGAGTGAGTTTCCCAAAGGAAAACATTCTTACCCAGACTTTTGGTAAGTTTCTTCAGAAGGTCATGTTTTACTCTATGAAGGGGGAAAGAGCTCTTCTATGGTACAAATGTGTCCTTCCTACCAAAGGTCAAATAAAATAACTCAGATGTCCCCAGATATCCCTCTCATGTAGATGAGGTCGCATTGTATTTATTTAACAAATACTTACCTATTGCTTGCATATTCTAAGTGCATGAAGATTAGTGTTTTTTTTGGAGAAAGATACCATGGACATTCAATGGGATAAAAATAGCCTCATTAACAAATGGTACTGGGAACACTGGATATCCACATGCAGGACAATGACAACTGTCTCAAGTTCAAAAACCAACTCAAAATGAATTAAACAATTAAATGCAGACCTAACACTGTAGAACTACTAGAAGAAAACCCAGGAGGAAGCCCCATGATATGGGTCCTGAACATGATCTTTTTTTGGATATGACTCTGAAAGCACAGGTAACGAGAGCAAAAACTAGACCAATGGGATCGCATCAGGTGAACAAACTTCAGCACAGCAAAGAAAGCAACCAAAAGAGTGAAGAGAGATCTGCAGGATGGGAGGAAGGACTTACCAACCATAACTGGGTAAGGGTTAACGTTCCAAATATATAAGGAACTCAAACATCTGAACAGCAAGAAAACAAATCGCCTAATTTAAAAATGGGCAAAGGGCCTGAAGAGACATTTCTTTAAAGAAAACATGTAAGCTGCCAGCGGGTGTATGCCAGGGTGCTCCAGGTCACTAATCATCGGGGAGATGCAATCTGTTAGATTAGCTATTGTCAAAAACTCACAAGACGGGCCAGCACTGAGAAGGGTGTGGAGGAAAGAGAGCCCTGGCGCACTCTTCTTTATGGGGATGTAAATTAGTACAGTCGTTACGGAAACCAGCATGGAGACTTCTCAAAAAATTAAAAATAGCTGGCCATGGAGGCAAATGCCTGTGATCCCAGCTACTCTGCGGGCAGGAGAACTGTGAGTTTGAGGCCAGCCTAGGCAACTTAGCAAGACCCTGTCTTAAAATAAAATCAAGGGCCAGAGAAGTAGCTCAGTGATAGACACTTGCTGAGCACATACGAAGCCCTGGGTTTGATCCTCAGTACAGCAAAAAAATAAATGAAATAAAATAAAAGACTAGAACTGCTATATGATCCAGTAATCCCACTACTGGGCTTGTAACCCTATGAAAGAAAGTCGGTATCTCAAAAAGATATCTGCATTCCCATGTTCACTGCAGCATTGTCTGAAATAGCCTAGTCATGGGTCCAACATGGGCGTCTATCAACAGATGCATGGATAAAGAAAATGTGGCGTTTATCTACAGTGGAATACAATTCAGCTCTTAAAAAGGACATCCTGTCACTGATGACAACATGGTGATGAACCCGGAGGACACGGTGCTGGGGGAAATGAGCCAGGCAAAGAAAGACAAACACTGCCTGATCATATGTATATGTGGAATCTGCAAAAAAGGGAACTCAAGAGTAGTAGAGAATGGAGTGGGGATTTTCAGAGGTTGGGGTGAGGGAATTGGGGAGACATCGGGGAAAGAGTACAAATTTCCAACTAGGAGGAGTAAGTTCAAGGGCTCTATTGTACAACATGGTGACTATAGTTAATAATAATGTACCGTACACCTGGAAATCACCAAGAAAGTAGATTTTAAGTGTTGTCACGGTGGGGTGGCGGGGGGAAGAAATGTGAATATGTGAGGTGATTCAGATATGAATGAACTTGATTTAGTCACTTCACAATGAATCCGTATTTGAAAACGTCATGTCGCACAACATAAATATATGTAATTCTTACTTGTCAATTAAAAACGTTAAAGGGTTTTTTTCTTAAGCTGTCAATCCTTAGAAATATTTTTATGAGGTGGGTGTTTTTATTTATTATCCTCTTTGTCTTACAAGTGAAGAAACTGAGGAACAAGGAGGTACAGATGCAGAGCTCATGAATGGATCTAGGTTTTCAACCCGGGAATCTAACCCTGAATCCTGTCGTTGTGTTACTTAGCTACCTTGAACGTCACTCTTGTGGGTTCCTTACCTTCTGTGGCAGAAGCATTTGAGCCTCCCTTTAAAGGTTCTCTCCTTTCTATAATTATCCCTATTGCCAGATCCCCCAGAAGGTACTGCACGTGAACTCAGTGTTCCCTTGGATTCTGCTCCTGGGCTGCCATTACACATATCCTTCCAACTGTCTATTACACAACAATGCTGTGTAACAAACATCCCTAAATGGCAGTGGCTACAATCAATAAGCATGAATTTTACTCATGAGTCTGCAGGTAGGTTGAAAGGTGTTTCTGGTCTTAGCTGGGCAGGGTCCTATGTCTGGGGTTGGCTGGCTCTTAGCTGATCTCTGTTGGCCAGGACAAGTGGTTCTGGTGCCTGTGTCTCTCCTCCTCTGGCACGCTAGCCTAGCCACAGTCACTTGGCAATAGCGAAGGAACAGAAGCAGAGGAGCCCAATTGTGCAAGTCCTCTGCCAGCTTTGGTGTAAATCACATTTGCGAGCATCCCACTTCTCCAAACAAGCCACATCGCTGCACCCAAAGTCAAACTGAGAGGATACCGCAGGGGCACTTGGTACCAGAAATGGATACGGGGGAGAGGGGATAAAGAGTTGGGGTCAGGAGTACAGTCCGTCTACCATGCTCATCCCAAATTTCCATCCTTCTCAAAAAAAAAAAAAAATCAGAAAAATTTTAAATCTCAAAATAAAAAAAAAAATCATTTAGATAAATATGTCCAAGATGCCATAAGATAAAAGTTGTGCTCTGAGACACCACAAGGAAAGAAACCAAAAAAGAGGCAATCTGCACAAGTGGTTCTTTATAAAAAGAAAATAGCAGCATTCCTCTGCAAACAGTGGGAAATAAACTGAGAATCCGGAGCCCAGCCTGCCAATGTGCTGGAAGGCCCACATTCTGGCAGCAAAGTGACAGTCAGCAGTGGAGTCACTGAGCAGGCCTGGAGTCTGAGCAATAATGTTAGCGCAAAAGTCACATCAGAGCGGCCAACAGCAGGACTGGCTGGGTTAGCAACTGCTTAGCATATCAATGTCTCATTTTGTTTCTGCCGGGGAGAGCTCAGAAATTGGATTGCCTGGTTCAGAACTGGCCCCCAGGCAGCCCCAGTGTTTCCTGAAGGGCACAAGTGAATACATACTTGATTCGGATTCCTGGAAAGCAGGGGCTGTCATTTTCTGGGCTCACACACCCTGCGCGTAGCCTGATTGGAATTCTCTGTCTGAGAAATGGGGGGACATTAGGAACGCAGCCACACGGGTCCCCAAAGATGCAGATCCATGGCCCATATCTTCTACCATGGGAGTCACTGGAAATAACGACTTGCCTGAGGTGGTAAAGGCCAAGGGCTGCGGGTAAATATAGACTGATTTTTTATTTATTAATTTATTATTATTATTATTATTATTATTTAGCAAAAAAAGCCTCAGTAGGCAGTCAAGCTTATCAAAACAACACCAAAAAGTGAGTTGGAGAGCCTGGAGCACCCTACTTTTCATTACTGGGTTATCAAGACAGCTAGAATGGAAACTCATTGCCTTGATAGAGGAAAACAGGTTACTCGTGTGGGGGATGCAGGGGGATGCAGGGGTCTTGGCTCCCTTCCTGGAGTGTATTAGAGTTGGGAGGAACCCATGGGATCCCCCCCTTTTTTTTTTTGGTCATATACTGGGTGCTTCACACATATTATTTAATTAATTCTTCAACACTCCCCCCAAAGTGGTCATAGGTATCTTCATCTTCCATAAGAGCACACCAAATTTCAGGGATGGAAACTGTCCTGATCACACAGCATGTGGATCTAGCTCCAAAATCAGCCTTCTTAGACCTGACTCTGAGAAAACTCCCATTCGGGGTGCCCCTCAGATACCACCAAGCCTAGTGGCCATCACATTGGGGGCACATTCAACAGCTGATGCAAGTTCCGAGGAGTGGCTAGCACAGAGAGTTTAAGAGAATCCATTTCTAGCTGGGCACAATGGCATATACCTGTAATCCCAGTGAATAAGGGGGGAGGCTGAGGCAGGAGGATCGAAAGCTTGAGGCCAGCCTCAGCAACTTAGCAAGGTCCTGTCTCAAAACTTTACAAAAGAACTGGGGTAGAGAGCCCCTGGGTTCAATCTCCAGTACTGCAAAAAAAGAGAAAAAGAGAATCGATTTCTAGGCTCTTAAGTTCCAAATGATTTCCTGAAGCAGTACTGTTTGAGAACTCCTGGGGAGGGAACAGACCCGGTTCCCTCTCCCAGCCGCCCTCTCCCACTCAGCACTGAAGGCGCATCCTCATCCATCCCAGATCTGACCAAAGGGAACTTCCTGCAGCGGAAAAGGCCTGAGTCCAGGGAGCAGAGGTTCCTTTAATCCAGACCCCATGACCCACCATCCTTCTCACTGAAAGATGAATTTCCATGAATTTTACTTTTTCTGCTTAACGATGACCAAAGTTTTGATGCACTGTATCCTAAAATTAATTGTGTCGATGACTCCATAAAAAAATGCTTACCTATTAGAGCCTTATGATCCCAGGAAATATAAAAACTTTTAAATTGCCATCTATAAACCCAATTTTTGATTTAGATACTGTGCCAAGATGATCCACTCGAGATTCGGGAGCAGAAAAATATATTATGTTCCTATAAAATTCTGTGGGAGAAATGGAATGGAAAAAATGATTTAAAGGAGAAAGAAGAGCATCGTAAAAGTTCTGTTAAAGAGGAGTTTGTTCATCTATTTTTAAAGGACGATGGTGGGTATAAAATCACTGTGATATCGAAATACCATTGGATATATTTAAAGAGGTGATGTAACCATTTTGTTGTACCGTTTTATTTTTAAGCATTAATATTTACAACACGCAGCTTACGAAACTATTTAAAACCCTTACTACTATTTAAAACCATGGTGAAAAACGTTGAAAATATGTGATTAATGTTGTTTTTCACAATTCTTTTGGAGGCACAGTGGGCAAAGCTTCTGATGTTGTCCCAACCTCTCTCTATTGAAATTCACACTAGATAGGATTTACTAAAAGTCACATGGCAAAGTAGCATGTCAGCCAGGACCCTCGCTAAGGTCTCAGGACCCCCTAATTGGTCCTCTCTCCTTCTCAGTGCAGGTCCCAGCTCTCTAAAGGCATGAGAGGGGTGGAAGCTTATCACAGGTCTGTTTACAGAGTCAAGGTCATGGTCAAGAGGAAGCAACAGAGGGTGGTAAAGCCCCAGGACATAACAAGAGGGCAAGGCCATGTCCACCTCTGGCTGAAAGGGCAGGACAAAGTCAGGTTTTCTCACTGCTGTGACTAAAGGATTGACCAGAACAACTACAGAGAAGTAAGTTTATTTGAGGGCTCACATCACAAAGATCTGGAAGCACAGAGAGATTCCACTTGTCAGATACAAATATATCCTCAAAGCCACACCCCAGTTCCCACCTCCTCCAGCCACACCCTACCACTTCAGTTACCACTCAGTTGATCTCTAGCAGGGGATTAATTCACTGATTGGGTTGACTCTTAGAATCCAATCATTTCTCCTCTGAACCTTCTTGCATTATCTCATACATGAGCTTTGCAGGGACACCTCACATCCAAACCATAACATCCCATCCCTGGTCCCTCAAAACTCACAGTCATCTCACAAGGCAAAATAGAGATTTTCCATTTCCAAGAGTCCCCATAGTCAATAGTTCTGAGATTGCTCAAAGTTTAAGTCCAAAGTCTTCTCTGAGGCTCAAGGCAATCTCACATTTGAGCTCCTGTAAAAGTAAAAGCAATTTACAAGAATCCAATATATAATGGTATAGAGTAAATGTTTCCGTTCACAAAATTAGGGGCATAGAAAGAAGAGATAGGACCAAAGCAAGACAGAAATCCAGCTGGACAAACAAGTCCTGTGGCTCCACATCCAGAATCTTGGGCACATGACATGTTAATGTTCTCTCCAAAGGGCATGTGTAGCTCTGTCCCTGTGGCCTTCTTGGTTGCAGCCCAAGTGGCCTTCCTATTGGCTTGTCTCTGCTCAATTCCTGCAGCTTTCCTAGGACCAAGTCCCATGTTACTGGCATTTCTTAATCCCGGGGTCTCCACTGCAGCTCCTCACATCTCCACACTTTGACTTCTCAGGAGATGCCCACAGGGACTGCGACACTACTGCACTTTGCCTGGCCTCCCAGGCCTTTGAAATCTTGGTGGAAGCCTCCATGACTCCTAACTCCAGCATCCCACATTCCTGCAGAATCAGTACCACATGGTTGACCCCAAGGTCTGCCACCACCTTGAGCAATAGCCCAGCCTCCAGGGACCCTGGCTGCAGCCTCCTCTGAGTGTCTGGGTGGCTGAGCATGTTGAAAAACCTTCCTAGGCCCCCT
This sequence comes from Urocitellus parryii, assembly GCF_045843805.1. Classification (NCBI taxonomy): domain Eukaryota; kingdom Metazoa; phylum Chordata; class Mammalia; order Rodentia; family Sciuridae; genus Urocitellus; species Urocitellus parryii. The sequence goes on along the minus strand of NC_135534.1, from coordinate 191,619,067 downwards.
TATGCAGGAAGGGTGCCCCACTGGTGTCCTCTCAAGAGAATTTTTACCTGCACTCCCTTGAGCTTGCGATGAATGTGATCTTGCCAGCTCCTGAGATGTTCTCAAGCCATCTTTCTGGTTCTCTCTCTGCAAAGTCTTTAGCATTTCTTCAGTGATGGTAATGTCTTTAACAACTGCAGCTTGCTTTGACCCAGTTTTACTCCCACCTTTCAAGTCTAAGTTTTTCAAATCTTTCTGCTCTGCTTTTTGCTCTTGATTATCACAATAAATTTGGCTAAAAGCCACCAGCAACATCCATGTCATCTGAATGGATGTTGTGCTGCCTAGAAATTTCTTCCACCAGATTAAGAAGTTCATGGCTTCTAAAATCAGACTTTCCAGAAAGTCTCTGAACATGGGCCGAATACAGATAACTTCTCAGCCAGAGCATAACAGGAATGGCCTCTACACCAAATTCCAAGAGAGTCCTTCTTTTCTGAACCCTCTTGAACCTGGTCTTCACGAACGACTATCCTATTGGCTTTCTGGTCTTCTGAAGTCCCACCAGCATTAGCCATTAATTTCCGCTTACAACAATCTAAAGCATTTCCAGCATGTAGTGCTAAGCATCTCAAAATCCCTCCCATCAATTTTAAAAAGCTCAAAAAACTTCTGAACCACATGGTCAGGTTAGTCACAGCAAAGACCCCACTCCTGGTACCAATTTCTGTTTTAGTCAGCTTTCTTTTTTTTTTTCCTGCTGTGACTAATCACTGATTGGTTTAAGACTCTTACAACCCAATCATTTCTCCTCTGAACCTTCTTGCATTGTCTCACCCATGAGATTCTGGAGGAAACCTCACATTCAAACCATAATAGAGTCCCTACCTGAGAGAACTGTAGCTATAGTGGAAGGCCACCTACAGAAGCTGTGTCTTAGTAGAGAACGTCACTGCCAAGCCACAGCTAGAAAAGGAGAGAGCTGGGGAACTTTTGCTCCTCCTGCCCCCTTCTGCATGGATTTCCTGCTGGCACCTCCCCTTGGTCAGATCAACCAGAATCCAGAGGGCACCGGGGATGGTTGGCAGAGTCCTCAGTGGTGGGTGTCTGTGGGCACAGAGAGAGGTTGAGAAGGACAGAGCCTAGTGGGACGATCAGGACATGTCCACTACACTTTCCATTTTGAACCTGACATTTGTATTTAAACAAAAAGACAAGACTTCCCAATCAAGGTAAGCCAGAGCAAAACCAAGAGATCTGCCCCCAGAAGAGTCAGAAAGCCTGTATGTATAAGGCAGGAGGAATCTCAGAGCAGTTTAGGATTTTTATTTTTCGTTTTGCAACTGTTATGCAAAGGGGCCTATTTATTGTAATGCTATAATTTTTTAGGGCATCTCCTTTCATTGAAAACTGATCTTTATTTCTCTAAAAACTGGATGCTGTAATAGGCTGCCACAAACACCAATCCAAACCCTGGAATTGAAGGAAAGTTCCTGAGAAAAGCAATGCAAATGGACATTTTAAACAGAATCATATTATAAAAGATAATAATATAAATTATTAAGAACCATCTATTAAACACAGATTAATCCTGCTATAATTAGATTGAAAGAATGTATGCAATTGCCATCATCCAAATGCTTTAACTTTTAAGTCATTTTTCTAGACAACCTGTGTTGGTGTTATGGGAAGAGGAGTGCCCTCTAGGGGCTGAAAGCTCCAGTGACCTATTGCCCTTTGACCTCTGCTTTTTCTTCCCCCAGTGGAGGAGGATGGGGATGGGGGAGGACTCACTTTCAGTCAGCTGGATGACACACAGAGACCATCATCTGGGAAGCAGAGACCCAAGTTCCAGTTCTGATACAAGAATTGACTCTCTGTGTATTCTTGGCCAATGTCCTCTCTCAGCACCAGTGTTCTCATTTGTAAATATCCGTTTTTGGTATCTCTTATATTTAATTGCCTCAGTTCTAAAAGTAGAATAATAAAAAATAAAAACATATATTGTCCTGGGTATTAAATAAAGTAATGCTTGTGAAAAGTTTGTAAATTGTCAGGTGCTAAGCCAACGCAGTGGAAGCTACACGATTTACAAGAGAAAGATCTTGCCAGCTCCTGAGATGCCCTCAAGCCATCTTTCTGGTTCTCTCTCTGCAAAGTCTTTAGCAGAGAGGTTGTCCTGAGTTTAAAAATATAGTCTGAAATTTCCATCTTCTGGCTACCGTCAAGTGAGAGGATCACCAAATAGTCTCCCAAAGAGCAACTGGATAAATTTTATCAAAATAACCCTCTCGAGCCCCTGGAAATCAACTAAAGACCTACCATGATCCCAGAGGAATTTATGTTTGAAAAATGATTGAACTTTGAGTAAGAACAATGGGAAATGTAGTGTCTTTGCCTGAGACTGCTTCTAACCCTCCCACCCAGCTTAGCTGGTGCAGAGGGATGGGACAGGTCATGAAGCCAGGCAGCTGCGCTGCTGAAATCACAGGGGGCCTACCCAGTTTGGAGCTGCAGGTCCTCAAGTCCAGTAGTATGGGTGAAAGTGACGAGGCAGGAGTGGGTATGCTGGGAGGCCCGATGGCTCTGTGGTCTGGGGTTCTTTCTGGTCATGGAGCATATTTCTGGCTAGAGCAGCACATATAAGCAGTAAAGACCAGAGAAGACACAAGCTATAGAGAGTGCTGGCTGTATGCATGTGTGCTTGATACCCAAAAGGGCCTAGCAGGAGGTAAAATGCTGGGGTAGACATTAAAATGACCTGAACTTTGAATATTTCCTTACCAACACACAGATTTCAGCAGAGGACAGAAGCTCTATTCCCTTCTGATGCTTCAACACAACCTGGGCCCAATCGTTGACCGACTATGAAGACACACAGACACAGAGGTGACCCTTAGGAAGAGAGTCTTTCAAAGAAAAACAAGAAGTAAAACATAAAATCTGGGCAGAATATCAGTAGCTGCATATCACTGGGGAGAGAAACTTAGCTAAAAAATGTACAAAACATACAAATATATATATATATATATATATCCTTCAGGGAATACAGAGCTGCTACAGTGTGTATCAGTCTATTTTCTATTGCTAAAATGATGTACCAGAGACTAGGTACTTTATAAAAAAATAAGGTTCTATCTAGCTCACAGTTCTGGAAGTTAGGATGGCAGGTGCCATCTTGGCTCTCATGAGGCCCATCTGGTGGATGACATCACGACATCACAGCAGGAACATATGGAAAGGGAGAGATCACATGGTGAGACAGGAAGACAGAGCAACTGGGAATGGGCCAGGCTTGCTCTTTTATAACAGCCCTCCCGTAGGCACTAACCAAGGTCCGGTGAGAACTATACAGTTCCCTATAAGGACAGGTCTCCACCCCACCCCAAGGACTCAATCACTTTGAATAGGCTCTGCCTCTTAAAGGGCCCACCATCTCTTCACATTGCCACAAAGAGGACCAAGTGCATGTGAACCTTGGGGGACACACCCAAACCATATCCACACACAGAACATATATGAACTGGAATGTTTTCAACAACAAAAATGAGGCATGCAAAGGGAAGGAAGTGTGACCCAGACTCAGGAAAAAAGAAACAAAAGCCACTTCCTCTGAGTACTTCCGGGTATTTATTTTAGCAGACAAAAACTTCAAAGCAGATAATTAAATATGTCCAAAGGATTAAAAAAAAGTTTATAAATTAAAGAGAAGTATGGTAGTAACGAATTAACAAATAATTTCAATAAAAAGAAAGTCATCGAAAGGAAGCAAATTCTGGAGTCAAAAGAACAACTGAAAAGAGAAAGTCAACTAGACTTCCACAGGAGATTCAAGATTGCAAAAGAAAGAATCAGTGAACTTGAAAATTGATCAATAGAAATAATCCACTTTGAGGGACAAAAAGAATAATTTGAGAAGAAGTGAATGAAACTTCAGGGATCTGTGGGACAAGACCATGCTACCAACGTACCTGCAACGGTGACAGCAGAATGAACGGGGAAAAGAGAGGGGGGAAAATATTTGAATAAATAATTGCCCAAACTCCAAATTTGAGGGAAAAAAAAACATTAATGTAGATATCCTTGCCGTTCACCAAACACCAAGGAAACAAAAAGATCCACAGCTAGACCCATCAAACTGTTGAAAGTCAAAAACAAAGACAGATCTTAAAAGCAGCAAAAGAAAAATAATTCAGCACACACAGAAAGTACAGTAACTTTAACTCTTGACTTTTCATCTAAAATAATGAAGACCAGAAGGACGTATTAAATGTGCTGGTAAAAAATAAATAAATAAACCTCCAACAAAGAATTCTATAGTAAGCAAAGTTACTCTTCAAGCAAAAGCCAAATAAAGACAGCCCCAGATTATAAATAATAAACAAATAGAAGGGCTGACAGAACTCATGGCTAAAAGATCTATCTTATGAGATGCCATATAAAGTCTTACAATCCAAAAGAAATTGATACTGGATTGTAATTTGAATCTTCAGGGAGAAATGAGAGACACCAGAAATGGTAAAGATGTGGGTTAATAAAATAGTGTCTCTCTGTCTCTCCCTTTCTCTTCTGTTTAATTCTCTTTTTTACTTTTTAAAAAGATATACTATTACATAAAGCAATAAGATTAACATTATATCATTAGGTTTATAACATATTCATTAATATGCATATATGAGTGTGTGTATATATGAGTGTGTGTGTATATATGAGTGTGTGTGTGTGTGTGTGTGTGTGTATTAGTTCAAAGGATGGAGGGAAGAAATGGAGCTATATAGGTACAAAATTTTTATATTTTACCTGAATTAATTTCATATTAATTTGAAATACATAGTGGTGCATTTACATGTATATCATAACCCAAGAGCAACCAATAAGAAAATAACTAGGAAATACATAGGGCTGACCTAAATTTCCTATGTACTTACATGAATATACTACAGTGAATATCAACTTCATGTATATCCACAAGGCACTAATTTAAAAAAAAACTATAAATAAATAGAAAAATTGGTAGAGCAGATGGAGGGGAAAGGGGGAGGGAGGAAGGGAAGGAAAGGAAAAGTACTGGGGACTGAATTAGAGCAAATTATATTCCATGCTTGTATAATTGTGTCAAAATGAACCATAATGCTATGTATAACTAAAACAAACTCAAAATAGGCTTACTCAAAAAATTATACACAAAATAATTATTTAATACAAAATAAGCAAGTGGAGGAAAAAAAGAACCAAGAAGGTAGAAAAATTTCAGAATGGCAAATTTAAATTCAGCCTATCAATAATTACACTAAAAATAAATGGTCTCATCACCTCCACTAGAAGGAAGAGACTACCAAACTGAACAGTAAAAATAATAATAATAATAATAATAATAATAATAATAATAATAACCCAACTGCATGCTCTCTGTAAAAGGCACACCTTAGATTCAAAGACATAGGCAGGTTAAAAGAGACAGAATGGGAAAACATATACCACATAAGTGGTAACCGAAAGAGAGCTGGAGTGGCGATATTACTACCATAAAAGTAAACTTTAAGACAAGAAATCTTACTAGAGACAAAGAAAGACATTAAAGAATAACATAAGGATAAATATATCAGGAAAATATAGCAGTTATATATGCACTTTATAACACATCCTCAAAACACCATAGCAACAGGATTTATACAGCACTATCAAACAACTGTCGCAACTAATATCTATTTAATATTCTACCCAACAGCAGAATTCACATTCTTTTTGAGTACACATGGAACAGTGTTAGGACATTAAGCAAGTCTCAACAAACTCAAAAAACTGAAAAAATAATATATATATACACACACACTCACACATACACATATATACACATGATATATATATATATATATATATATATATATATATATATATATATATAGAGAGAGAGAGAGAGAGAGAGAGAGAGAGAGAGAGAGAGACAGAGACACACATATACACATATATGTATGTGTGCATATAATTAGTGAAGAAATCTAACTAGCAATTAAATTCTTCCGATAAAGAAAAGTTAAGGTCCTGATAGCTTCACTTGTAAATTTTATCATATATTTAAAGAATAATACCAATTCTTCTTACTTAATATAGAGGAGACAGAGCATTTTCTAACTTACTCTATAAGGCCAATATTATCCTAATACCAAAACCAGACAAAGACATTTTAAGAAAAGAAAACTGTGGACTACTATCTCTTTTGAATCTAGATTCAAAAATCCTCAAGAAAATAGAAAATGCCAGCAAATAAATCAAATATTGTATGTGTGTGTGCACACACACACATACAATGTTTGATTGATTTATTATTCAATCCCTGGTATGTGTGTGTGTGTGTGGGTATGTGTGTGTGTGTGTGTGTATACACACACACACACACACACATACCAGGGATTGAATCCAAGGGAGCTTAACCATCGAGCCACATTCCCAACCCTTTTTGTTTTTTAATTTGAGACAGAGTCTCTCTATGTTGCTTATGGCTTTACTAAGTTGCTGAAGCCAGCTTTGAACCTATGATCTTTCTGCCGTAGCCTCCCAAGGTGCTGGATGGATTCAGCATATTAAAAGGATTGTACACCATAACCAAGAGAAATTAATCACAGGAATGCATGGTTGGTTCAGCATATGAAAATAAATCAGTGTAATACGCCATTCTAATAGACTAAAGAGAGAGAGAGAGAGAGAGAGAGAGAGAGAGAGAGAGACCCACTCAGTAAACTCAGAAAAAGCACTGCAAAAATATAGCAAGTAGGATTGTTGATTAAGTTCTAATAAATGAGGAAGGACAGAGGTATCTACAAAAGAGCCACAGCTACCATCCTACCTAATAGTGAAAGAGAGAATGTTTTACCATTAAGATCAGACAAAGGAAAGGATATCTGTTTTTATAATTTTACCTAAAATTGTGTAGGCAGTTTCTATCAGTGAAATAAGACAAAGAACAAAACAAAAGAAAGGCTTATACATTTAAGGGAAAGAACTAAAATCACCTTTGTTGAGAGATGACATGAACCTTTATGTACAAAATTCCCCCAAAGAATTCATGCTAGAACTAAGAGGCAAATTCAGAAAGGCTACAGGTTGGAAAATGAATATACAAAATGAATGACCCAATTAAGTGATTCAGTGCAGACAAAGGAATTGCATTCATAATAAAAAGAATACAATGTATTTAACAAAACATGAGCTAGGCATGTACATTAACATCTGCAAAAAAAAAATTGATGACAAAAATAAAAAATTCTAAATAGATTAAGAGACAGCCTATGTTCATGGATTAGAAACTCAGCAAGGCCAACAGGCAATTCTCCCAATTCAATCTATAAATCCATTCTCTGAGGAATCTTCTTAAACTCTCTGAAACTTTTTCTTCACCTGCAAAATGGATACAATAATCCTATTCTCACAAAGTAGTTCTATAAATTATGAGATAATCTACATCCAGTGATTAGCACAGTATCTGGCACAGAGTAAGGGGTCAATAAATGGAAGAAAAAAGACAAACCCAGATGTTGGGGGGGGCCTGAACCATTTTAGGAAGTTGCCTGCATTTCTGTTTCAATTTTGATCACAACTTTTACTTCCGCTAAATTTTATTAGCTTGTATTAATCACCCACTTTACAAAGTTCCCTTTAAATAAATTATATATTTTAAAATATATAATTTATTTAAAGTTGCAGCCATTGGTATAGAAAGTCTTATCTGAGGCAAAGAAACATCAAGCCACTTTTGGGTTGATGTGCATGGAAATTGAGTTTCATGACACTTAATTTTTTGCAAGAATATGAATTTGTTCAACAGCATCAATTTAGTACATACTATGTGCCAGAGAGTGGAAATAGAGCAGTGAAAATATTAAATGTTTCACTATGGAGTTTACATTATAGAGGGGGAGACAAATGATAAACAGATAGATATTTTTTAAAAACATCATGTTATTGATGAACCCAGCCTCATTCCATCTTAACATTGGGAGCCATATCATCACAAAGTCATGAAAAGTTAATTTTTGTTTTACTAATTTACTGCGATTTCTAAACTTGTTTGAAATTCCTGCCTGTGCTCTAAAAAGCAAAGATCAGCTTCACAACTATAGTATTTAAGATTTATGAAGAGCCCCGCCTTGAGATAAGGTTCTATGTCCCATCTCATGTGAATGTGACTATGAAAGAAGTAGGCCAGATTTCAGTACATTTAAAGTTGTGTCCAAAGGTTAGTCTTTGTCACGATTACCAAGACCTCAAACAGGGGATTATAATGTATAACTCCACCAAAATTCAAGGTAGCTATCACATAAACTTAGTTTTTACCCTAGTTAATTTTATTTTGTAGTTTTCTTATAAATGGTTTAAAGATTGCCTGTTAATGTTTTGCAGAGGTACTGTTTTAAAAACACACAACCTGGGTTAATTTAAGATAAGGAGTTATCACCTACAGGAGAGAGAGAGATAGATATTAAAGCCCAGTACTCTTAGTATAAGGCTGTTAAAACTTATTTGCTGGATGTTTAAGATTAAGTTTTAAAATTAACGTTAAATTAAAAGGGCCAAGAAAACCAATATTTGGTTCTTGCCCTCTGAGTCAGTCTGAATGAGGGGATAGGGGACTTCTCCAAAGAGCTTTGCAACTCTAGGCCACATAATCTCCTGATCAGGGAGATTAATGAGACCAGTGGAGGACAGAAAGCCAATCAGTGCATTTGCTGTGAAGAGGAGGATCATCAAAAAAGGGAGACATCCCTGATGCTTCCAAGGGAAGCCACATGGTCAAGCAAGGCCTGGACCCATCCTAGCGCAAATGGCACTAGCAGAACTGAGAAGCTGCTGTAAGTTCCCCGAGGACTCCCAGGGAAACTCAGCTGACTGTTAACAATAGATAGAAACAAAAGTCAGTTTGACTTGCTTCAACTTAAACACTTAGCAAAGACAGTCAAAGCCAAAACACAACTATTCCTGGACATTTTAAATGATAATAATAGTTAAATGTAACTTCCAAAAATAAGTAAACTGGAGGCTGCAAAAGAGATTCTTAGGTAGGAATGCCTGATAACTATCAAAAGGAACTGCCAGAGTAGTTTTTAGTTTGAGGCCTACAGATATTCCTAACCTACAGAGGTAGGCTTAGTGTTTGCTAGTATGGTTATCCAGCCCTAAGTAACAGAATTAAAGATTTCTCTATTAGACACAGAGGTCATACTAGTAAAAGGATTTTGCAAGATCAGATGACATTAAATTATTAAACTGTATCTTAAGGAAAAGGACATCTGTAACCCTAAAAGTTAAATGTTGTGTTTACATCCCTGACATTTCTGGCAATGTGACAAATATCCTTAAAGATTTACATGCTCAGATAGAAGCCATGTCCTCAGCAACTTTGTCATGGGAACAATATCTTAGCTCCTGGTTCTTGGTACTTCCTGGTGGAAAACATTGTTAGTCTCTGTCTTTGGTATCATACTCATTGGCATATTCCTGTGCTATGGGATTTATTGCTGCATCAATATGGTTCCAGTACTAATGAATTCTTGTTTCTCTTATAGACCACCCATCACTCAAATGGCCTTCCAGTCTATTACTTCTCAATCAGACTTCTATCATGAACCACTCGATAGACCCGATTTTTAAAGGGGGACTCCAAACTGCTTGTCCCACACCCGTCCCTTTTCAGCCTGAATAAGCCAGAAAGATCTTCTTCGCCCCCCTTCCTTACAGCAGTAAGGAGTTCCCAAATTAGAGGGGGGAATGAAGCCAGATTTAAAGTTAGGTAGTCAGTGTAGTTAGGTAAATCGGGTCTAATACCGAGTGAAATCTAAAATGGAGGCCATGCTGGGAATGACTCAGGGAAAACACAGGACAACTCACGGAATGTTAATGAAGTCCTAAAAAGGCCCTAGGCCAAAGTCCACCTCAAAGAAGTGTTAATGAACAGCCCCCAGCAAACTTGAAGGTGCTGACTCAGAAGTCCTTCCTGCCCAGATTACTTCTTTGGCCCACCTGTGTCCCATCCCTAGGGTCTTTCAACCCACATTCCATCACCAAAACTATAAAAAGGGGAGACAACAGCCCTTCCTCGGATTCCACCTCTTGGGTCCCCTTCTTCCTCTGGGAGAAGTCTTTTCTGCTGTCCTTTAATAAATTTCTAATTTCTATTCTGAAAAAAAAAAAAAAACATCATGTTATTGATGAACCCAGCCTCATTCCATCTTAACATTGGGAGCCATATCATCACAAAGTCATGAAAAGTTAATTTTTGTTTTACTATAATCTACTGCGATTTCTAAACTTGTTTGAAATTCCTGCCCGTGCTCTGAACTCACCCATGCCTGGCTTTTCCTGACCAGATAACAACCCTCTCTAAAACCTTAGTGGCACCTCATAAATCCTGGCTCCCCTTGACCAGATAGCAACCCTCTCTAAAACTTCAGCAGCGCCTCATAAATTCTGATATTGGGATCTGAATTTACTCTGTACCTTGAAATATCATGCCATGTAGATCATTAACCTACTATCTGCCTTTGTATTATGCTTGTCAAAATCCTGTTATCTGTAAGTTCTCAAGACACCCCCCCCCCCTTTGCAACTTTTTGTGCTATAAATCCTTGAGCCACAGCTGATCTCTAGCCTGGATTGCGAGAGACTGCCGCTGATCAGCTGGGTTTTTGTGTGTGTTCACAATACAAGCTTTAACTTGATTTAAAATTGGAGTTGGTGGTCTTTTCTTTGCGTTGGGATTCAACAATTATGTGTTAAATCCTGAGAAGAAACATAAAGAAGGATGGAGGTACAAAGAGATAAGGGACGGAGGACCAGGTAAGTCTTCCCTGAGAGACCGGAGAACAGCGAGAGGGCCAATCATGTTAATGTTACCACTGCACTTTAAAAAGTCATGTTCTGGCTGGGGCGGTGGTGCACACCTATAATCCCAGCTACTCTGGAGGTTGAGGCAGGAGGATCGCAAGTTCAAGACCAATCCCAGCAATTTAGTGAGACCCTGAGGACTTTGTGAGACCCTGTCTCAAAATAAAACATTAAAAACCAACCAATCAAACAACAACAACAACAACAAATGGGCTGGGGATGTGGCTCAGTGGTTAAGTGACCCTGAGTTCAATCCCCAGTACAAAATGGAGAAAAAAAAAAAAAAGAGTTGCGTTCTGGGATCAAATAGGTTTGGGAAATGGGAGCTGAAAGGTTCCCTCCCAGCACTCCGTGTGCCTTAAGCCAATTTGCATTGGGCCTCTCCATGAGGAAGCTGTGGATGGCACCGCTTCCCAAACTCCTCACCTTGGCGCCTTCTTCCCAGAGTCTTTTGCAGAATCCTGTCGCACAGAGCAGGGAGATGCTGGTGGCCAACCTGAGAGAACGGGCAGCAGCATGTGATGCTTACCAGCTGGCCATGCGGGTTTGCCAGAGCAGGCGCTGGCTGGCATTTTAACGCCCCGGGGTACAGTAGAGCTCAGAAGCCACCTGAGGCATCGGCCGACTTACAAGCCGGAGGTGTCTTTTCCTGAAGAGAAGGGAAAGGCCACTCTGCCAGCTCTTGCACACAAGCCTGTGCAGGGGGGTAAAATGTGCCGTGGCCACCCGCCTGCCCCACCCCACTGGCAGTACAAGGTGTGCCAAGGAAATTCAGCCAAGGCAAGAGAATGGGGCATTCCCTTCTCCCTAGAACTTAAATGTTTGAAAACAATGGCTCAGCTGTTGCTCAGAGGGAACACACGGCTTTGTGGGAGGCATGGGCCAGGGAGGCCAGAGACCAGGGTCTTAATGGCCAGGATAAGGGTCTCCTTGGGTGAGCTGGGGCAAGTGACATCTCCTCTGGGACCCAGGAGCCTTATGTATCACAGGGGAGATCTCAGGTCTCACCATGAACCAAGTTCAAGGACATGGTTGGTAGGGATGGGGTTCGGGCAAAGTTCTTCAGTCTCATCAGAGATGGCTACTCTAATAAATAACAAGGAAAACAACAACATCAACTAGGTTCCACTTATTGAGACGGGTGGGGTTTACATATGTTAGATAACCTATGTTATTTAATTTAATAATTGAAACTATTCCATAAGGGATGCATTATTATTGGCCCCAATTTTAAAAGTGAGGAAATAGGGTCAGAGAAGAAAAGTCAGTTTCCTAGGGTTGCTCAGCTTCTCTGTGGCCAAGCTGTTAAAACTGGATTCCAATATTCTATGCTCTTAGAATTCTCTGTTGAAATCCCTGGCTTATCCTTCTTGGTGCGAGAGCCAGGTAGAAGGAGTAGGAGGAACTCAACCAGCCCTTTCTCCTCCCACCCCTATAGTCCATCACTCTGGTCTTCTTGCTAGTCACTACAGAGGTATTTTCTAGATGCTGGTGGGCTGTGGTCAGGCAGGAAAACAGGTATATGAGGGGCACAGATATTCCCCAGCGAGCACTTGTTTGAATGAATGGATGGTACTGGGGAACAGCAGGCAAAGTGAGATCTCATCCCAAATATCTGAGGGTTAGTAACAGGTTCACTGCATCTAGTCAAATACTAGGGCCTCAGAAGAGTGAAATTATGGCATTTGCAGGAAAATGGATGGAGCTGGAGAATATCATGCTAAGTGAAATAAGCCAATCTCAAAAAACCAAAAGCCAAGTGTTTTCTCTGATAAGTTGATGCTGATCCAGCATGCAGGGGGCAAGGGAAGAATGGAGGAACTTTGGATTGGGCAGAGGGGAGTGACAGGAGGGGAGGGGTCAGGGGGTGGGATGGTGGTGGAATGAGACAACATTATTGCCCTATGTACATGTATAATTGCATAAATGCTATGATTCTGCATGTGTATAACCAGAGAAATGAAAAGTTGTGCTCCAATTGTGTAACAACAACAACAACAACAACAAAGACCTAGGGCCTCAGATACAAAGTTGGGTTCATGGGCTGGTGGAAGACAATTCTGATGGAAGACATGGGCCCAGAGCAGTTTATGATAATATGGGGTGACACTTCACTTATCTGAGTTCTGAACAAGGCAGCTTGGTGGTATTTGTTCTTCTTGGTGCCATGGTTGGATCTAAAAGGGAATGGTAATTAGTCATCAAAGAAATAGAAAATTCTGGAATCAGAGCAGGGTAGAACCCACACTCTCCAGGGATTGGTGTCTAACACCCTGGCATCAGGGGACAGAGGATGCGGCATCATGAGATGGGGCAATTGGCATAGAGAACACTACTGTCTGGGAGTCTGGGGTTTCCAAGGGGGCTGTGCCTCCAGCTAGAGGAGGAGGCACACAGGTCAGTTCCCCAGATGCCCGGGCAGCTTGGCAGTCCCCTCATTGACGCCTTTCACACCTGCCAACATCAGTCTCTAGGAACCTGAGCCAGTCCTGAGAGCAATCCCCCACTCCCCATACAGAGCTGTCAGAGCACAGACGTCTCAAGTGTTAAGACCAAACCTAATTATCTAACTGCAGCAGCCTAAACAAAATTAAAAGATATATTTAAAAGTCATCCATGTCTAGTGTCAAAAAAAACCCAAAAAAACAGATCAGCAAAAAGTAAAATCATGTGTAAACCTATCACTAAGACTAGTGACTGTTAGGTTCTCAGTGTAAAACCTGACAATTACTTTGTAACATATAGGATAGATATGTGATTAATAAGCTTTCAAAAACAATGAAATGAGAGTCTCTGTGTTGCCTGGAATGGCGCTTTTGCTAATCAAACTGTATCACGAACCTGTCTTCAAGTCAATAAGTATACATCATATTTAGTGATAGCATACTGTTTCATCAGCTGAATCTACTATATTTGTTATATGGTAGATTTGGTATACTAGGTGATATAGAAGAACACACCAAGCCCTTGTTACATGGTGTATATGAATATACCATACCCATATTATTAACCATTTATTTCTTTTTCTTTCTTTCTTTCTTTTCCTTTTTTTTTTTTTTTTTTTTTGGTACTGGATATTGAACTCAGCGGTACTTAACCACTAAGCTACATCCCCAGCCTTTTTTTTAAAGAAATATTTTTTTAGTTGTAGATGGACACAATATCTTTATTTTGTTTCCTTATTTTTATGTGGTGCTGAGGAGCAAACCCAGTGCCTCTCGTGTGTGAGGCAAGTGCTCTGCCACTGAGCTACAATTTCAGCTCCGTTTTTTATTTAGAGACAGGTTCTTGCTAAACTGTTTAGGGCCTTGCTAAGTCGCAGGGGCTGGTTTTGAACTCGAAATCCTCCTGCCTCAGCCTCCCGAGCTGCTGGGATTACAGGTGTGCACCACCACGCCTGGCTATTTTTTCTTGATAGAGACAATATTGTAAAGAGCATTTTAACCCTCTCTATTATGAATCTTCCCGAAGAGTTTCCTAAAAATGGAATTCCTGGGCTGGGGTTGTGGCTCAGAGGTAGAGTGCTCGCCTAGCATGCATGAGGCACTGGGTACAATGCTCAACACCACATAAAAATAAAACAAAGGTATTGTGACTACCTAAACTAATAAATAAACATTTAAAAAATGGAATTGCTGCACTAAATATTAGGGAATAATTTAAGAACTTCATGAAACACTTCCAAATGATTACCCCACCCACACCGCAAGCTGTTGCTCTAATTTACACTTTGCTTCCTCTAAGCTGTAGCGGATAGTTCTCTTTACTTTTGACCAATATGATGTTGAAAACTGGGTTCTTATTTGTACATGCATTTATTTTGTTGTATGATTTCATGAGGCTTCTAACTTTATCAAAATGGTAGACAGTATCATTTTGTACCACTATTTATTGAATAATAATTTTTCCCCTTGTGAATTTTAGATGCTATTCTTATAATATATTAAATTACTATATGCCTTGGGTATTTTGGGGACTATCTATTCTGTTTCTTTAATATGCTTATTTATTCTGGTATTAGAACTATGCAATTTTCATGCTGCAAACTAAATGTACATACTAACATTTAGTGAAACAGACCCAATACTCTCTGGCTAGTTCTTCTTTTCCAGATTTTTTTTGCAATTCTTGCATATATATTTTAGTCATACTTAATGCCTACATATATATCTTTTAAATAATTTTACAAAGTGTAAAACCAGTATTATTTTGATAGAGATAGCATTAAACATCTGTATTGACTTGGGAGTTACTATACTGAACCCTCTCATTTAGGATACAAATGTCTTCTGTCTCCTGGTCAAGTTTTGTCTTCATACACATCTTGCTTATTTGTATCAGTTTTAAATTGTCCTTCCTATACAGGAAAGCTAGATATGGATGTAAATGCAGATTTATATAAATATATATATTATATATATATATATATATATATATATATATAGAGAGAGAGAGAGAGAGAGAGAGAGAGAGAGAGACAGAGAGAGAGAGAGACAGAGAGAGAGAGAGAGAGACTTTTTTTTTTTTAGCAATACATTATTTTAGCAATAAACTTTCTTACTAAATGTACCTAAGTACTTTGGATATTTTTTTCACTTTCTCATCTTGACTGTCTTTATATCAGTAAGCGACCTACTAAAACAACAACTGGAACCCCTTCGTAAATATCTATAACTCCCTGTGGAATGATAACTTTGGTACTGTCCAGTAAACCTTGCCAGTCCTTCTATTCTGGAACACTTTTGCATCAGTTGGTAAGTAGTGACCGATGACAGCAGTGAGACATATTCTGTTGTGAATTGGTTAGCTCCAGCTCATGGCTATAGCCTGTGACATCTGCTGGAAAATGGGCCTCCATTCGTGGTGACAGTTAGGCAATTTCTTTCACCAGTTTGGACTATTTCAGAGAAGGCAGCGTGGCGTCAGGACCTGTGCTGTAGGAGCAGGTGCTACACACTCAGGGCAGTGTTCTCGGCACGTGGGCCGCTGACCCCCTGAGCATGCATGCAGATTTCCAGAGCTGAAGGATCACAGCAAACTCAAGGCAGAAGCAGGTTCTGAGAATCCAACTGACTTCTATTAGGCAGACATTGGAGAGATGTACAAGAGTACAGTGTCATTTTTCTCACTATTTTTTGTTTGTTTTGTTTTGGAAAATATAGATATTTTCATAAAAATATCACTTATGTTACCATTAAATAAGTTCATTATTGTTATTTTTACCTAAATAAAGAAAAATTAAAGTGCTGTCTTCATGACTAACATGGGAGTTTTGATAGATAGAATTCACATAAACAAAAGCTCTGTAGGTGTCCTAACTAATTTTCAACACTGCAAAAGTGTTCTGAGGCCCAAAACTTTGAGAACCATGACTTTAGGAAAACCCACAACTTATTAGTGTGCCCAAATTATGTTATTGCTCCTGCTTCCAAAGGCTCAGTTTTGATTCTGGTTTTATTGTTAGAGGACTATAACTCTTTGTGTAAGTAGTAATTGTGCAGTGTTTTGATGTTTATAAATTCAAGACTTCATAATTAAATATTAAAAATGAAATCCAGATTGAAGATACAGAAGAGTTTGGATAAGTTCCTTAATGTTCTTTTAAAATATTATAAACATTTTAAAATATTATAAACATCTGGCAGTGGGAGAACAAAGAATTATTATTAATAATGAACCATTCAGGAAATAGCTTCTGCTATTGTACAGAAACCAGAAACTGGCACATCTTTTGAAACTATGTAAGGAATGGTCCAAAATAAAACCAATATTTTTTATATGGGGAATGAAAAACACCTTGATTATTTCAATGAAGATAATGAATAATTTGGTATCAATAAAGTGTGAATGTTGCTCAGATCATCAGAGTGCTCAAAACCTGTGTAATTAAAAGTTGAAAGTGTTATACTTCCACATTTCTAAAGAATGGCAATTAAGTCCTGTTAACAGTTTAAGTAAAGAAAAATTTCTCTCATCAATGAGGGAAAATTGTAAAAACATTATAAATCAGTTTCACATAAAAAAGTATTAGCCACCATCAAAACTTCTAAAAAATTTATTGGAGTATTGATAAAGGTAATGAAAAACATCTAGAAAATGCCATCTGTATGTTTAAAAGTAATTGAACATTCTCAGACATAAAATATTTAATAAACTCCAAGAAAAGGAAGTAACATCGATATGAGTTTATCATAGCAATCTAAATGTATGGACTTGCTTGCTGCAAAAATATTTATCTACTGATATGAGAAAACAACTTTTTGGAAAATGTATAAATCAAGGCAGTAAAATTTCAATCATTATTGATGAAGCCTCAACTGTTTCACATAAAATAGTTTGAATAATTTACTTAAGATGTGAAATTCAAGACTTTGAAGATAATTTAATGTTTTTTGTTGATCTCGTGAATCAGGAAGGAATGACATCTGAAATAATTTATCAAAATTTATGGTTGACACATAAGAAAAATGGTTCCAATGAGAAATATTTCCATGAAAAACATATTAGATGTTGTATAAGCAGTGCCTGTGAAAGAGCTAGGGAAAGACAGTGCAGTTTCAGCAAAATTTTAGGAATATTCCTGGATGTTTTAATTTGGTACTGTCCAAGTCACTGAAGTCAACTGTCTCTGAGGGATGGGGTGAAATTCAAAGAGCAATTAAGTAATTATAAATGTTTTCTCAGTGAACTTTCAATTTTCATGCATCATATAGCATCGGGAAAAGTTTAATAATAATATATCTGAAGATTTGGGAATTGAAACATTTAGGCAATGATGGGCAGCCTATAGTGCTATAATTGCAAAAGTGGTTTGAAAATTATGTCATTTATCAATTTAACAATAATAGTGTCATAGGAGAAAACATTTAGAAAATTACCCTTAAAAAAAGAGTCTTCACTTTAAGTTAATTTGAAAGTAAAATATCAATAATATCTTTAGTTTCATAGAAAGCTTACTAAATATAGGAGGCAGATTAATGTAGCAAACATTAAAAATAATTTAAACACATAAAACTAAAAAAATGGAGATTTTAAAGAAATAAAGAAATATATACTTTAAATAAGAGAAAGTATTAATTTAAAGGGAAAATATATCAGGTTGATAAATTATCAGATATATATATATTTTGATAAATGGCCAAAGTAAAAACATTATAAAATTTTGTTTTCTTTTCATTTATTTTTCCTTACTAAATTGTGTCCTTTAATTTATAATTACTATGGCTTTGGTTGTTATTTGGCTCTCTGAATGGATTGAAAGTACATTACGGTTCAGAATGATTAAATGCAGCCAGGCATTGTTCTGCAGCTGCGAGCAAAGCACAGCAAATACAAGGGCGCCCCCCTACACACGCCAAGGTGTCATGGGCCATGACATCACTAGGTGACATCATCTTAAAGGGTGACCATCTTATATGAGTACTGTACTGTTGAAAAGGTAGACAGTTTTGTGGCTTATTTGATAATAGATTTTAAAAACACAAAGTCCTGAGTATTTTAAAAGTTTAGAAAAAATTTGGATTGATTTCTGTAAGTTCTGCAGAAGCCAAGAGTTGGCAGTATGAGCAATCCTGTGGACCTTAAGAGATCCATTTTTTCCAAGTCATCCACTAACTAATGTTAAGTTGTTGGTAGAATTTGATGTGCACGTAATTTAGATTATAACTCAGGAGGAGCAGCATTTAATTAGTGACAACTGCATTTTTAATAAAATTACATCAAGAATTTCTAAAATCAACAAAAGATTTGGAAGTGACTGGAATAATTTGTCAATTTTAGCTATAATCTCTGCTAATTGCAGGAGCTTTTATATATAGATATATAGAGAGCTTTGTTTCCATAGAAAGTAAAAAGGAGTAAATGTTCATATTTTTAATGTATATATTAGTTCATATTATTAAATCCCTAGCTCAACATTTTGAATGTCCTCCATGCTTTTATTACAGTTTATCATTTAATTGGAGGGGTAGGCCCTGGTATGACAAACTTATGTAACAAGAATAGTTGGGGGCTTTGTTATCTTTTCCCTGAATTTTATTATAATAATTTTAATGCTTTGCCATTAAGCATAATGATAACGTTTGATTTGACATAATTAAAAAATAAAATTGTATAAGTATTATTTCTGGTACATAAAGAATTTAATAAGGTTTTCTTCTTGGACATATTAATAGTGGATTTTTAAAAAAAATTATAGTTTAGATGAACAGAATTATTTTATTTTATTTGTTTATTTTTATGTGGTGCTGAAGATGGAACCCAGTGCCTCACACATCCTAGGCAAGCGTTCTGCCACTGAGCTACAACCCCAGCCCTTAATAAAATCCTTAATGGATTTTAAACATTGAATTGACCTGTTTTCATAATGAGCCCTATTTAGCACTGGTATATTATTTTCTTAATGTATAGCTGAATTCGATTATCCTTCAACTGTTTAAAAGTTTTTTATTTTTTGGTAGTTGTAGATGAATTGCATGCCTTTATTTTATTTGTTTATTTTTATGTGGTGCTGAGGATTGAACTCAGTGTCTCATACATGCTAGGCAAGCGCTCTACCACTGAGCCCCAGCCCCAGCCCCTATCCTTCAATTTTTTAAAGAAATTTTATATCCATATTCCAAAGCATAACTGATCATTGTATGTTTGTTTGTTTTCCTGTGTATATCTATGAATGTCATCAGGCTTGGGTTTGAAAGGTCTACTGATGCAACAATATGAACTCAAGGGTATATTCTTTGACAATCATTTCAAGTTCTACTATGGGTTTTAGTTTATGCAGGTTTTCTATTTTTTCCCATTCATTTATTTATTATTGTTTTCTAATGCATGTATCTTTATTTTTTCCAGCTTCTATTTCCTTTTGAGTGTATTTTAGGGAGATAGATTCTTAAAAAATAATCTATCTCAAGGAAGCCAATCAGTATACATTGTACAAAGAGGAGAATTATTGGGAAGGAAAATGTCCCTAATGTTTTTAAGGGAAGCCACCTGTGGTCAGCAAAATCCTGACCCATCCTGGCAGATGTCATCACTGGTAGAGGAGTTCCTAAAAGTAACCCCTGAGGAGTCTCATCTCACTTTAACAGTAAAAAGAGACCATTTGGGGGCAAACACAGGAGTCACATACTTGGTCTTGAACTCCTAGCCAGGAAGAATAACCACAGACAGATGTACTAACATGAGGGCAAAAGAAAAAATCAGAGGACAGTCATGCATGAACATTTAAGATAGAAAGATGATGGTCCTTTTAAATGTAACTCAAGATGTGGATGTGCATTTGTGTCAGCCCTACCAAAAATAAGTAAAGCTGAGAATTTATAGAGAAACGGGTCTCATGCATGACTGTCCATTAATAACGAGACTCTGACAAAATTACAAGTTTGTCCTGAGCTTATTTGAGTCTGATCTAACAGATGGGCTGTTGGGGAAAAAAATCCAGATCTTGAGATGTGTACATGTAAATAAAAGCTTTTAAAGCTTACTGGCCCTGCCTCACCTGGCTGTTACCACTATTTGGACCTTTAGCTACTGTATTTCTTAATCTTCTAATAAAGTTTGTGTCTTCCAGATTGCAACAGTTCCATGGGTAAGACGACGGCAAGGCAAAGATCCCAACACACCTGAAGAAAGGGAGAGCAGTTTCTCTAGGGTCCCCATTACATTAGTCAGGCAAAGACTTTAGATCTTTGGTTAGGCAGGGTCACTGCCCCTTGCCCTCTGGAATCAATCATAGAAGATAGACCTTTGCACTTTATTGACCCTTAAGAATAGGGATCCCAGGTTTTGGGGGGAGAGATGAGATATGAATTTGGGGACACAAATAAGAAACACTAAGTCTCATGAAAACAAGTGCCCTTGAGCCATTGGAATGCAAGAAATGCCCATGGACTTTTAAAATGCAAAACAAGCATTTCTGAACAGTCTGTCTCAAGTCCTTAGCCATGCCCTTGACCTATGCCCTCACCTACAAAAAAGTATCATGAGGGGAATACACAAGTGCAGGGAAAACTGGAATGAAATTGTATAATTTCACTCTGACCCCATCTCTAGCAACTGTCTCTCTATAAATAATAACACCCCTCTCCAAGGGGTTACTGTCTCTGAAATGTCATTTTCCCTTGAAGGTGTGTGTATTCCTTACTTGATCCCCAAAGACATCTCTCTCGATGTTTTCCCCCTTGAATATATATCTGTTTTCCTAAATAAATCTGTCTGGAAAAAATAGAGTTCATTAAAATTTCTAATTTTTGAGCATAGTATTTTTGTAATTTCTATATCACATGACCTTAAACATAACCTTTTCTCCCAGATCTTTAATCAAACCACTTTATCATTCTGAATAGTATAATTTTTAAAATTGAGATATAATTCACATGCCATAAAATTCATCCTTTAAAGTTTATAATCCGCTGGTTTTTGTTATATTCACAAGTTTTACAACCACCACTACCATTTAATTGGAGAACATTTTCATCACTCTTAAAGGAAAACCGGCACCCATGAAACTTCCATTACCCACTGTCCCCTCCCCTCCCCGCTTCAAGCACTAATCTACTTTCTGTCTCTGTGGACTCACCTCTCCTAGACATTTCAAAGAAGTGGAATAATACATTACTTGACTTTTTGTGTCTGGCTTCCTTCATTTAACATAATATGTTGTAGCATATATTATTCCTTTCTATGGTTAAATAATATTCAATTATTGCCACTGTCTGGCTGGGCACAAAATAACCAAGCTGCCACACAGCCTTGTAGGTTCAAAACAGGAACTCCTGTATTCTCCGAACTCCCTGGAACACCAGGCATGTGGCCTTCTCTCTGGACACACCACACACCAACAGGAAATCCCTCCTCTGGAAATCCCTCCTCTGGAACTTCCCCAACCAATGGGAACTCTCCGGGAATCCCCGGCAAGAACTCCAAAGTAGCAGGCCGAGGCGGACAGTAAAGGTCTAATATACAATTGAATCAATCCAGCATCATCTTAATGGCTCGCCTCTCAACCAATACTATTGGCAAAATGCCAGGGGCCATTCCGACTCGGCTGTGGCTCTCAGCAAATTATATGCATGGACATATCAAAAAATGTTTCTATACATTCACCTTTGATGGACATTTGACTCTTCACATCTCCTGACTGTTGTGTTATTTTCAGTTGGATAATTTGTCTTCTTATTGTTGAGTCTGTAAGAGTTCTTCTGGATATATATCTTATCATATATAAGATTGTTATATAAAATATGATTTGAAGATATTTTCACTTATTTTGTGGGTTGCCTTTTGAACTTCTTGATAGTGTTCTTAGAAGCACAGAAGTTTAAAATTTTGATGAAGTCCAATTTATCTATTTATTTCATCTTTGCTTGCTTGCATGTTAGTTGTTATATCCAAGAAGCCATTAGCCAATTGAAAATCATAATTAAATCTTATGTTTTTTCCAAAGTGTTATAGTTTTAGCATTTGTATGTGTATTTGAACCATTTTGAGTTGACTTTTAGTTAATATACAAAAATGCAAAAAACTTCACCATTTGCATGTGAATAGGCAATTATTCCTTCATCATTTCTTGAAAAAAGTAGTACTTCTTCACTGAAATTTCTTGGCATCTTTGTTGGCAACCAATTGATAATAGCTGTATGAGATTATTTTTGGACTCTCAATCTATATCATTTGATGGATACACACACACACGTACACACACACACATATATATATATATATATATATATATATATATCCATACTTATATCATTACCACACTGTATTGGTTATTTTAGCTTTGTAATCTAAGTTTTGAAACAGGGATATATGGGTCTCCACAATGTCATTTTTCTTTTTCAAAGTAGCTTTGAATATTCTTTGTCCCTTGCATTTTTATGTGAATTTTAGGATTGGCTTTTCAATTTTGGGGGATCAGGAAGGCAGTTGAAATTTTAATGTAATATTAGAGCTTTTCAAAGCCTCTGCATATCTCCATCTCCAGCTTCTCTAATTAGCTTGTTTGTAATATAAGCCACCATCTCAGGAAGCCAGGAAGTTAAGCAATTGCCTGTAATTGTTTTTCACAAACACCTCTGGGAAAGAGGCTTTTTGCATTAGGTGACCACTGAATCGGGCCAAACAAAGATGGCTCTGAAGATGAGATGTTTCAGAGACCACCACATAGGTCAAATAGTGAAAATTCACTGGGAACAAGGCTTTGAAAAAAACAGCCCTGTCCTACTTCCTCTGATAGCTCCCAGACTGTTGGTTTTCACTGCAAATTCAGGCTGTTGGTGTTCAATGCAAGTTCAGACTGTAGGTTTCCAAAGCTACTGTAGAGCTGGAGAATGGGAGATGGGGTTAAAAAAAATACCACAATGTTGCTGGGTTTATCCCCCTCCCTCCAAGTTTTATCTATTTTCACTGAAAACAAACAAACAAACAAACAAACAATAAAACCCAAAGCCTCTCTGCATTTTTGCAAAACTTTAGGATTTTTCTGAGTTGTGAAAAAGTTGATTCTGATCATTTTTACTAGTTTTCTCATTACTTTTTTGGAGGCTAGAATTTTGGGATGTCTTGGCTTTGTCATTTTCATTGACAGCATGCAAAAATGTTACCTCACCTTTTTTTCTCTCTCTATTTTTTTGGGTGGTTGTGCCAGAACTCTGTCTTACTGTGAAATTTTTTTTTTAAAGAATCAGATATGGAATTTAGTAATTCTCTTGTTTTCCATTTTTCCAGTTAATTAATTTCAATCTTATTCATTTTTCCTTTAGTAAAGTCATTTTATTTTCCTTTTTACTTCATGAAATGAATTTCTAGTTCATTTATCTTGAGTCTTTTTTTTGCTCCATAGTAAACTATATTAAAATTATGAATAATCCTCTGAGAAATACCATGGAGTCTCATGAGTCGTGATACACAGTGTAATCATAATTATTTTCTAGCCTGTAGTTGCAGTGTGATTTTTTTTTACCTCAGCTTTATTTATGAGGGGATTTTTAATTTTCCAAGTGAGTTTTATTTATTATTTTGCAGCCTGTTCCTTATTTCATTGCACTGCAATATTTAAGCATGTCAGGCAAATCTCCTTTTCTGGGATTCAGTTTTTTCCTTTGTTACTCACAAGATCATTAATTTTAAAAATATTCCAAAACATCTAAAAATAATATATTCACAGGATATTCTTTACTCTCTCACATCTATCATGACCAAATAGATTATTCATTATCTCTATTCCTTATTTGGTCTATCAAAGACTGAAAATTATTTAAATCAACATTATTGATCTGGACAAAAATTAATTTATGTATATATTACACACATCAACATATATTCATTTTAAATCTATGTTATCTTTTAGTGTGACTGTATCACAATCAAGTAAAGAACATTTCTATGGTGCCAAGAAATTCCCTGTGCCCTTTTCAAGCCAACCCCACTCCTCTAACACCAGTCCCAGGCAGCAATCTTTCATTTTCTGTTACTATATTTGCCTCTGTAGATTGATACATAAAGGCCATCACACAAGTTGTATTCTTTTGTGTCTGTCTTGTTTGGCATGATAGTTTGTGATTCATCTAGATAACTGTTAGTATCACTCATCCATCCTTCTTTGTTGCTGAGTTGTGTTTCATTGTATGGATATACCACAATGTACATACCCACTGATCAGCTGATGGGCATCTGGACTATTTCCATTTCTGGCTATAGGCTTAAAAATGCTGTGACTCTTTGTGAAAAGTCTTTGTGTGACCTCTTGTTTCATTTCTCTGGATTGCATTGTAAGTGTATTATTAGCTTCATTAGAAACAGTCAAACTTTTTCCCCACAGTGGTTACCCATTCTACTTCTTACTAGCAACATAGAAGTTTCAGTGGTTCACGTGGTCACTGATGCTCTGAGTTGTGAAAAAGGTTGATTTTGACCACTTTTACTAGTTTTCTCATTACTTTTTCGGAAGATATAATTTTGGGACATCTTTTAAATTTTGGCTTCTAAAGCAAATGTATCATGGTATCTCAATGTGTTTTTAATTCACATTTCCCAGGTCGCAGACAAGGTTTTCTTATTTTCCACTTTGGATATCTACTTTTGTGTAATTATCTGTTTCAATTTGTGCCTATTTAAAAAAAATAGGTTGTTTCCCTTCTAATTGAGTTGAGAGAGTTCATATTATATTTTTGAAGGAAGTCCTTGACTGATAGAGGTATTGCTTACTCTAGCTTTGTGAAGCCTAAAATCAGATAGATTGCTTTCACTTTATTATTTTCCAAAAAAATTTAAACTTCTTTTGTTTCTTGGTCCTCATATATACTTGTCATCCACTTAATTAGATGTCCGATTCCTTTCATCAGCATTTTACATTTTGCAGAATACAAATCTTGTGTTTTGTTAGATTTATACCTAAGAATTTCATTTGTTTTGAACAATACAAGTAGTCTTGCATTTTAAATTTTTGTGTCCACTGATAGTATATAGAAATACAATTGATTTTTTTTAAAAAGGTTTATGTTCTATCCTGTGATCTTGCTGAGCTCATTAGTTTCAGGATATTTTTGTAGATTGCTTGGGATTGTCTGCATAAATAATTATGTCATCTGCAACTAGAGTCTGTTTTCTC
The DNA here is from genome assembly GCF_045843805.1 of Urocitellus parryii. Taxonomy (NCBI): domain Eukaryota; kingdom Metazoa; phylum Chordata; class Mammalia; order Rodentia; family Sciuridae; genus Urocitellus; species Urocitellus parryii. The sequence continues at coordinate 191,593,602 of NC_135534.1, read as the reverse complement.
TTTGATCTATTACTACTACTACTGCAATGCTCAGTAGACATAAGCATTACTCCAGAACTAAGTTGAATAAGAGCAACGAAGCAAACACCCTTGGATTTCCCAGTCGTAGGAGGAATCACTCAGTGTTTCACCCTTAAGTGTAGTGTTTGTTTGCAACAGGGTTTTCGTACATACGCTTTACCAAACTGAGGAAGTTCCCATCTAGTCCTATTTTTCTGAAAGTTTTAATCAGGAATGGGTGTTAAATTTTGTCAAATCCTTTTCCTGACTCACATCATCATGGATTTTTTCCTTAACCTGTTAATATGTTGGATTACTTTGATTGATTTCTGATTATTGAATCAGCCTTGCATCTCTGAAATAAACACCCCCATGGTCTCAGAATACAATCCTTTTAATAGATTGCTAAATTCTCTTTGCAAATACATTTTAAGGAATTTTTCATCTGTATAGATGAGCAATACTGGCTTATAGTCCTTCTTTTTTTTTGTACTACCTTTGTCTGGTTTTAGTAGAAGAGTAATACACAAAATATATTTAAAGTGTACCCTTTTGTTCTGTTTTCTGGAAGAATTTGGCTTAATTCTTCTTTAAGCGTTTGGTAGAATTTTCTGGTGGAATTTTCTGAGTTTGGAGATTTGGGGAGCTTTTAGATCATAAATTTAATTTCTTGTAAGGTACAAGACATTCAAATTATCCACTAAATACTGGCGCAGCTGTGCTAGTTTCTACTTTTCAAGGAATTTGTCCCTATCCTCTAAGTTTCCCAGTCTGAGTGATTGTGGGGTGGGTTAGGTTTGTCTCCTACCCTTCTGACAGCTGCTCTGCTTTATTGCAGGTATTGGTAAATGTGTCTTCCCTTTTTCTTTAAGTATTACCAACAAACCAACTTTTCAACCTTATCGATCTTTTCAAAGAACGAGTTCTTTGTTTCATTACTTTGCTCTATTTGTTTTTTTTTTATTTCATTGATTTGTTCTTATATATTTATTATTTCCTTTTTCCTCCTTGCTTTGGGTTCACTCTGTTCGTACTTTTCTAGATTGTGTGTGTGTGTGTGTGTGTGTGTGTGTGTGTGTGTGTGTGTCTCCAGGGGTGGAACCCAGGGCCTCCTGCAGGCTGGGCCAGCACTCTGTCACTGAGCTACATCCCCAGCCCTTGTCCTTCTAGATTCTTGGGGTGAGAGGTTGGCTTTCTTATTTGAGACTGTAACTTTTTTTTTTAATATATGCATTTAGTGTTATAAATTTCCCTCCTGGCATTTCCCTGACTGTGGCCCACAAAACTTGACATGTTGTGTTTTCACTTTGATTTGATGTGTGTTTTTACTCCCTTTGAGACTTTCTCTCTGACCCATGGATTATTTAGACGCTGTTAAGTGTTCTCTTTAGTTTCCTTGTGTTACGAGATTTCCTGTTGCCTCTCTCTTATCGATTTCCACTTGGATTCCATGTGGTTGAAGGACACACTCTGTATTATTCCAATTCCTTTAAATCCACGATGCTTTTTCAGTAACCTGAAACGTGATCTATCTTGGTATTGGTTCTCTGGGCACTTGTTTTGTGTGGCTCAGGTCGGTTCAGTTCTCTGGTTGTATTTTCCAGTTCATGGTCTAATTCCTCTGTTGCCTTCGTTCTGTTCTTGAGTCTCCCCATGGAGTCCTTTATTTTGGTCACTGCATTTTTTATTTCTTATGTTTCCATTTAAATGAGTGATTTTTTTTCCCTTACAGTCTGGGTATTTGTGATACTGTATTATGAGCCTATGCTCGTCAGCTTTTTGTTGCTGTGACAAAATACCTGAGAAAACTTAAAGGAAGAAAGACTTATTTTGGTTCATGGTTTCAGAGGTTTCAGTCCACCGTCTATTGGCTCCTTTGCTTTGGGGCCTCATGATCTAGTCATTTCTCAGAAGTCCCACCTTTGAACACTTCTGCCCTGGGGACCAAGCCTTTAACACATGAGCTTGGGGACATTCCAGATACAAACCATGACAAAGGCTATGGATGGTATCCAAACTTTCTGTTTTACCTGGCTTACTCGGACATGCCTGGATATTGCCAGGAGATAGCAGTAATCTAACTTTCCCATTCAGCTATGGACACCCACGGTGGATGCTCTTCATTGTTGTTGGCCTACATGGGTCTTCTGGCTTCCCACCAGGCCTGCACTACCACCCATCTTCCTGTCCCAGAGGGTCTGGAGTATCTTGTTGCCATCTCCTATGTGGCCTCCTTTGACACCACGGGGAAGGATGGCCTTATTATTGCTGGGATGTGGAATAAACCCCCTCCTAGTATCCTCTGACACCTACTACATGAGGGTACCTCTCCACTGCCAGGTGAGGGTCGAAGTCCAGGCTCCCCACCTGGTCTCCAGTGATACTCTCGAGGGATGGCCCTTTGCTACTACCAAGGATGAAAGTCCCATCTCAGCCTCCTCTGGTGGGAGGACTGAGGTGTCTCATTGCAGCCTGACCAAGGTGAAGTCCATGCTCTCCACTGGACCTTCTCTGGACTGTGCTTGTGTGGAACCACAGATTCTTCTGTACTATTTAGATGCATAAAACATATAATTTTTAATTTTTTTTTCTACCTAGACTTCCTTTTTTCTTGGTCCTGTGGCTAAATTCCTAAAAAAGTTTGTTGGGGATATTTTTTTACCTGCTTCTTATCTTAGTCAGTATGGGATGCTCTAACAAATTACCATAGACTATATGGTGTAAGCAAAAAATATTTCTCTCTCCAGTCCTGGAGAGATCAGGGTAACTGCATGGTCACGTTCTTGGTGAATTCCTCTCTTTAGGTTTACAGATGGCATCTCCTTATTGTATCCTCACATACTGGAGAAAGTAGAAAGAGAGAAAAACAAGCTCTTCCACTAATCTTCTTACAAGGGCACTAACGCTGTTCCTGAGGGCATCCTCCTCGTGACCTGATTGCATAATACCAATAATGAGGAAACGATTAGTCTGAAAAAAGAACCTATGGACAACAGACATATAATTTCAACATACAAACTTTGTGGGAACATGGATATTTAGGCCATAACATTCTGTCTCGCCCCCACCCCCAAATTCATGTCTTTCTTATGTGCAATGTACATTCATTCCATTCCAATAATCCTCAAAGTCTTAGCTCCTTCCAGCATCAACTCTAAAGTCCCAAGTCTCAGTTAAATGAGACACAGGTGAGATTCAAAGTACAATCAATCCAGGAGTAAAATTCCTCCCCATTTGTGAAACTGTGAAATGAACAAGTTACATGTTTCTCAAATATGACGATGAGACAGTCACAAAATGGACATTCCCATGTAAAAGTTGAGAAGTAGGAAAGAATAAAGGCTTAACAAGTGCTGACTATAAAGGCAAACTCCGTGAGCTCTTAAGTCCAAGAACAAACTTCCTGACCTGCCCAGATGGCAATGCTATTTCCACAGCTCAGAGAGGCTCCACCTAGGCCCCAGCTCTGCTGGGTGTGGGTGATACCCCGAGGGCTTCACCAAGTCCCAACCCCATGGCTTCTGTTGGAGACCGTCTATCCTGTTGATGGTCTCTGAATTGCATTTGGGAACCTTTTCTTTCTTCAAAGGCTAGTACATATTCATAAACGCCCTTCACTCCATTGCATTTTCAGGGTTTTCTTAGTCCCTGATGGTGGAGATGTTAAAATCCCATCTCTAATCCCAACTTCTGTTGAGATGGCTGATGAAGACCACAGTTCACACCCACACTAATCTCTTTATGAAATTGGTAGCTCTGTTCTTTCTAGTCTCTTCCAAACACGGATCCTCATTTTTTTGCAACATGGGCAGCCTAAGAATTTTTCAAATATTTAAGTTCAGGTTCCATTTTGCCTAACAATTCCATCTTCAATTCATCTTTCTCTTCTTGAATTTTACTGTAAGCAGTGAGGAGGAACCGTAATACTTCTTCAGCACTTTGCTTACACACAAAGTGTGTACGCTAAATATCCAATGGCATTGCTCAGAAGTTCTACCTTCCATAAAAAAAAACTGGGTTTTAACAAGGGTTATTTTCTCTCCCTCATCCAATAACATTGCCTTATTTCCACTGGGGGCCTCATCAGAATCACCCTTCACATCCATATTTCTACCAAAATCCTATAGGTAATTATTCATGTCATTTCTAAGACAGAAGTTCTCACCATAGCTCTCTTCTTTTCTTTCTTAGCCCTCTTCAGAATTGCCATCAAAAATCCCTTTACAATACTGTCAGCTTTTTCTAGCTTGCCCCTCACACTGTATCCAGCTTCTACCTATTGACCAGTTCTAAAACCAAATTAAAGGCTTGAAAGCCAGAGAGACAATGGTACAGGTTCCAGTCCAGATCCAAAAGCCGGAGAATTAGAAGTGCCAAGGAGAGAAGATGATGTCCCAGTTGATGCAGTCAGAGAGCAAATTCAGCCTTCCTCCAACTTTTTCTTTGATTGTAGGTCTTCAACATATTGAGTAGCGTTAAGCCCCACTGGGTAGGGTTACCTATTGTATTTAGTCCTCCAATCACATGTTAGTCTCTTTTGGAAACTTCACAGACACACCCAGAAATAATGTTTAGCCAGCTATCTGGGCATCCCATGAGCCACCCAAGTAGACACACAAAATTGACCATCAATTTCTATTGGTGTTCTCAGGTAGCCACCTGCTCCAGTACCTACCTAGGCAGGGATATGAGAGGCAAAAAGAAAACAAAAAGAATTATGCTGTTAGGTTGTTACTTGAGTCCAACTTTCCTTGCCACTCTGGCATATTTCAGAGCTCTTTAAAAAATTATAACCAGAGATTTATCTGTACTTAGTAGGAGGAATAGGAAATATTACATCTGCTCTATTTTCTCAGAAGTGGAAGCCCATACTACTGATTTTTGTATATTGGCCTTGAATTTGCAAATTTATTACTCTTTTATTAAATTTTAAGCATTTTATTAGTCTTCATTATGTATATGATTAAGACACTGAAAAGTCAGTGAGTTTACTTCTTCCTTTCCAATCATTATGTTTTTATTTTTCTTGCCTTGTTGCACTAGCTACAATCACCAGTGTGGTGCTGATGAGCAGTAGTGAGAGGAGTCGTGTGTGCCTTGGTATCTGATGTTAGTAGAAAGCATTCCTTTTCACCTTTACATATAACAGTAACTGTGAATTTTCTACAGATAGTTTTTATCAGCTGCTATTCCAAAGTTGCTGAGAATATTTATTATGGATGGACGTTGAATTTTGTCAAGGGAATTTTCTGCATTAATTGAAATTAGAATGTTTTGCTTACCACTCTAGCTAGAGATTTGTTCAATTTTGCTTTTCTAAAAGAACTTTTTATTTAATTGATTTTCTATGTCATTTTTATTTTCCAATTTCATTAAGCTCCATTGTGATCATTATAATTTCCTTTCTTCTGTGTACTTTGAATTTTATTTGCTATTCTTTCTCATTTCTTAAGATGACAGATTAGATACTGATTGAGACCTCTCTTCTTTCCTGATAGGTGTTTAATGCTAAAAATTTCTCTCTAGGTACAAAATATTCATTTCAGAATACTTTGCCATTTCTTTTTTTAACTGATGGGTTATTTAGAAGTATGTTATTTAATTTCTATTTTTTTTTTGTACTTGGGATTGAACTCCAGGGCACTTGACCACTGGGATACATACTCAGCCCTATTTTGTGTTTATTTAGAGACAGGGTCTCACTGAATTGCTTTGTGCCTTGCATTTGCTGAGACTGGCTTTGAACTTGTGATCCAGGCATGCACCACCATGCTCAGCTCTAAATTATTTTCTGTTATTGGTCCCCAAATTATTCACACTGTGATCAGAGAACACACTTTATATAACTTGAATTATTTTAAATTGAGATGTCTTTTATGGCCCAGAATATGATCTATTTTAGTAAATTCCTCATGCACACTTAAAAAGAATGTATATTCTAATGTTGGGTTGTGTGTTATATAAAGGTCAAATAGGGCAAGTTGGCCAATAGTGCTCTTCGAGCATTCTATGTTCTCAGTGATTTTTTTTTTTTTTGTAAAAGGGATTGAACTTGACCACTGAACCACATCCTCAGCTTTATTTTGTATTTTATTTAGAGATAGGGTCTCACTGAGTTGCTTAGTGTCTCATTTTTGCTGAGGCTGGCTTTGAACTCTCGATCTGATCCTCCTGCTTCAGCCTCCCCAGTCTCTGGGAGTTCTTACTGATTTTTAATTGATTAGTGCTTTCAATTGGCAGGAGGGTGTAATATTTTCACCTTCAGCTGTTGGTTTGTTGCATACCTCCTTGCAATTTTATCAGGCTTTTGATTCATATTGTTTGAAGGCACATAGACCTTCAGGATCATTGCACCCTGATGAACTGACCCCTTTATTATTATAAAACTCCCTTCTTTATCTCTGACAATATTCTTTGCTCTAAAACACATTTTGTCTGATATTAATTCAAATATCACAGATTTTTTTGACTAATATTAGCATGGTATATTGGTTTCCATACTTTAATTTTGATTTCTTTTATGGGCTTATTAGCTATATCTCTTTAACTAAAATGATTACTTTAAGGCTTATAGTATATATTTTTTTTCAAAAGAGAGAGTGAGAGAGAGAGAGTGAGAGAGAGAGAGAGGATTTTTTTTTTTGATGAAATAAAGCATTTATTTCTTATAAAAATTCTCAGCAAACTTGAGAGAAAGGTAAACTTCCTCAATCTTAAAAAGAGCATTTACAAAAAATGTTTACAGCCAACATCATAGTAATAATGAAAGACTGAATGTTTTCCCCTCAAAGATCAGGAAACATACAAAGGTGTTTTCTCTTGCCACATATGTATCTTCTTGTGAATTCTTGCCAGTGCAATAAAGCAAGAAAAAAGAAATAAATGCATCCAAATTGGCAAGTAAGAGGTAAACATTATCATAGACAATGCTATGGTTTGTATACATATCCCCCAAAGGTCCACGTGTTAAAGGCTTTTGTCCCTAGAGTGATGTTATTGGGAAGTGGTGGTAATTTTAGGAGGTGGGGCATAGTGGGAGGTCCTTAGGTCATTAAGGCTGAACCCTTGAAGAGGATTATAGGACCATAACCCCTTACTCTTCTCCTGGTCAGGAGAACAGCACTTTGCATTGCCATGTATTCCATTTCTCACTATTCCATCCAGCGTGTCCAACAGAGGCCCCAAATAATGGGTCCATCTGATCTTGCACTTGAACCTCCAAAACTGTGAGCCAAAATAAACCTCAGGTGTTTTTTTTTGTTTTTTTTTTTTTATTGTTGGTCGTTCAAAACATTACATAGTTCCTCATACATCATATTTCACAGTTTGATTCAAATGAGTTATGAACTCCCAATTTTATCCCGTATACAGATTGCTGTATCACATCAGTTACCCTTCCATTGATTGACATATTGCCTTTCTAGTGTCTGATGTATTCTGCTGTCTGTATTATTCTCTACTATCCCCCCTCCCCTCCCCTCCCCTCCCCTTTTCTCTCTCTACCCCTTCTACTGTAAATCACTTCTTCCATTTGAATTATCTTGTCTTACCCCTCCTTTCCTCTTATATGTCATTTTGTATAACCCTGAGGATCGCCTTCCATTTCCATGCGATTCCCCTTCTCGTTTCCTTTCCCTCCCACCTCTCAACCCTGTTAATGAAAATCTTCGTCTCAAGCTCTTCGTCCCTACCCTGTCCTTGTTTCCTCCCCTTATATCAGAGGAGTCATTTGGTATTTGTTTTTTAAAGATTGACTAGCTTCACTTAGCATAATCTGCTCTAATGCCATCCATTTCCCTCCAAATTCTATGATTTTGTCATTTTTAAATGCAGAGTAATACTCCATTGTGTATAAATGCCACATTTTTTTAATCCATTCATCTATTGAAGGGCATCTAGGCTGATTCCACAATCTTGCTATCGTGAATTGTGCTGCTATGAACATCGATGTAGCAGTGTCCCTGTAGCATGCTCTTATTAGGTCTTTAGGGAATAGACCGAGAAGGGGAATAGCTGGGTCAAATGGTGGTTCCATTCCCAGCTTTCCAAGAAATCTCCATACTGCTTTCCAAATTGGCTGCACCAATTTGCAGTCCCACCAGCAATGAACAAGAGTGCCCTTTTCCCCGCATCCTCTCCAGCACTTATTGTTGTTTGACTTCCTAATGGCTGCCAATCTTACTGGAGTGAGATGGTATCTTAGGGTAGTTTTGATTTGCATTTCTCTGACTGCTAGAGATGGTGAGCATTTTTTCATGTACTTATTGATTGATTGTATGTCCTCTTCTGAGAAGTGTCTGTTCAGGTCCTTTGCCCATTTATTGATTGGGTTACTTGTTGTCTTATTGTCTAATTTTTTGAGTTCTTTATATATTCTGGTTATTAGGGCTCTATCTGAAGTGTGTGGAGTAAAGATTTGTTCCCAGGATGTAGGCTCCCTGTTTATCTCTCTTATTGTTTCCTTTGCTGAGAAAAAACTTTTTAGTTTGAGTAAGTCCCATTTGTTGATTCTAGTTGTTAACTCTTGCGCTATGGGTGTCCTATTGAGGAATTTGGAGCCTGCTCCCACAGTATGTAGATCATAACCAACTTTTTCTTCTATCAGATGCCGCGTGAGAGAGGATTTTTAATATTTATTTTTTAGTTCTCGGCGGACACAACATCTTTGTTGGTATGTGGTGCTGAGGATCGAACCCCGGCCGCATGCATGCCAGGCGAGCGCACTACGGCTTGAGCCACATCCCCAGCCCCAATAGTATATATTTTTAATTTACCATCTACCATCAAGTGATAATATAATATTTTACTGGTATATTTGCTTCCTTGTTTTCATTCCCAAATGTTGAAATCTTATTTTATCATGCATTTTATTTTTACATGTTAAACCCCCATATTATTATTTTTGCTTCAAACAGTCAAGTATCTTTTGAAAAGATTTAAATAATAAGTGTTGGGAGTCGCCCCAGCTCCAAAGACTAACTTCCCCATCCCCCAAGAAGAGCTGACCAATGGTTGAGCCCTGCTGGCTCACATGATCCTTACCCACTAATCAGACTAGCCCTGCTGGCTCACATGATCCTTTCCCACCAATCAGACTAGCCCTGCTAGCTCACATGATCCTTACCCACCAATCAGATTAGCCCTGCTGACTCACATGATCCTTACCCACCAATCAGAAAGCACCCCATGCCAACTGTCAAACCATTCAACCATTAAACTGTCATAACTGTTAGACCATCCCCGGCTCTATAATTATGCAGAGCTGCCTCAATAAACAGGCATTTTCTACAACGGCAAGCCTTGATCGTTCTTTCAATAAGTAACTATTATTTTATTTACTCAAGTAGTTGACATTCCTGGGGTTCTTCCTTGGTCTTGTTTTTTTTTTTTTTTTTTTTATGGGGCTGGGGATTGAACCCAGGGCTTTCTGGATGCGAGGCAAGAGCTCTACCAATGAGCTATATCCCCAGCCCTTTTCCTTGGTTTTGTAGAGCCACATTTTCATCTACTATCATTTTTTCTTTGTTTGAAGGAATTTCTTTAACATTTCTTCCAATACAGGTATATGGGTGACTTCTTTTAGCTCTGTGCATCTGAAAAAGTATTTTACCTTTGTTTTCGAAAGATACTTGTGTTGGCTTGAGAACTTTATGTCAAAAGTCTTTTTCTTTCAATACTTCACATCATAATTGTTTGCTATGTGTATTGTAATGTCATGTTATTTAGTATCTAAAGTTCATTTGTTTTTATAAATAAAAATTTTATTTTTATAAAAATAACTTAGTCCAATTTTCCAATTAAAATTTCTGGTTTGAGTTCAGATTTTTATATGTATATTGTCCATAAGTTCTTTTTGAAGACTAATAGTTTCCTCACATCCTTTCATCATTTCTTTTTAAAATTTTATTTATTTATTCTAATTTGTTATTCATGACAGCAGAATGCATTTCAATTCATAGTACACATACAGAGCACAATTTTTCATGTCTCTGGTTGTATACAAAGTAGAGTCACACCATCCATGTCTTCATACATGTACTTGGGGTAATGATGTCCATCTCATTCCACCATCTTTCCTACCCCCATACCCCTCCTTTCTCCTCCCTCCCCTTTGCCCTATCTAAATTTCCTCCATTCCTCCCATGCTCCCCCCCCACCCCCATTATGGTTCAGCAGCCACATTTCAGAGAAAACACTCAGCCTTTGGTTTTTTGGGATTGGCTTACTTCACTTGGCATGATATTCTCCAACTCCATCTGTTTACCTTCAAATACCATAATTTTATTCTATTTTAATGCTGAGTAATATTCCATTGTGTAGATATACCATATTTTCTTTATCCATTCATGTTCTGAAGGGCATCTAGTTTGTTTCCACAATTTAGCTATTGTGAATTGAGCTGCTATAAACATTGATGTGGCTGTGTCCTTGTAGTATGCTGCTTTTAAGTCCTTTGGATATAAACTGAAGAGTGGGATTGCTGGGTCAAATGGTGGTTCCAAGTTTTCCAAGGAATCTCCATACTGCTTTCCATATTGGTTGCACCAATTTGCATTTCTTTTGTTTTAAACATTATCCTTTTGGTTCAAGTAGAGTTTTCTTTTATACTCAATCCGATAGTCTTCTTCTTTTAGGAGAGGAGTTTGATCTTTTTATATTTATTGTGATGACTAACATCTTCTGTCACTTTATTTTATGTGATGTCTTATTTTCTTTTCTACACTTTGGTTCATTGTTCACTTTTTCCACCTTGTTTTTTCTATTCTTTCAGAAGTTACAGATATTTTATTTTGGTTGACTCTATTTAAAAAATTAAAACCTCATTAATCCTTGTCTCATTTCCTATGTTTGCCATTTGAAAATTTCATCAGGACATGTCTGGAGGTTAGTGTTTTTTTAAAAAAATTAATTTTACCTGATCTTCATGAGTGCTTTCCCCTCAAACTGGTATTGCCAATTTTAAACTTCAGTGTTTTTGCTCATCTCCTTTCATCTCTCTATGCTTCTCTCTGAATTCTGGGAGATTTTCTTTTTTTGAACAGACAATTTAAATTATTTATTCCATTTTCTTCAATTTTTAATATGTTCCTCACTGCCTCCACTGCATTTAAAATTCTGTAATCACGCTTTTCATCTTAAAGTAAAATGATCTTATCTCACATGATTACCCTTTCAAAAATGCAATATGTTCTTCTAATTTCATGGAAAATATAAATTTGATGTTTAAATTTTTCCTTCTGTTTCTTGGAGTAAATCTGTTTCATGGGGAAGATTCCCCCCTCCCCCCCCTGATTTTACATCTGATTTGGGTCATTCTTTTGTACTGGTAAAATTAAAATTTTGTATGATGTGGTTCCTATTTTACTTACCCTTTGGAAGCAAGCTGGATTTTTCAGATGAGGTCTGTCAGAGGAGTAAGTTCAGATCTTTCAATCTCAGACACTGAAAAGCAGAGGAAATTTGGTGTATCTGAAGGTTTCGTTGTCTATTCAGGACATTTCATGTACCCTGTGGTATAGATGGTGACGACTGGTCAGGAAGTTGTCAGGGAAGTTTGGTTCAGTGTGGATACATGACCCTTCACCCCTGGGGGGGCGTGGTCAGACATGGTCCCTCCATATGATTTTTGGGTTTGAGATTAGCTCACTTTCCACTGCCTTTTAGCTCCTCGTCAATGCTAGTCCCTGATCCTAAGCACCAGGATGAGGTCTGAGTTCAGATGACTGTGGGATTGGAGAATGCCTTCACCAGAGGGTCCCACAGAGCAGAGACGCTCAGGGGTCAATCGAGCATGGTTTGCTTTGCTCTTTGACTTAGCTGGGTGCTGCCCCCTTTCTTTACCAGCTTGATTATGCATCTGTACTTCGTGTGCCCTCACTCAGTGCTTCTCAAGGAAAGATGGGGCAAATGCTTCGGCCAAGTGGTCTGAGTATGGTCTGCAGCCATTTCTGAGACCTTTTGGCTTGCCCTTCTTGACCTTCACAAGGACTTTCACAGCCATGATCTGCTCAGAGCCTGAGGTTTTCAATCTTGCTTCTCAGGTGGGTCTTTGCTCCATCCATCCATCTACCCGTCTATATTTATGGAGCTGTGACCACGTGCCACACACCGTTCTGGGTGCTAGAGATTCGGTGGTGGGTGACCACGGCTGCAGAGCTTGTGTGCAGGGCTCATGACATGGCCCGAGCACTTCCTTGTCCTCCGACTGGGCTCATTTATATCAGATTCCTTCAATATATCCCCGAGTTCCAGCTATATTTGAATGCTTCATGAGTTTGATGGGATTGGTAGTAGGTCCAAATCATGATCACGAACTAGAAGAAGAATCCCTTCAAAAAGGGGCAATGGAACAGAAAAAAAAAAAAAATAGAAGGAAAGAAAGAAGAAAGAGGAGAGAAGAACAGATCAGAACCAAGGCCACGGATCTCAGGGCTGGTCACAGAAGCTTCCAGGAGCTGTCTCCAACAGCTCCTGCGCCCTATTGATCAAAGCAGGACTCCTGGGTCTGAGTCACAGCCTCATAACTCCCTAAGGTCCCTGCCCCTTCCTTTCTTTCTCCTTTGTGCTGCAATCAAACCCAGGACCTCACACCTGCCAGGCAAGCACTCTGCCACGGAGCTGCACCCCAGCCGGCTGCCCCCTCTCCTCAGATCCGAATTTAGTGCCATGTCCTCGCCACTCTTGGCCTGGAGTAGAGCTTTTATGCGTAACATTAGAGGAAATTTTTAAAAAACCAAATGTTTCACTCACTACCATTTTACATTAAGGGCACGATTTTGTTTGACATTTTATTCAGCCTACCATAACCATGTTCTTATTTTCATAATTTTCATTTTAATGGGCGGAACAACATTCCATTCTGCCAATTCCCCCCATTCTGCCCCTTTCTTTTTTCTCTTTAGTCTTCTGTTTCCACACTGACTAGCACAATTCCTAAATGATGTGAGGAAGGTCTTCAAGGAGCTTTGAACGTCAAATTCATTTCGTGAGTGTGAATTCCCCGAAAAAAGGGCAATGAGGTCGCGAAGTATTGACGTTCCGGGGCTCTCGTTAGGTATTTTAAGTGACTTTTCAAAGGGGACCCGCAATGTGGCAATTTTCCTGAAACCTCATCAGCATGAGTTTGCTTTTTAAAATCAGTTTCATACCAATTTGATAATTTAGTCGGCAGAAGCTGGAACATATTTTATGCCTATTGATCGTCTGCCCTTGTGTGGACTGTTTCTATTTCCTTTTCAGCCAATGGTTTGGTCACGCCTCTTGCTCATTCCTTTGTCTGGCCTTGGAATGTTTTTAAGTATTTTAATGGAGCTTAGTCTTTCTAGATCAGTCTTTTTTTTTGGGGGGGGGGCACAGGGTTTGAACCCAGGGGAGCTTATCCTCGGAGCCACATCCCCAGCCCTTGTTATATTTTTATTTTGAGACATGGTGTTGCTAAGTTGCTAAGGCTGGCCTTGAACTTGGATAGACCAGACATTCTTAGCTCTGGGTCCAAGGAGGGACACAGGGAGTCCACCAGTGCTAGAAGAGTCTATGTGCTGTTTATATCTCTGTGTCTCTGGATATGTCTGTCTTTGTCCCTGAGAATGGGCGTGAACAGGTATGTATGTGTGTCCATATGGAAATGTCAAGAAGTTCCTAACTTTCTGCATATTCCCCCCCAAAAAAGAAAATTTTTTAAAAAGTAGATTTTATTCAATATAAATCTTTTCCCTGGTGTAGTCTTTTTCCCTCCCTCCCTCCTTCCTTCTTTTCTTTTTCTCTCTGGGTTTATATTTGCATTCATTTAACATTCTAATATGGACCTGCCAACTTCTCCTCTTGGTAATTTCTTCCATTTTCCTTTTATTATTTCTCAGGGGGGCAAATACAAATAGTGCCTGACTTAGTGATGGTTGGGCTCATGACTTTTCCACCTCATGATGGTGAGAATGTGGCATGCTCTCAGTAGAAGCCAGACTTGGCATTTTGGACCTGGGACCCTTTCCGGGCTCCTGAGACGCAGCACCATGCTCTGAGATCATGCTGAGCGGTGGCAGAGAGATGAGTTCCCAGGAAGCCACTGGATCATCAGGGGAAACAACCATACCCTTGGGGTACGGAAGACTGTTTTCCAAGATCTGAAACAGTAAGCTGAGTTCACTGGGCTTGTTTTAAAAATTAAAAGCATCTAAGATGGAATTTACCTCTGTTTGCCGTCTGCGTTACTTCTTGTGTTCTGCGTTGCTAAGCTAGTACGGTAGGTTGGTCAGGTGTATTAAATGCATTTCTACTGACAATATTTTCAACTTCTGATGGGTTTATTGGGATGGAGCCCCGTTGCGTGTCAAGAAGCAGGTTACTCCATTTTACTTCTACTGGATTGTCAATAATATATATTTTTTGGTTGGTCTCTTCTAAATGTAGAATTTATTTTTAGGTAGAGACTTAATTTCTCTGCTTATATATTATCTGGCTCCTTTATTACATAGCATTTCCTTGCCTTAGCTTTTTTTTTTTTTTCTGTACTGGGAATTGAACTCAGATTACTAAACCACTGAGCCATATCCCCAGCCATTTTTTAAAAAAATTTTATTTAGAAATAGGGTCTTGCTCAGTTGCTTAGGGCCTTGCTAAGTTGCAGAGGCTGGCCTTGAACTCTCAATCCTCCTGCCTCAGCCTCCCAAGCTGCTGGAATTACAGATGTGTGCCACCGTGCCCAGCTTGCCTTTTCATTTGATGACACATTTTATATAATTAAATTCTCTTAGGACACTACGTCTGTGTTTGGACTTTTAGTTTCATGGAGTTACAGTACTAATTTTGCTCTAGGATCACAGTATTTCAGTCATTATTTTTTAATGGCTTGTTTAAATGTTATCTATTATCATTGCTCTTTTTTTAATACAGAATATTCTTTGCTATTTTGCCAGTTCTCTTCCATTTTATTTTAAAATGGATTTTGTCAAGTTATACAAGAAATCCTTTTATGATAAAAACTAAAATTATAATATTTAGACTTTCTATTGAGAAGCATGATATGTTTTTCCATTATTCAAGTTTTCTATTATGCTTTCTTAGAAAATTATGACTTTTTTTGAGTGTGTGCACCTTGTTTATATCTTAGTATTTCACTATTATATTTGATTGTGAATTGGATGTCATTTTAAAATTCATTTCCTGCCTTGCTATTACATTTATTTGGGGGTAGTTATTGATTTTTAAGCTATGTATCATGGTATCTCATTAGTTATTGAGCCTTTGTATTATTGCTACTATTAATTTAGATGAGAATCTCAGATTTTTAAAGCATGTAATCACATCATCTGGGAAAGAACGTTCTTTCTACCTGTCTAATAATTATTCCAATGGTTTCTTTTTCATGTCTTATTACATCAGCCTGAATTGCCAATATGAGAGTGAATGATAATGATGGTTTCGTACTTGCTTGTTTAATGGGGAAATCTTTAATGTTGTTCCATTGAAAAAGATGCTGTTTTGGTTTTAAATAGATCTTTATTATGATAAGGAAGTGTGTTTACTATTCCTATGTTTTAAACTGTTTCAACATCTACTGAAATGCATTTTTTTTGGCATGCACTATTCTGACCACATGTTCCTATTATTTAATCTATTGATCTGAAGCCTTGTATTATGAGGCATCCCTGTGCTGTGCTGAAGCTTCTTTGCATCGCTGGGGAAGTCCTTCAAGTTCATGGTGACTCACAGTTTCTTAATGTGCTGCTAAACACCACTTTCCGGAACTGTATTCTTAAATTATATTGAATCCTGTTTCTTCTGTAAAAAAACTAGTTGGTATCAGGACTTAAAATCAGAACTGTATTCGTCTTACAAAATGAATTAACAGATTTTTTTTTTGCCATTCTTTTCCTATGTTAAAGTCTAATTTATATAACATGGAAATGTAGTGTTCTGTAAAATTTGGAAAGATTTCTCCAAAGACGCAGGGTGGGTAAAAATGTCCCTTTTGGGAGTGGGAGGATTATCCTTTAATACATTTCTCATTCTCAGATTGTTCCTTGCTTGCTGATCCAATCCACATTTCTTGTATCAACTGCATTAGTTTATGACTTTATAGACTATCATCTGTTTAATTGATCATTTCAAACAAATTTGCTACTGAAGTACATTACTTCATACTGTCCCACCTCAATATTTTTTAATCTTTTTGATTCATTGTTATAATCACAGTCTCATTTCTGATTTCATTTGGGCCTCTTTTCTTTTCTTGATTATATTTGCCAGAGGTTGGTCTTTTTTTATTAGCTGTTTCAAAGAAACCAGCTCTTGGTTTTATTTATTGATTCCACTGTTTTTGTGCTTTCTAATTTGTTTATTCCTGCTATCATCTTTCTTTCCTGCCTCATATTTTCCTTAGGGTTTGTGTGTGCGGCGGGGGTTGGGTAGAGGAGACTGTTTTCCAAGATCTGAAACTGTAAACTTGGTTCATTGGGTTTGTTTGAAAACTTCAAAGTATCTAAAGTGGAATTTACCTCGGTTTGCCATTTGAGTTACCTCTTGTGGCTTAGAATGTTGTGAACCCATTGTCCTTTGGCCCAGGGTATAATATTATGTGAACTTGTTGTAGGTGGTGTCAGAGGAGCCACTGAGAAGTATTGGACCCAAATGTGCTCCCTTGCAGGAGTGCCCAGGACCATTCCTGTCCCCAACCGCACCGTGCCCTGCATCCCTCCACCATCTTGGCTTTCACAGGTGGCAGAGACTGTGTGTGCTCATGTGTTGGGAAAAGGAGCACTATTTTCCCCCAAAGACTCTGTGAGTACATTATGGACCACTTCATTGTTCATTAAAGCAGTTTCAAACACCCAGAGGGGCTCTCAACCCAAGGAGCACAGTTAGCATTCAGGGGAGTCTATAAACGTGGATAGGAAATAAAATTATACCTTTATTTTCCTTAATATCTTAATTAAAATTTAGCATTTTCTTCCAGTGTGAACATAGGTAACAAGCCACATTTGCACTGGCGATACTAGGATTGACAACCTGACTAGATGCTTTCCTATCACCGTTTAGTTGCTGCAAATACCAAAATACCATCTAGGTCCTTCACAATTTTAAAATCATGTTAGTTGCACCTATTAAAGCTCATTATTTAACTCATTAATAAAGGCGCATATCTATCACCATTTTATATATTTGTTCTTTTAATAGGAACAATATATTTCAATGTAATTGATTTCTTTGTAATTTTGTAAAATGTTTTTATCAAAAATACATATATATTTAGATATGTAGGCATTGTTTTTATTTAAAAAAACATTCTAGCTGGGCACAGTGGCACATGCCTATAATCCTAGCGGTTTGGGAGGCTGAGGCAGGAGGATCACAAGTTCAAGGCCAGACTCAGCAACTAGGCAAGGTATTGAGCAAGGAGCGAGACCCTGACTCAGGGGGGAAAAAAAAAAGGTCTGGGATGTGGTTCCATGGTTCCATGGTGAAGCACCCCTGGATTCAACCTCTGGTACCAAAAAAATTAGAAACATCCTAAAAAGAGGTCTACAGGGTATCTCCACACTGCCAAAGACGTCAATGGCCCCCAGAAGGTCAGGAACCTGGCTCTGATGTACGGATGTAATTGGCCTCTGTGGAACGTCAGGAAGATTCTAAGACCTTTGTTATCTGTTTAAAGATATGTAGGACCCAAAGGCGGGAGGTGGTGGTGGTGGTGGGAAGTTCTTTCTAAATCAGGTGTGTAGACTGAGATTGTGGGGCTGGGGGCGTGACTCAGCAGCGGAGGATGCGCTCAGCATGCGAGAGACCCTGGGTTCCATCCCTTGCACCAAAATAAAATAATAACAAACAAATAAAAACACGATCGTTGTTTTCATCCTGCAGTGTCTGCTGCGTGCCTGGCTCAGCCAAGGTGCCTTCTGGGAGCCAGGGAGACCCTAGGAGTGGTCTGAGCACCCCCATCCCCACCCTCACCCCCAGCCTTTCTGATCAGGTCAGATTCCTGACAATCAAGGATGGTCACTTTTATTTCCAGTTGGCTTCTTCTCCCCGTTACGTAGGCAGAAGGAGGGTCCTCTTATTTCTGCCCCTCTGTGACTAAGGCAGGGCATTGTGTGGCGGGCAGTGAGGACCCGGCATTTCCATGTCAGGGAGTGGCCTTCTGAAAACTTTGCTACCTGTTCCATAGGGTTCCCAAAAGTCGGTCACTGCTGTCCTCTCATGCGATCCTTTGAGGAATCGGTCTCCATTCTACAGAGGGGGAAACTGAGGCTCTGAGATGTTGGGACAC
Source organism: Urocitellus parryii (assembly GCF_045843805.1). Taxonomy (NCBI): domain Eukaryota; kingdom Metazoa; phylum Chordata; class Mammalia; order Rodentia; family Sciuridae; genus Urocitellus; species Urocitellus parryii. Next base: position 191,575,340 of record NC_135534.1, on the reverse strand, counting down.
AAACCTGCTAGTTTACGGAAGAGCCGCGAGTCCAGCTGCCTTCTCTGACTCCCAGTTAATTGCTCTGCCCACTTGCTGCAGTGCTTTCTGTAAATGTTAATTTTCTCTAATTACACGTGTAACACTATGATGGGGGGAATTTTTCTTCATTTTCAATATTACTCTATTCTTATTTTAAATGGGACACCCAAGTATGCTTGAGGCTTTTAGATAATGGAGATGACATCCACCAATCTTCTGCTTGAACCTGATATGTCTCCTCTGAGCTCCAGGGAAAATCGGAAAACCTGGAAAAGTCTCCCCTTGATCTATCTTCGTTCATAGTCATCACTTCCAGTACCCAACTTTTCTTTAATTGAAGGAAAAGAAAAACCCAATCCATTATCACTCTTTTTTTAATATTTATTTTTTAGTTATAGTTGGACACAACACATTGATTTTATTTATTTATTTTTATGTGGTGCTGAGGATGGAACCCAGTGCCTCGAATGTGCTAGGGAGCACTCTACCCCCGAACCCAACACCAGCCCCCATTATCCCTCTTCATGCATTTGTTCAACAATTGTGCCAGGCACACCACCTGTCACAAGATATTCATCCTAGAAAAATTAGAAAATATAAACAAAACAACCTAGCTATTCACCAACACTAAACATAAATGGGTAGATGGATTGCAGTAGGGATATAAAATGTGTTATTATACAACATTAAACATGCACCAACTGTAGCTACATGCAACTGGATACATTTTAAAAACATAATATTGACTTCAAGATAGATACCCACAAAACACATATAGTATGAATCTATTTATATGCATTCAAAAATAGGCAAAACTAATATTTATATATATATATATGACTGGGGATTGAACCCAGGGGTACTTTACCAGTGAGCCACATCCTCAGCCCTTTTATTTTTTATTTTGAGACAGGGTCTGGCAAAGTTCCTTAGGACCTCACTAAGTTGCTGAGGCTGGCCTCAAACTTGTGATCCTCCTGCCTCAGTCTCTGGAGTCACTGGGTTTACAGGTGTGCGCCATCAAGGTCAGCTAAGCTACTCTTTCAGGATGCCTATTTAATAGTAAAACTATGAAAACTATAAACAAAGAGATGATGATGGGCATGAAGCTTCCTGTCCTAGAGAAGGAAACAGTTCTGGCCAGAGGTTTGTAAGGCAACAATCAGGAAGGTGGTCACATTGAAGGTCATTTTATCATCATTCATTAAACTTTACCTCAGTGTTTCATGCTCTCTCTATAATGTGTGTTATTTCATTTTTTAAAAGGTTAAACTGGGTGCGGTAGTGCACACCTGTAATCCCAGCGACTCAGGAGGCTGAGGTAGAAGGATTGCAAGTTCAAGGTCAAACAGGCAACTTAGTAAGATCCTATTTCAAAATTAAAAAGAAAAGAGGACCCAGGGTGTAGCTGAGTGGTAAAGTGCCTCTGGTTTCAGTCCCAAGTACCCTCATCCAAGAAGCATTAAAAATTCAAATATAAAAAGGGGGGGGGAATCCTCAAAGTTCTGCCCCAACTGTGAACAACTTTTCTGTGGCTATCCTGTTTTTACTAACCAAAGTGAGATCCACTTCAATAAAATTTTGATTTTTTAATTGTGTTCCGTTATTAAAGATTGCTCCTCACCCTAACCCTTAGGGGTCCTTCCGCCAGCCTTGCATGTGAGAGGGCCTGGGACGGGAACTGACCTTATAACTCGGCCAGTAAAGGACAGCAGAGGGACATCCAGAGAGCTCACTTTGTGTCAAGAAACCCCCTTTGAAACAAGAGCCAACGTATCCTCCAGTTTATAAAGCAACGACCCCCTGGGGCCACGACCCCCGCGGGCCAGCACCCCATTCTACACATTGAAAGGAACAAGACCAGAGAGGTGAAGCCATCTACCCAGAGACAGCACAGCCCCTCCGTGGAGGGCTGGCGTCCGCTTGTCCACCTCGTGGGGTCCCACGTCCCAGCCCTGTTTACTGGTCCTAATCCAAACGCCTGTTCTGAGCGCGGCCCCTGAATAAAAGGACCCCCCCTCCCCCAGCGAGCTCCTGCCGGGGTCCGGCGGCTTCCCCAGCCCGAGCCCAGGCCATCGCTCAGGGGAGCCCAGGGCCGTCCCGGCTCCCGCTCGCCTTATTGCACCATCGCTCACAACCTGTCAAGCCTTATTGCTCCAACATCCCCTAAATGACAAAGTTGGATTCATTAAGTGTAAATTCAATCAAACTTGAAAGAGAGAAAAGAAAAGTGACTCGGAGCAGGAGAAATGGGAGCTGTGAGCGGAGGTGGCTCTTCTCAGAAGGGGCCCCGGGCCCTGGGCAGCAGCCAGGGAAGCCCAAGGAGCGCCGCTGGGGCCACCTGGGTCAAGCCCAGGCTCGGGCGGAGCTGGCTGTGGGACCTCAGCCGTCCCACCACTTCTGAAGCCTCCGTTTGCTCGTCTGTAGATGGGGTCAGCGTCCACCCCGCGCAGCTGCAGCGGGGATGAGAGGAGACGTGCGTCCCGTCGTGGTGGAGGACCATGCCAGGTCCCAGTGGAGTGGACCGTTCTCGCTGCTGAGGCCGCGAACTGCATAGGGTCAGAAATGTGCCCGAACAGAGGGGTCCGGCGACCTGGGGTGACGTCTAGGTGTGGAGGCAAGAAGAGTGAAGGCACTGGATCGAAGGACCCAGAGTTGGAATGGCGCTTAGACGGGGTTCTCAGAACTGTGAGCTGATGCCCAGATGGGAAGCCTTGTATGTCCTGCTGAGTGTGTGTGTGTGTGCGTGTGTGTGAGTGAGAGGGGGGGGGCATTGACAAGAAAAACAACATCTACCTGTACTGTGGCAGGTATAGACTAGTTTTTAATTATTTTCTTTTCTACCCGCTACATAGATTTCAGGACCTACTCAGGAGACCTTGGCCCGGGGCACGCAGCAAGCCAGAGGGGAACCAGGTAAGAACCGGGCTGCAGACCTCCTGGCCTCTGGTCCTCCAGGATGCTCTGCTCACCTCTCCCTGTCCTGGCCAGGTTAGGCTGTGGGGGAGCAGCACCCAGGAAGGGAGCAGCACCCAGGAAGCTGCAGGGGTGGGGGCGGGAACCCCAGGCTGCAGCAGTCAAACTCAGGGGAAAGGTCTCACTCCGTGTTGGCACTTGGCAGGAGCCCAGTGAGTAGGAGCTGCGTGAAGACACCACCGCATCCTGGCTCTGCCGGCTCTGCCACTGTCTTGTCGTGGATCCCTGGAAATGGCACCTGTGCTCTCTGAGCTTCCCTTTGACCTTTATGGGTTTGTGGGCTGGGTCAGAGGTGGAGATTCCAGATACCTCTGGGGAAGGGTTGATAGGCAGTTCCTTCTGCCATCCCACAGGCTGCTTTGAAGCGCTGCCACCTACTGGTTACTCCCTCTCATGACTCCTCATCATTTGCTGAGGGTTCTGAATTGGTTAATCACTCAAATACAAGCCCAAAGCCCATCTGTAGGTCAGAAAAGTTCTCTGGATCCTCAGAACAATCGTGTGGGAAAAGAAGGTGCCCCTTACATCCATATTACATGTGAGGAAATTGAGGGCCAGAGAGGTTAAGTGACTCACTCAAGGACACACAGGATTTTCACATGGATGTCCTTGCTCCTGGTACAGTGCTCCTGCTCATTCCAAGTAACAAATTCCAGCAGGCCGGACAGCTAAAGGCTAATGGAGCACAGTCAGGATGTGGATCTCAGCCTGATCAGAGGTCCTGAGAGGTGTAGCACATTCCACACTGGTTGGGTTGCTCTGGGCTCCCCAGGAAACCAGGGTACAAGAGTGATTTCAAAGAGGGATATTATCTGGCTCCATTCTGCATGGGGTGTTTTGGGGAGGTGGCCATTTCTAGGTCAGTTTGGTCCCTGCAGACAGCTGAACTATCCTGCTTCCACCCGGCAGGAGCTCATTTGTGTTTTTGTTCACAAAGCAATAAACAAACAGGGGTAGGCTGGGTAGGTGGCTGAGAGCCTGGTTCTAGTGCCGTGTTCCTTGGGTTCAAATATTAGCCCTGTGACCTTAGGCATGTTACTTAAACTGTCTGTAAAATGGGGATTCCCGTTTTCTTCACCTGGAAAATGAGCCCATCAATCCCGTGCATCTCTCGGGCTGCCATATGAATTAAAGGAGTGAATCTACATAAAGCATTAGCGGGCGCCAGGTAAACATTCATCCTGGCGGGGAGAGAGAAGTGTTTGAGTTATACCAACCTGGGTCAAAACGCTAACTTTGTCACTGACTTATTTCACAACCTTGGGCCTTCCCTGCCCAGGTGGCTGGACCACTCTACCGAGCTGTCCTCTGGCTCCTATTACTACTGCTTGGTGTCCACTGTCAGTGGGCCATGGGCTTGGCTGGGGGGACACATCTGCTCCTCTGGTTAGAATGGTGCTCCCCGCCCCTTGAACTATTTTGTGCATCAAGGTCAAGTGAGCAGGGCAACAAATCAATCTCAACAAAAGCGCTGAGGCAGGCACCCTTGAACTCCAGTGACTTCAAATAGCCTCGTCATCGTCCTCCCTTAGCCAAACACCCAGAACCTGAGTTCTCTTAGCCTGTCATGGCTTATTTACAAACTGTCCCCCTCGTGGAAGGACAGTTTGAAATGTAGATTGAAACCTTTGAGTGGAAACAGTTGGAGGGAGGCCTGTCTGGACTCAGAGCCGAGGCTGCCTCCTCCCAGCTAGAGAGGTCGATGCATTCTCAGGGAAAGGGATATCTCATTCATTACCCTCGAAAGACTAGCCCAGCCATCTTAATAATGACCCCGGCTGCTCTGGGAGGAGCCAAGCACGGCACAGCCCTCTTTATGAAATGCTTCAAAGTTCTACCCTAGAAATGAAAAAGGAATTGCTGAAGAGGGTGAGAGTCCCCCCATGCAGACTTCTTGTGTGCGTCCCCGGAGCTAGGTGCTTTGGATGCATCATTCATTTATTAATTTATGCAATCATTCATTTTATGTCCCCAATTACCCTCTCTGGTAGATGTTTTGGTGCCAGTTTTTAAAATTAGAGTTTTATTGAGATAGAGTTCATAGGCCATCAATTCACCTTTTTAAGCGTAAAAGTAAGTGGGTTTAATGGACCCATCAGGTGTACAACCATCACTACTGAATGATCCTAGAACATTTTCACCACCTCATAAAGAAACCCCTGACCCCCTAACTCACTCCCAGTTCACCACTTTCTCAGCCCCTGGAAGACACTCATCTGTTTCCCGTCTGTGTAGATCAATCAAACCTAGACTGACATTCCCCACAAGAAGAACTGCACATGTGGTCTCCTGTGACCAGATTCTTTCCCTTAGTCTGATGTCCTCCAGGTGTGTCCACGTCCTAGCAGGTGTCAGCACTTCACTCCATTTTATGGCTGAATAATATCGCATTGACAGGCTAGAATCTGTCTTGTTGATTAAATGATCGGTTGATGCACTTTTTGGGGTTCTCTATTCTTTGTTATGAATAATGGTGCTATTTAGTTTCAGGTAGGTGTTTGTATACGCATATGTTTTTAATTCTCTTGAGACTGGGAGTGGAATTGCTGAGAATGGAAGTCCCTGGTCACATGGAAGCTCCAAGTGTGATTTTGTTTTCCCCAGAGGCTGCACCACTGTACCTACCAGCCAGTAAGAAAATTCCAGTTCTTTTTCATCTTTGCCAATGCTGCTATGGGCCCATCTTTTTGGTTATGGCCATCCTATTGGATGTCAAGTGGTGTCTTTTGTGGTTTTGATTTGCATTCTTCTAGTGACTAATGATGTTGAATATTTTTTATTGAGCTTATTGGTCATTTGCATATCTTTTTTTGGAGAAATCTTTTGATGGTTGACTAAAAATCCAATTTTTAATATTTTGATTGAATTGCAATATTTCTTTATGGATTACATGAAATTCTTGTATCAGATTTGCAAATATTTTCTTCCATTCTCTTTGCGACATTCTTGATAGTGTCCTTTTCATTAAAAATTAAAAATGTTCACTTTTGATTAAGTCCACTTATCTATCTCTATATTTTTTGTACTTTGTGTTTTAGGAGCCATAGCTAAGAAACCATTGCCTAATCCAAGGTCATGAATATGTGACTGTATTTTCTTCTAGGGGTTTTATTGTTTTAGCTCTTACATTTAGATCTATGATTCATTTTCAGTTAATTATTTATTTATTTATTTATTTTTTCTTTTTTTATTTCTGGTCGTTCAAACCATTACATAGTTCTTTATATATCATATTTCACAGTTTGATTCAAGTGGGTTATGAACTCCCATTATTACCCCGTATACAGATTGCTGAATCACATCATTTACACTTCCATTGATTTCAGTTAATTTTTTAATAATATGTGAAGCAGGAGTTCAACTTCACTCTTCTACACGTAGATAGCTATTATTCCAGTATCATTTATTGACAAGATTATTATTTCTCCTGTTTAATTGCCTAGCACCCTGTCAAAAATCCATAGGCATCTATGTATGGGTTTATTTCTGCACTCTCAATTCTGTGCCACAGGTTTTATACACCTATCCTTCTGTCGGTTCCATACTGTCTTGATTACTGGACTTTTGGAGAAAGTTTTTAAATTGGGAAATGAGTCCCCCGACTTTTTTTTTTTTCAAGATTGATTTGGGCCGCCTTGTACTTCCATATGAATTTTATGATCAGCTTCTCAATTTCTGAGGAAAAAAGTCAGCTGTAATGTTCTAGGGATTATACTGAGTACATAGAGCAGTTTGATGACTGTTGCATCTTAACAAAATGAAGTCTTCCATGAACACAGGGTGTGTTTTGCTTCTATTTAGGTCTTTCTTCGTTTTTTTCAATAACGGTTTGTAGAAGTTTTTAGAGGCTAAGTCTTGCACCTTTTTTGTTAAATTTATCCTTAAATATTCTTTTTGTAGTTTTTATAAATGGAAAAAAGAACTTACTTAATTTCCTATCTGGATTGTTTATTGCTAGAATTAAAAATGCAGTAGATTTTTGTATCTTATTTAATCTTATTTCCTGAAACATGGAGGCTGACCCTATTGCACAGCTGAATGGAAAGATCGAGGATCAGATAGAGTGGGTGAGTGGCCTAAGATGACCTTGTCCTTTCAATCTCCCATTCATTGCAGAACGCTTCTCTCCTGGGTGGAAATTCTACTCACATTGAAGGCTCATTCCACCTCCTGTCCCTCGCCCGGGACGGTCATCCCTGAGCACCCGCATCCCATGGAACTCAAAACTGTTCCTTTAGAGTTTTTGGAGACATTGGCTCATCTTTCCTTTAAGCTTAAGCTCATTTGGATTGGGTTTCTGTCTTTTCACACGCCACCAGAGGAATTCTGGTGTCTACAGCTAGTCAAAGGCAGAGTGTGAGTTTGAAACCAAACCTACCTGATTCCAAAGTTGTGCCCACACTGCTGTGCCCCCCCCCCCACTCTCCGCCACTCAAACTGGCCATGTGGGTGTTTGAGAGGCTTCCAGGGGTAGCGAAGCTTGAAGTAGGAAAGCAACAGAGGGACCGGAGTCCAAGACCTCTGGGACCTGGAGATGCCAGAGGACAACGAGAATCAAAGACTGCCAACTCTTAACTTCCTGTGGAGTCTTGGCCAGCCTCATTCTCTCTGAGACATGGTTTCCCCAGGCTGGAACACCCTTTCCTGACTGGTTTTTGGGCCCATCTCATGCACACAAGGCGCCCAAAATAGTCATAACTGCTCCTGAGAGGTACCTGTTTAACCCTCTCACGTCATTCCCATGACAGCCCCTGGAGCTCTGCAGGGCAAGGACGGTCCTGGCCACTGCAGGGCAGGGGACACGGAGGCCAGGCAGCATTCAGTGACTTATTTAAAGATTCTCAGCTTCTGAAAGACCAGATGGAACCCAGGTCTCGTCTTTGTGTCTAACATTCTCCCCACAAACCAGGGGAGGCCGCCGTCCCTCCTTGGGATCTGCCTCGGGCCTGAGATTTCCCATAATCCAATTAATAAATTGTCCAAGATGGAGGGCCAGCTCCCAATTAGTTCTCCTCCCTCCCTGGTGCCTCTTTGAGCTTCGTGGGTAGCAACTCCCTGGAAAGGAAAGAGGAGCCCCCACCCTGCACTGCCTCCTTGGGAATCAGGGGTCTAGAAATTAGCTGATTCTTGATAAGCCCTAATTATAAATTAGGTCTTATTATCTGTGGCTCCTGCAACGACGCTGGATGAATTAAAACCCAAGGAAAAGGAATATTTCAATTAACCATATGAACTCAGGTAATTGCCTACCGAGGAAGAGCCCTCACAGAACAAGCCTTAGAGCGGCTGTGGTGACATCAGAAGGGAAAGGCAGGGACAAGGTGTGGGTGGTCTGCGGGAGGCGGAAATGAGGGCCGGGCCCTCTGCAGCTGCTGCTTTCTGAGGACTTGGAGGTCGGGCTGCCAGCTCCCGGGCCTCGGAGTCCGGGCTCCAGGGTTGGGGTCCTCCTGCTGCTAAGGACAGCTCAGCATCTCATTCCCCTTACCTTAACATGGCAGGCCAGATGACATCGTGGACGTGAAGGGGCGTGGTCAGCTAGGGAGTGTGGCACAGACACCAGAGATGGTCCAGATGCACTGAAATGCTCCTAAGTGGGAAGACAGGGAGGAGAAAGAGATTGAACAAGGTTTCCGCTGACTGCAGGAGTCACAGTGGCGTTCACTCCACACGGGTTACATGGAGGCTCGTTTGCCACCTGCAGGGTACGGAGCCAGGCAGCACAGGGCACAGACAGAGGGGCCACAGCCTCATGGGGAAGCAGGTAGGGTGCTCCATAGGACAGCGCCTGCACCATTCTCCCTACCCACAGGCTCTCCCCTGGGGCCCTCCCTGGGGGCACGTTGAATGTGGGATGGCCAAGCCCCAGGTGGCACTGAGACCCCTTGGACAAAGGTCAGCCGGGAGCGTCCCTGGGAAACGAGGCCTACTTTCCTGGTTACTCATTTGGCCATGGAGCCCCCGAGACCCTTCACTTTCTATGAGGAGTTCTAGAAGCCCTGGCGGTGGCTGGCACCACCCCACATCTGCCCGCCTTGACTCCTGATGCAGGCTGTGGCACTGTCTCTGCGTAGTAGAGAAGGGACTCACTCCACTTCTTAACTCTCTGGGCTCCAAGGAGGCCCTTCTTTGAGATGCCGGGGAAAACGGCTGCCAAAGCCTGCGGAGCTCCTGAGGGCCCATCCGAACCAGTCTGAAGTGCAGAATTAGGTTAAGGAAGACTCAGCTTTATTCCTGGGAAGTAGGTGCGAACTTGGAAAACTCCAGCACGTTGTCAGGACTGCAGGAATGAACGACTGGAAAAGACCAGAAGGGACCAATCTTCTTGGAGGAACCCACTATTTGTTATCAGGGAGGTTTCACTAAAATCCCATGAATTGGTGACAAAACCCCATGGAACCTTCCTTGCAGCTAGTGTTAAAGAATCCCCCCCGGGTAGCTTCATGAACAAGTCCCCGTACCTTGAAAACACAAATCCCTGGCTCATCCGTTGATATGCTGTGATTGAATACCAACAGCAATGGGGAGCTCACTACCTTAACAAAAGAGTTTGGTTTATTGCCAGACCTTTGCCATCACAATGTTCTGCTCTGTAAGTCTGACTCTTGTTCCATCTGAGGTAAAGCAATGCAACCAGGATTTTTGCTGGGTGGGGGAATGAAGAACCTTCCTTTCAAGGGAAGGAAACTTCCTTCCTCTTATTTGCTGGTGCATCCAAACATTTAATTATAAACCTTCTCCAAGGCAATAGATGTTAAAAATTAAGATGAATACAGTCATTTTGGCCAATAGTGCAGACTGCTATTACTCTGAAAGACCTGTGTCGCATGCACAATCAGGAGGCCTGCCCGGCTCCCGCATACCAAGGGGAAAACAAGGAAACAGGAAAACAAAGGGAAAAAAAATCTCCAAACCAGATGCCCTTGGGAAAATTGCCTTTTCAGTGGAAATATTGACAAACCTTTAATTACAATATCTCAACATGCAGGATCTGACGGCACAACTCAATTCCTGGGCCCAGCCAAACGAAGAATCCAGGTTCTGGTCTCCCTACTCACCTGAAGGCCCTCAGCTGCTGCTCCCCCTCCATCCACCAGGGGGCGCCTCAGCCTCCCCACCCTGGAGTGCCTGTGAGCACTGGCTAAAAATGAGGCGCACAGGGGGTTTTCCATGGACCCTTTTCCCATGTGAGCACCCAGGTCTGCTGCAGATAAGGAGCACCTCTCAAGTGGACCATGTCACTCCCTGCTTGAAATCCTTCCAAGGCTCCCATTGCCCTTGGGATACAGCCCCAAGCCCAAGGGAGACCCGTGTGCTGTGTGCTTTGGTTCCAGCCCGCCTCCTTCCAGATGGTCCTTCCCGCCTCTCTGGATCATCTTTCTCTGTCTCTCGAAGCTCTCTCTGCACATTCTGTTCCCTGCACACCTTCCTCTCACTCCTGAACTGTCTAATTCAGGAGGGCTAGTTATAGGGCCCCTCCCTGGACATGAGGACCTTCCTGTGGGTTCCTGCCTTCCCTACCTGACTCTTGTGCTTTGGCTTGGGTATGGTTGGGTGAACCATCTACAAAGGTCCATGTACTGGAAGCTTGGGCCCCAGTGTGGTGGTGTTGGGTGGCGGAACCTATAAGAAGCAGAGCCTTAAAGGTGGAGAGTGACCAGGTCGGTCACAGGGTGCTCCCTTAGAAGGGACGAAGGCTGTTCTCATGGAATGAGTTTTTGCAAGAGTGGCTTGTTAAAAAGAAGGTTTCCTCCACACTCTTGCACCCTTCTAAATGAGACTACTTCCCTTTCCATTTCTCTTCCAAATTGTGACACGGCCAGGGGACCCTCGCCAGGATGCTGCCACTATGCTATTTGAACCCTGCCGTTGCCACCAGAATTGTGAGTCCAATAAACCTTTTTTTTTCTTTATACATTATCCGGCAGCAGGTATTCTGCAGCAGGAACAGAAAACAGACTAAGACAGTGAGTGCGTAGCACATGATATCCACTTCCTTGCCGCCTGCTAATTGCCTAGATCTTTTACCATCAATTCTAAATAATTCTTCTTGGTACCCAGACACTGGCACAATGCCTGGTCCCGAGGAGATAAGCAAAAATGAATTCTTAAATAAGTGAACTAGCACATGACACACAATTCCAGATAGTTCCCAGAGCTTCTGAAACCCAAGTGTGGCTTTCAAATCCTGGCCAGACTTTACCTATACCCACAGGCTTTGGAAGAAGCCCAGGGAGGGTTCTCCTGTACTGATCCCTATCTTTCCACGAGGTACAAGGAAATGTGGAGAGGAAGGCATACTACTAAGAGGGAGAGATTCGTAAGAACTGGCTCAGGTGACCGTGGAGGCTGGCGAGTCCAAAGCTGCAGGCTGGCCAGGACACGGGAGGCCCAGGGAAGAGGTGTCAGCGCAGTCTGAAGGCAGCTATCAGAATTCCCTCTTCTTCAGAGGAAGTTCCCCCACCCCACCCAAACCTTCTACTGATTGGATGCAGCCCACCCACATTAGGGAAGATAGTGAGCTCTAGTCAATCTACTGATTTAAACGTTTGTTTCACCTAAAAAAAAAAAAAAAAAAAAAAAACCCTCACAGAAGCATCTAGAATAATGTTTGACCAAATACTTGAGTATTAGCCAAGTCGACATAAAAAATTAACCATGACAGAAGGTGACCTGCCCAGGCTCCCCCAGGGAGTGAAGACAAACTCTGAGCAGATGTCCCGTCCAGCTGGGCGGGTGGGACCATGGTGCAGCTTTGTGGATGCTCTGGTTCACCTGTCTAGAAGCCATTGAAGGTGGGACCTGTCTCTTTATTCCTCAGCAGCCTGCATTTCCTGGGCCCAACCTGCAAATAATGAACTCCACGTCATGGTGGCAGCCAGGACTGAGACATACAAGAGGTAGCAGGGGGTAACTCCTCCCTGTCCAGGCCAACCAAATCTGTGGGACGTGACTCAGAGGGTCCTGGGCTTCCTATCCCAGGTGGATCCTTGGGGAGGCTGCTGGGTTCCCAGGGAGCAGATGGGGCCTCCATATTCTCAAGAAGGCCCTCGATCAGCAAGGCTTGCCAAGGGTGGCACAAAAGAGCGTCCCCAAGGGATCCCTATGGAAGGCAAGTGGAGATGATTCATTGGTCCCCAGCTTGGAATGATGACTAGAATGGGGTAAACGGATGGCTTTCCCAGTGGGGGCAGAAGATCAGGTGGCCTTTTAGCAACATATAAGGGGCCTTGGAATTTAGAAATAGCCCCAGTGGAAGAAGGTAGTGGAGAACCGGCTCAGTGGAGACTCAACACAGGAATTAGTGCTAGCAATAGAAAAATATTACGGATGTTCCCTGTTTTGCAGTCAAAGTTCCTGGGGTTGCTGAGTCCAGGGAGAGAGACCCCTTCCTGGAGGGCAGGACCGTATCCCTCCTCTGCAGGAGATGGTAGCAGCAGACACTTGTCGCATCTTCCCTGCTAAGTGCTGTTTGCGGAGTTCTTCTGCCTTTAACCCACTTAACTCTGCACAGCAATCCAGCGGGCAGCTCTTATGCCATCTTAAAGCAGGAGAAACTGAAGCCTGTAGTTAAGTGGCTTACCCAAGATCGTCCTTCCAGCAATCAGGCACTCTGGTTCCGGAAGCAGGGCTGGGGACAGGCATGCTCCACTCCACACCAGGCTCTCAGCTTGCCCTCCTGCAAGAAGGAGGCCCCGGGTGCAGCGGATTCAGAGCCTGGCATTCAATCTCACCTCTGCCACTCGTAACCACGTGACCTCGACAGATCACCCCTCTGTGCCTCAGTTTACCACTACAATGTAGAGTAATAGCTCCCACTTTGTAGGGTTATGAGAATTCAGAGAGATCTTTGGATGCAGAGAACTACGGATCCTGGCAGTATCAATGGATGTAAAGCCTGTTGGGAATTATAAAGTGCTCTCTAGACACGGTAGAGGAGTTGCTTGGGCCTGGATTGCAACTCGGGTGACCAGCTGTCCTGGTTTGCCAGGGGCTGTCCTGGTTTTAGCACTGAAAGTCCCTAGAACCCCTAGTCTCAAGCAAGCCAGGCCAGTGGATCAGGCTGCAGCCCTGTTCCTATCTGACGGTGGGAACAGGTGAATCTCCTCCCCTCTCAGAGCCTCAGTCTCCTCACCTGTGAAATGGGGATGACGTTCTAAACCAGAGGTTGCTGAACTTGCAGCATCAATGTGGCCTTGTTGGAAATGCACATTCTGGGTCCCCACCCCACAGATCTACCAAATTGGAAACTCTGGGAGTGGTCTACAGACCCTCCTGGTGGGTCTGACCCCTGCTGAAGTTTGAGAGCCACTGATATCGAGTACCTCATGGGGACTTCTCGGGGTGTAGGAGTCTCATCAGGCCAGGGCAGCACCTGCGAGCACTCGTGACCAGCGGCACCCGCTTTGGGGCAAGGGAGGTGGTGGCCTGGTTAGGGCAGAGAGGAGGTAGACAGTGGGACCCTCCAGCCCCAGGACTTCTTTACAGCGTGCGTTTGGTTCTTGCTGAGAGCCCAGCTAACCTTTCAGATGGCCTAGTCCCCTCAGTCTTGCCAAGGAGGGATGGCAGGTCCATTTGATGCCTTCTGGTTGAGGCAGAGGGAGCTAGTACCTTCTGAGCCCTGTCCTGAGCCCTTGAGTTAATGACGACAACTGGCATTGGTTGGGCCACCCTATGTACCAGGGACTCTCTAGTCATGGGCGGTGGCTGTGTCCACCTCTGTGTCCAAGTCTCCTTGCCCAGCCTGGTGGCCGGCACCCCATCTGTGCTTGTTAAATACATGGCTGCATGTGCTGAGCGACTAACACCTCTCATCTTATGGATTCCCACAGACCTCACAAGCCGGGTACCATCACTGTCCCCATTTTGTGGATGAAACTTAGATGACTTCCTTAAAGCCCCCCAGGCATGAAAAGTGGGCCTGGGGCTGAGATCCTGGCTCTCCTGTCCTGGGTGAGGGGCTGGGCTCAGCCCCCAAAGGCCTCCTCAGAGAAGCCTTCCTGGACCCCCTGCCCACATCACACATTTCAAGGGGCCTTTATCTCTGGAGCCGGGTGGGCTTGGCCCCAGAGCCCTCTGTGACGGTGACGGTTCAGTGAATGACAGTGAACTTGCTGGAGTCTGGCCAGTGAGGCCAGGAGGTGTGACTTCATGGGGTGACTTACCAGGCAGAAGGTGCTTGGGTCCTGGCAAAGGAGCCCCAGGTTTCCTTCCGCAGGTGAAGTGGGGGCACGGGGCCCCCCTGCTCCCTTGCAGCTGCTCTCAAAGATCACGGTCCACCCAGAGCCCTGGACACCCTTTGTGGACTCGGCTCTTCCAGGAGACGCAGGGCTGAGAAGGGCGTCGGCTTCCTCGGGGAGCACCCGTGCACTCCTGGGTGCCCAGGAAGATGCTGCTTCACCTGTGATTTTTTTTAGGACAGGGGAAGTGTGAAATGAAAGGGCCCAGCTGCCAGGAGATGGAGAGGAAGGATCGGGGCTGATTACGCTGATTCAGAGTTTGTTTCCAAGTGAACGACAGCTGACATCCCAGAGAGCTCCCCACCCCACTGCACACAGATTCCCCTCATTCCCAGGATTTCAGGGAGCGGAACACAGGCACCACCTCCACCAACCCTCGGGTGGCTTGAAGGTTTTCCAACTTGTAAACCAATGTCTTTAGAACCAGACCCTGGTGGGAGAAATTAAGACAAGTTCCCTGGGTGAGGAAAACTCTTATCAGACATAATCGTCTTTGAATTTCTGGAACCAGGCTTTAGGCTTGTTGGCTCTCAGGGAACATGGCTGGTAATTTTTAAAATCCCTACCTTGCTATCCTCAGGGAAGCCGGATTTGTAGTCACCTTCTTCCTGTGTCACAGCCGTTACTATACATGTGCTTCATGTTTTTCGTCTTAGATTGTCGCCCCACAAGGGAAGAGTCCACTAACCAGTTCATCGTTTACTCCCCGTATTCTCCAGCACCGCTGAGTCCCAGGGGCCGCAGCACCAACATGGTAGTGCCATTCAGAGAAGGGTGGTTGTCGAGTAGAGGAGAAGGTTTATCCTCTTACCTGCCAGTGTACCTGGCAGGTGAAGATGACCTTGTATTATTTTGGTAATGGGGATGGTTAGGGTGACTGACATTCTGGTTTGCCTGGGACCGTGGCTGTTCCCAGATTAGACAGTCCCGAGTAAACCAAGATGTGTTGGCGGGGATTACTGAGTGTGTGTCTTGGGTGGTGCAGGTAACTCATGTGCAGTATCTTATGTAAGCCTCATGACAGCTTTGTGAGCTAGTTGTGATTATTCCTATTTTAAAGTCATAAATCAAGCTTGAAATCATCTCTCTCTAGCAGCTAGATCCTTTCCCACCAAATACTGAATTTTTTTTTAAAGACCCATTTGATGTTTTATTATATTGTGGTGAATAGAATGTTCCCCTCCTCACAATTCTTCCCTGGTCCCTGCATGAGCACCCTTACATGTAACTTGGCTGTGTGTCTGTTCTCCATTGCTGTAACAAAATACTTGAACTAAATATGTATAAAGAAAAGAGTTTTATTTAGTTCAGATTTGAATGCTGTGTTTGGTCTGTATTTTTTTTTTGTGTGTGTGTGTGACAGATACCTGAAGAAAAAACTTAAGGAGGAACGGTTTATTTTGGCTCATGATTTCAGAGCTTCATCCCGTGGCTGGCCGGCTCCAAGGCAAAAACGTCATGGCAGAAGGGCATGAAGGAAAGCACCTACCCCATGTGCCTACGGTTTCCACCACTTTCCAGCAGCCCATTCACCTATCAAAAGATTGATCCCCCACTCAGAGCCCTCATGACCCAATCACTTCCCCAAACCCCCGTCTCTGAACATTGCTGCATCCTGGACCAACCCTCCAACACACGCATTTGGGGGACTCTTCACCTCCAAACCATAATAGGTGCAATAGCCCAAGATCAGCAGCCGCATCTGCTCAGCCTCTGGTGAGGGCTCCTTTGGCTGCATCACAATAGGGTGGAGAAGCAGAAGGGGAAACAGCCACAGACAGAACAGGCCAGACTCGTGGGAGTTCCACGAGGACCTCATTAATCTCTTCCAAGTGTCCTGTCCCATTGACTTGGTTGCCCATCGATAGGCTCCACCTTTTAAAGGTTCCACCACCTCAACAACAGCATGTTGGGGACCAAACTTCCAGCATATGAACTATGGGGGAACACATTCAAACCATCCAAGCCTCAGTCCCGTGTCACTTGTTTTGGCCAGAAACTTGTGGCAAACTTGAGTCCAGGCCTTCCTCGCATGTTTCTGCTCACTCTCTTGAGCCTCTTCCATCCCAGGAAAAGATCTGTTGGTTTGACGAATCTGGGAGACCTGTGGAATGAAGCTGCTACTGACTCAAAGACCTGCAGTAAGTAGAGACACCCAGCCCAGTTTGGCCTAGACCAGCCCAGTCCCAGTACATGGCAAAGTGTTTACAAGGCACTGCATTTAAGTCCCTGAGGTTTGAAAAGATTTGTTACACAACAATGACTAATTGATACTGATACCGTAGCTTTTACTGCTAAAGTCCCTTGATGAGCTAAATGTGTATATTGCATCTGGCCAAGTATTCCTAATTACAGGGCTTCAAGGTTGCTGCTATCCCTTTCAGGGATGCTTACAAAGGCTTAGGATAAGGGAAGAGAAAGAACAGTACTCTGTGTACAGCATAGAATTCAGTATTTCAGAGCTCCTTTTTTGGGGAAGGGGGAGTGGTGGTGAATTATATTGCATAGTCTGTTGACCCTAAAGCCAACTCAGTCCTCTTTCTCTCCCCAGGAATAAGGACCTTAGACCTACAAGGCAGTTCTAGGAGAGGTGCAGTCACCAAAGGGGTCCTTCTTTGGTGGCATCATTTCCATTTCTATCAGAGGATACAGTGGGAAGGGGCAATGGTGGGAGACCTGCTGTTTCCTGGACCTGCTGCATGGCCTTGGGCTGGTCCCTCCCTCTGGGGCCTCTGCCTTCTGATAGGCTGCTTAGTGTTTGGATCTGGATGTGACTGTCTGTGGCACAGACAGCAGTGAACGTGGGAGGTTTTGCACCAAAGTTTTGCACCAGACCCAGATTCTGTCCTGCTGTGACCTTGGGCAAGTGGCTTCACTTCCAGGAGGCCAGTTCTCTGTACAGAGTCACTGTGAGACCTGGATGCAATACAGCAGGTGATGGGCCTGGCCCGGGGAAGCCCTCAGCCAGGGGAGTTGGCTTTTACGAACATGGGACAAGCAGTTAGGTTCCTGAAATTGGTCATCTCAAAACAGCAATCAGTTACTTTCAATAGAGTAAATATTTTTCTTCTCCGCCTCATTTCAAGCATTGCCTCTTTAATTTTACAGTTCCATTTACAAGAGAGTTATTTACAGTGCAAAAGGACAGGATGGGCTGCCTCCTTAAAATGTTTCACAAATTTCCTCCGCTTCCTGTTAAGATATTAGCGCCCAGTAATTGTTGCTCTATATAAATGTGGAGCGTCGGCTGCGAATGTGCGCCCCATAGTAATTGTGAGTTGTCTTGACGCTAATTACATAGGGGAGTCTGTTTAATTGCCAGTTAAATTGACTGTGTGTGTTTTCTCTAATCTGTGTTTCCGGGCAAGTTGGATGACATCAGCTCCTCGTTGGACGAAGCGTGAATCTGGAAGACCCCCGGAGGCTGCTGTGGGAGAAAGCGAGGCTGATGGAAGGCAGGTGGGGAAAGGCAGCCAGTGACATGGGACTAAGTGAGTGGCCCAGTGTGTGGCCATCGTGGGATCCCACCTGGGATGCCCTGCAAGGCGAGGAACGAAGGTTCCCGTTCAGCCGATGCTGAGAGCCAACTGGACGAGGCTGAAGGGCTGCACAGAGAGGTGGGCCCACCGGCAGAGCTGTGCTCAGCTGGGTCCCGCCTGCCAGAACCCGGCATGGTCCAGCATCTGTGCACCGCCTGCTGCCCACGCTCCCCTCTCCGCCCGCACTCAAGCTGCCCTTCCATCCCCGGTGCTGGCCCCAGGACTGGCCTCCCCACGTCCACAGCAGCAGTGTCCTCCAACACCCAGCTACAAGGCCACTCCTTCCACACAGCCTTCCTGATTTCCCAGCGGAAGAAAGGGTCCCCTCGGGTCCATCCCTCAGCTCTTCTCTGAGCTCCTGGGGGCCCCTTCACTCTCCTCTTGAATTCGAAGTCATCAAGACCAGATTGTGAGTCCCTGAGGACAGGTCGTGCCTTGTGCAAAGAAGGTGCTAGAAACAGGAGGGAAACTCAGAAAGAAGAGGTGAAAGAGAAGAAATGGAAGAAGGAGAAGGAGGAGGAGAAGGCGAGGAAGACAGAGGCACAGGAAGGGAGGAAGGAAAATGGAGAGATCACAACAGCAATGCACGCTTCTTGAGTGTGTGTGTGTGTGTGTGTGTGTGTGTGAGAGAGAGAGAGAGAGAGAGAGAGCGAGCGCACATGGCACATACACAACCAATACCTCGTTCCTGCCAATGCATTAACTCTGCCCCTCAATCCTGAGACAGGTACCCTACTGGCAATCAATCCCATTTCACTGATGCAAAAACTGAGGACATGGAGAAGCTGAGTCGCTTGCTAACAGCCTTAAAAGGTAGGTCCAGGAGTCCAAACCCTCAGCCCTAGGCCAGGAGGTCTGGAAGGAGGGGGGACATGCAGGAGGCAGGAGGGAGGGGAGGCGGGTGGGAGGAGGGGAGGAGTGTTGGATTCCATTGCACGAGTTCTCCTGATGTTTAAAAACCTCTCCAGCCTTCCACACATGCTTTCTCCTCAGCTCAAAAGCTAAATTAGAGTGGATTGCACTCTCCTCACTTTAGTAATTTAGATAAAAGTAAAATTTTGTCTGAGAGCTGAAGCAATTATAGCGCGGGTTTTGTGATTAACTTGATTAGCACTGTTTCTCTCTGAAAGTGACCCCCCCTCGCCGGCGCACTGTAATCAGAGCCCCGTCTTTCAACTGGGCTACAGCTGCTCCTCCCCCCCCACTCCCCAAAAAAGGGTTTTGACATAAATACTTATTAGGGAGGACTCTAGTCTCTGGCTGAACCATTGAGCAAAGAGGAGGAAAACGTCTCTTTCTCCATTAGCATCCGGAGCCGATTAAAAGGCTGTCGCCGGCTACCCTGGTTACTGACAAAGATCCCAATTATGCAGCAATGAAATATACATACATGATACAGGAGGGTTTATACATTTTTAATTTTTTTCAAAGAGAGTGCGTTCAGAGAAAACTCTAATTAGAGATTTTATTTCTTTAAGAGGAAAATGATATGTGGATACAAGAGGGATTATCTGGGGTTATTGGTGGGCAACTGTGAATCCTCCCAATCCCAGATTTCAGCTCCTAAGCCAGGGCTGGAAAGGCTAAGGACCTTGGAGATTTGAATCCCAGGCGGGTTGGGGTTGGAGCTGGGCCCCTGTCACCTCCTCCCTTGGGACATTTCTGGTGCTCATGGAGAATGGAGGGATGGTTCCTCCCTCCCCGCCTAGGTCTTGGTCATGATCAAGACACAGGCTGCTACTTCCAGAACCCCCACTCCTAGCCGGGAACACACAGAAGTCTGTTTGCTGAGACTGCCAGTCTGCAGGTAGGACTTTTCCATGGTGGTAGACAATGAGCTCTGGGGGGTCAGGTGACCTGCCCAAGGTCACACGGTTGCTCCATGGTGGAACTGGGTTTGAGTCCAAGCAAACTGGCTCCAGAGCCCCTGCCTGGTCGCCCTCGCTGTGCAGGTGCATGCAGATGACAGAATGGCAGAGCCCAGGGTGGCTTGGAGAGAGGCGACGCGCCCTCTCAGCACCAGAGGAAACTGAGGATCAGGGGGGAAAGTGAGGCGCTTCCCTCACCCCCCCCCCAGGTGGGATCAGCCCCTCCAAGGTCCTGTGGGCTGAGCTCCGACACAGGCCCCTCCAGCGTCTGAGCCCAGGTGGGTGAGGACAACTGAGGTCGAGGCTCTTTGCTCAGAGGCTTTTCCTAGAGATGCAATAGCTATGGCTGGCTTCCAGGTCACTCGAGAGCCTTCCTGGGAACCTCTGACACTGCCGTGTGTACTCTGTGTTCCCCTCCTCACTGTCTCTGTAG
Source organism: Urocitellus parryii (assembly GCF_045843805.1). Classification (NCBI taxonomy): domain Eukaryota; kingdom Metazoa; phylum Chordata; class Mammalia; order Rodentia; family Sciuridae; genus Urocitellus; species Urocitellus parryii. Next base: position 191,555,266 of record NC_135534.1, on the reverse strand, counting down.
CTTATCAAGGGCATCTTGCTGAAGTCGAGCTCTTAGAAATTCCACAGCACTGGATGGGCTCTGAGTTTGCTATTTATGACCTTCATTTCCCACCTGCCCTCCACCTGGGCCTTCTCCTGCCTCTCTTGACCCCATGCTTAGTGGCAGGGTCCTACCAAGGGAAGGTCAAGCCCCAGAAATGCCATGGTGTTAGAAAACTCTGGGGCTACACTGGGATCATGGCCCAGCTCAGCCCTCTGTCAGCTGGGTGACCTCAAGCAGGTGCCTGGACCGCTCTGAGCCTCAGTTTTTCCCTCTGTAAAATGTGAGTGATAATAAGCTGCACACCTCACAGGGCTGAAGTTTAAGGTTATCTGTAGAGAACACACGGCCTGGAGCACAAAGTGGGCCCTCGGTGCTGGAGCGTGTGACCATCACAGGTGATGCCACGCTTAGGTGGAGCCATATGAAATGGTCCTTTGGTAGGTTTATACTGGTCACTGGTCAGCAGTTTAATGGGTTTCAACCGAGTTTCTATTGAGCAGTCACTGTGGGCAGACACTGGGCTCTACCAGTGTCCCCTGGGTAAATGGCACATGGGTGTGGATGCTGGGAGGGGCAGTTCCACAGCAGGCAGAGAAGGGGGGCAGGGAGTCACACCCAGGCCTGCCTGGCCTTTGGCCTCCCGGACACCAGATGGGACTGCCACTCACCCCGAGCCCAGCTCTCTGTCCCCTGTACCTCCGTCCTCAGGACCTGATGACTCAGAGAGCCTGCAGGTGCAGAGCCAGAGCTGCTGGAGTCCACCCCCTTCCTCTGCTGCCCCCAGCCTGGAGGAGCTCGCAGGGGTCCAGGTCCACCTCCCGGGCCCTCCGGCCTCCTCGGCCCCCTCCTGCCCCGGCCTCTGCTGGCCTCCTGATTTCCTATCCTGTGCCCCCCGCCTCCTTCCTGCCTCTCCCGGGGCGGGCTCAGGCCTGGCACCACTCCAGAACGGCTTAATCAGAACAAATCCTGAGAAAACACATGTATTATTTATTCCTGCAAAGGTTAAATAATTTGATGAATTTCTCAGGACGCTGCCAGAATGCTGATGGCCTCTTGGAAAAAAGAAAAGAGAAAACACAAACACAAACACACAAAATGCAACAAATCTGCACACACACACACATACACCCACACACACACACACACACACACACACCACCGCAGCCATGACCACTTGCCCCGTGTTGGCTCATGCAGGAGGCCAAGGGGGCAGCCCTCGGTGACACTGGCACCCAGGCCCAGGAGGGGACATAGATTTCCTGCTCACTGACTGCAGATGACAGCTCCCCCCACCTCCGCCTCTCGAGCGTGATGCATTATCTGGAGGTGTCTGCGCCTTTGATGCTGCAAATGGCCACAGAAGGACCGCTGATTTACAGGCCAGATGATGGCCTTGGCTTCAGTGGAGCCATTTATGAAGCTCCTTGCACTTGGGGCCTCTGGGGCCCCTGGGATCAAGGAAGGGGCATGGGGAGAAGGCTCCTGCTTGGGGCCTGGAGTGACGGGGCCACTTGGAGATGGCCGCTATGCAGAAGGGCTCTTCAGTGCAGAGTGAAGAGGCCTGAGACCAAGGCAGGCTGCAGCAGGGGGTGGGTGTCCACATTCTCCTCCTCCTCCTCCTCCTCCTCCTCCTTCTCCCCCTCCCCTCCTCCTCCTCCTCCTCCTCCCCCCTCCTCCCCCCCCCTCCTCCTCCCCCTCCTCCTCCTCCTCCTCTTCCCCACAGTCCCCATCATGGCTACTGCTCACCTCTAGGCCTTTCCTAGACCACGCACAGGGCTGAGCGTTCTACCTGCAGCCTCTCCTGAAATCCTCCCACCCAGGCCCTGGTGAGCTGAGCACTTGCATTTAAATCTCCATTTTAGAGATAAATAGTCCCAGAGAGGTTCCGTGAGTTGCCAAAGGGCAGGGGACTCTCAGGGGAGCCAGGCCTCTGTCGGCCTCTCTGGGCACCGGGCCGAGTTCTCCCTGCTGCCGCGTGGACCAGAGTGGCGAAGGCCTGAGGCAGGCGGCCAAGAGGCGAAGCTGGCTCTGTATGTGCTTCTGTGGGACGATGGGAACGTCACCTCCACCTGAGCCTGTTCCCCACCTGTGGTGGGAATGACCAGGTTCTGTTCCTCCCAGGGGTGAACAGGTTCCTAGCCTGCCTAGATGGTCCTGGGTGCAGCGTGGCTCCTTCTCTGTCCCAGCGCCTGCCCTTGCCCTCCCTCCACGCCCCTAAGCAGGAGCAGCAGCCCACAGACTTGGGGACACAGCCTGCTTGGCGAATGTCTCTTTGTCGTAGATTCCTCCGTCCTTGACCTCCACAGGACCCATTTCACACACAATGATGTTGATGCCGACATCTGGTGGATGTTCTACTGGTTCTAGAGCACCCACAGAAGACGGCAGAACTCGGGGCACCGGGCACAGTCCTGGGAGTCAGGTGAATATGGATTTGCTCGAAGAATCTGACGCTCGCTGGATGAGCCTGGGTTTCTCCATGTGGAACCTGGGGATAATCATAGAACTCAGACGAGGAGATCCCCTGGGTCGGGTGCCCGGCACACACCTGGAGCAGAGCCAGGGTGTCACGAGTCCCGGGTGGGCCCTGGTCCAGGAGAGAGCATTTCAGACAGCAAGAGGCAGCTGGCCACCTGTACGGACCGTGGGGTGGGCTCAGGGCCAGACCCCCTCATCTAATCCTGGCGTTGCCTCTTCCTAGCTGGAAGGATGGCCCCGAGCCTGTGCCTGCTCCTCATTAGTAACAGTAGCTGCGGCTGCATGTCTACGACAGTCTCACAACAGTGCCTGGAACAGAGTAAAAGTAACAGTAATGGGCCATCGTCATTTGGGAACCAAGGACGTGTGACTCATCTCAGGGGACAGCATTGCATGTCCCCAGGGGCACTTCGATCATTTACAAAGATTTTCATCAACATATGCCACGCGCTGGTGCAGAGCCGGGTCACTAGCTGAGGTCGAGGGTTGTGTGCCCATGTCTCCCCTCCCCCGCCCCAGCTCTGGCCAGGGCTGGATGGAGCACAGGCCCTGGGGGAGCGTCCCCATCCGGCCCCCAGGTCCCACTTGTCAGCTGCCCAGGCCTCCATGGGAAGATGGGATTGGAGAGCCAGCATGCTGTTCCCCCTTTTTAATTACTGCTGCCTTAATTGAGTCACAAGTGGTGTTTGTGTTGCCATCAAACCCACGAGGACCTCGTTGTTTATGTGAATGACTCTCAGTAGTGTGACAGCTCTGAAATGTGAGATGTTCTGTTTGTGCCGACTGCAACAGTGGCGGGCTTTGGCTGCAGACTCCCTTCCTAACACGTGGCTGGCCGGGGAGCTAGTGAGAGGCGCTGCTGTTTCCCTTGCAAAGAACGGCAGGAACCGAGACTGGGGCTGTAGAGTCACAGAGCCAAGGGGACCTCCTACCTGCGGCCTGGAAGCCCCTGGAGGTGGTGCGCCTTCATCTTACAGGGCCGCTCCCTCCCTGGTCCACTGGGCTCACCTCTCCCAGTTGCTGGCTAAGATCTAGAGCCACATCTGGAGAGGCAGCTGGAATGGGCGACGGTGGGAAGGACTGTGACACAGGCAGCCTTCAGTGTCTTCCTCTCTGTCCAGCTGAGGGCCAGGGCTTGTGCTGGCAGCCCCAGAGGGGACAAGACGAGGTTCCCAAGGGCTTTGCCCTTGAGCAATCTGCACTGCAAATGTCAAGGGCAGCCATATAAACCACTGGGGATATGAGGTGGGTGTGGTGGTGCGTAGTCCGCATGCCACCAGGGAAGGGTGGCGTCCAGGAAGGCTTCCAGATGGAGGAGGGGTCCCAGGAGCAGGCCCTGAGGACAGTGCCAGGTGGGAGGATGGGAGGAAGAGCAACCAGGGGACAGACCACCTCTCCTGTCCTCAGTGGGTCAAAGACGGCCACCCCTGGCCACTCCCTGCGCTCCACCTCCCTGAGACCCCCACCAGGCCCAAGCCCGGAAGGAGGCTGTGTCTGGGGAGCTTCCCACTTATTTATTTATTTTTCAGTTTATGAAAAGATAATTCAGGAGACATTATTTCAATCAGACCCCTACACAGTTTGGGAATGCTAATGCTTCCTCTATTAAAAAGGTGTGGAATAATTAGGATGCTGATGAAGACTGGGGCGAGCCATTACCAGAGCGCCCCGCTTTGCCTTCCCGTCCCCTCCATATCCCCGAGTGACAAATTAACAAGTAGCAGAAGAACTGCTGCTAACACTTCGGGCAGCTTAGCTCAAACTGGAAGCCAGGTTTTTAGGAGAATGGATCAACCTTGGAATGACTTGGGATGGCAGAAGGAGCCAGAGGAGGACAAGAGCCCTGTCCCCATCCATGTCTCCAAGGCAGAGGAGCTGGCACTGGCCTTGGGGAAAGAGGTCTGGGCTTTGGGGGTTTTGTTTTCTCCCCGGTTCTGGGGATTGACCCCAGGGCCTGGTGCAGGCTGGGCCAGCGCTCCACCACTGACCTACACCCATCCTGAGGTCTGGATTTTAATCCTGGGGACTTGGAAAGTGACCTCAGGGTGCTACGACCTCCTCTTGAGACAGTGAAAGGGTAAACTTCATTCAATGAGGAGAAGCAAGGGAGGACAAAAAACCTAAAAACAATAGCAATGAATTTTTTTGGAGGGTGCAGGCGTTTGAACCCAGGGCCTTGTGCATGCAAGGCAAGCACTCTACCAACTGAGCTGTATCCCCAGCCCCAATAGTAATGAATTTTGTCCAAATACTTCGGAGCCAGGCACTCTTCAGAAGACTTTATTGACACGAATTCATTTAACCTTCAAAGCAACCCCCTGAGTTGGCGCCATTATTATCCCATTTTAAAGATGAAGAAACTGAGGCTCAGAGCAGCTGTGTAGCCTGAGAATAGAAATTTGAGCCCAGGCATGATGATGAGTGGCCCCCGATGGTGCCAGAGCCAGAGCTGGAAGGCACTAGGCTCAGCCAGGGACACGGAGTTGGGGATCCACCCAGGAAGGGCCTTGACAACCAGCTGCTACAGCTGCTAGGGCTGAACTGTGTCTTCCCCAAAGATGTTGAAGTCCTGTCCTGCCAGGTCCCATGAATAGGACCTTATTTGGAAATAGGTGTTTAAGATAATAGGGCTGGGGCCTTCGGGTGGGTCCTGATCCAACATGACTGCTTCTCAATACACAGGGGGTTGGACAGAGAGAAACAGCCAGAGGAAGGAGGGTGTGAAGACAGGGAGGGTGGTCTTCAAGCCAAGGCTTCCTGAGGCTACCAGAAGCTAGGAGAGAGGAACAGGGTTGAGTCCCCCTTGGTCTCCAGAAGGGAGCAGCCCTGCCTACACCTGGGTTTCAGATTGCCGGATCTGAGACTGTCCGCTCCTGTTGTCCACGCTCAGTTTGGGGTGCTTCTTATGACAACCCCAGGACTCTAATAGGACGGGGGAAGAGAGGGTCTCAGTGGCTGAGGCAAGAGGGAGCCATTGAGGGTTTCTGAGCAGGGAAATCACCAGCGATTGATACTTTACAAAGATCACTTTGGTGTCTGGGGTGCTGGAGGGTGGGATCCGGTTATCCTCGAGGGTGGGTTATCCTCTAATAGGACGGGGGAAGAGAGGGTCTCAGTGGCTGAGGCAAGAGGGAGCCATTGAGGGTTTCTGAGCAGGGAAATCACCAGCGATTGATACTTTACAAAGATCACTTTGGTGTCTGGGGTGCTGGAGGGTGGGATCCGGTTATCCTCGAGGGTGGGTGTGAGAACTGGTGGGGGGCTGTGCGGGGACAGAGGCGGGCAGGGCGGGAATCATGCAATGCCAACAGGAAAGGGACAGTCGCTCCTTTCAGGGCTGCAATGATAATGAAGTTAAATCACTTCATTCACTAAATCAACTGCCCCCTTCCATGGCTCCATCCCAGGGGAGACTCACATGCTCTGAGTTAATATCTAAAGAGAAGAAGAAGAAAAAAAAAAAAAACAGAATTCAAGGATCAAACAACTTTTTTGATGAGGGAAGTGTTATTTCTACCCAGCCAAGACATCAAAGCCCCTGGATGGTGACTTTTAGGTAATATTAAAGTGGGATCTAAATAATGTTTGAATATTTCTCTGCTTGTCTGCGGGACCACAGTAATCTCTCCCAGAGCGGGAGTGACAGTGATGTCCCCAGCCAGGCTCCTCCCCAGGAGGATCTGATGGGTTTCCAGGAACACAGCACTTGAACAAATACTGCCTAAGTTTCTTTTAGCATTAACCGCTCAGGCCCTCAAGTTCATTGTTCTAAGCATGACACGCATTTCAGCGGGTTAAACTGGCTAAAAGCCTGCCCGACAATTCAGCTATGATCTGCTATTTCTATGCACACAACGGCCCTCGTGTCTGGAACTCACCTATCAAGTGAGTTTCTCAAAGCCAAATTCCATTTGCTTGTTGATCCCTCTTATTAAGTTAAAAGTCATCCATCAAGTGAGTTGCTGGAAAGCAGTTTCTTTTTACTTATTGACCCCTATTATTTCTAATGAGATAAATTTTCCAGTCTACTTGTAATAGTTGGCATTTGCCGTGTAACAAAGTGGCTTCATATAATCCTCACTTTGTCATTGCCCATGAGTCTGTGGGTAGTTCTGCAGTCAGCTAGCTGGTAGGCTGCTGGGGCCTGGGGCCTCGTTCAACTATTGGCTAGAGTGAGCAGGAAGAACTTGTCTCTCCATGCAGCAAGTTAGACCAGGTTCTCTCACCTGGTCAACGTCTGGGTCCCCAGGCACACTCTCAAACCTGTGCTGTAGTGATTTCTGCCAGTGTCTCATCAGACAAAGCAAATCAAATCAAGACTCTACCCCTTGGTGGGGTGGGGAAAAGATAATGTCACTCCCCAAATGAGTATGCGTTCAGGGATGGGAGGGATTCGGGGTTAATTTTGGAATCCACCTTTTACTTCTTGTCCTCTTAGGACAAATAAAGGAGGCTAATCTACTTTAACATACTCTTGTGTCAGACACTGTGCTATATGTTCTTTGTAATTTACATCTCATTTAATCAGAGAAGTTATGTAACTTTTTCCAGGTCACATAACTACCTACCACTGGAGCCAAGATTCACTCTCAGGACTGTGTAACCCTTTATCTGATGCAATTTTCACCATTCCTTTATGCCAATCAATTTTGTAATTGAATTTGTCATTTCTGGGATTCCTATTGCACATTTTCCACTATACTCCAGTTAGTTATTTTCTGTTCTATTGTCCTCACCGGTAGTGACCCAACTCCATTTGTCTATCTCCCCTACAAGGGAGCTCACTACCTATCTTTCTGTTGATGGGTACTGGGGATTGAACTCAGGGGCACTCAGTCACTGAGCCACATCCTCAGCCCTATTTTGTATTTTGAGACAGGGTCTCACTGAGTTGCTTAGCACCTCGCTTTTTGCTGAGGCTGGCTTTGAACTCGCCATCCTCCTGCCTCAGCCTCCCGAGCCGCCGGTTTTACAGGCGTGTGCCACTGCGCCTGGCTTCCCTACCTATCTTGACAGCCTACTGCACAGCAGAATCTATCCAACTATCACAAACTTCTTTTAAGTCAAAAGAGATCCTAAAAAACCTGGGTGGGAACAAGGAGAACCGACAGGCAAAGTTTAGTTCAAGTTTTTTTTTTTTTTTTTCTGACCTACAATCTGAAGTTTATCTATTGGAGCTGCCTGGTTTTGTAATTGTGTTTATCTTTGTTCTGCATCATTTGGAAATTGCAATTTGTGTTGGAATAAAAAAAAACGCAGGAAAATTTGATTAACTAGGTGAATATTTTTTCCCTAAAGAAAATGAAGATAAGGAAATAAGTGTCAAAGAGACTTATAAAATGGGAGTGATGCGAATGTGATGATAATCACTTCCCTGTACTGGGAGGACCATTCGCACGTGGTTGTCAGTTATGTGCTGACTGTGCCCCTTTGGACAGAAGATGATGTCCAAGGAACCATCCATCCACTCCTCCATCCATCCATCCATCCATCCATTCATTCATTCATGCATCCATCCATTCATCCCCTCATTCATTCATTCAGAGTTTCCCATAGTAAGACTATAAGATAAACTGGAGGTATAATGAATTAATTAGACAAAACCTGTACTCAAGTCTTTCCACGTCTAGTCGGGGAATGAAGCAGGTGTGTCTGGCTACAGCGGGTGCAGAGAACCTCAGCCCAGGGCGCGAGCACATCAGGGGAACCAGTTTTGGGTCTCTTCCCTTCATCTGAAAGTAGGAAACAGGAACTCGTCTGGTCTGCTGCTGCCACACCATTCAGGAACTATTTAGGGCTGTCCTTCCTGGGACCTCTTCCAACAGAAAAGCGCTTCATGTGAGATCTCAAAGGTCAAGACCGTCCCTGCACAAATTCAAAACTCAAAAGGTCCCCAAGATGAGTGGCCCGTAGCCAGCCTCCTGTGAATGGCAAAAGGCACCCCGGGTGGTGGAGACATCAGGAAAATCGGGACCAGGGTTGGGGCACACCACAGGCTTTTCAACTTCCTCCCCACAGAGGGTTTCAGATGTTCTCTCAATAAAAATTACCACCGGGCAAACACAAATAAACTTAACGGATTTAACTGACAGAGTTAAACAAGCAGAAGATAGGATTTCTCTTAATGAGAATAAACTACTTGCATATGAAAAAGATTTGAAACTGAGGATTCAGTAACTCACCAGAAACTTGGAACAGAGGCACAGAATCGGGGGAGGAAGGAACCACCAGGCAGGAAAGCTCCATCTGGCCCCTGGGCACTGCTGAGAGGAGAGGCCGAGGAGGTGGGAGGTGGTGGGACAGGTGCAGCTCGTGGTGGGCCCACGCGGGGTCTCCTCAGCCAAGGGGCTGGGGGTTGAGAAGGGCCGAATGAATTACGTCTGTGCTTTGGTTCCCCGTGTGAGTGGAGGTCAGGAGACCCATAGGAATGGAAAAGTCACATCCCAAAGTGGCCTTTGCCACTCTTGAGCTGGGTGAACTTGGGCTCTGGCCTCACCATTTGGAGCTTCTGACAATGAAGCCTCACTCTCAGGGTTTGTGTAAGGATTCTACGATGCAATTCTCATGGGCTGTTTATTCAATTAACAGAAGTTTCCTTAGAAATGACTATGGGCCTGGGACTATGGCTGGTGCCCGGGAACAGTGGTGGGCAAGACTGACAGGGCCCTGCTAGCACAGGGTTAGGGAGAGTCCAGCGAGTCTTAGGTGCTGATGTAATGGTCTGAATTTTTTGGTTGTAAGTAACAGAAACACAACTTGTAGGGAAAAAAGGAACTGACTGGTGCTGGGGTTTCCGCATACGGTGAGGTAGGCCACTGAAACAGAGCAAGAGCTGCAGGGGCCGGGGCCTCGGAATCTGGAACTGAGACTGCTCCTGAGCCCCCGGACTCTCCTCTGCATCTGTCTTTTTTTCTGCGTCGTTGGTCTCTTTCCCTCCTATGGCAGAGGCCTTCTCTTTATAGCTGGGACATGGCCACAGCAGCCCCAGCTTAGCAAATCCCAAGAAAGCACTTCTTTCTCTCAGCATCTGATTGTCAGTTCCAGAGAAGTTCCTGCTAGACCCTGCTTGGGCCACCTGCTCCCTTCTTGAACCCATGAATCACTGTTGTCAGGACAATGGAGCAGGATGATTGGCCATGCCTGGGTCATGTGACCAGTGATGGAGGTTTACTGTGTGCTGTAATCAATGGCTCCACCAGAAACACATGGAGAGGAAAAGGAGTGTTCCTCAACAGGAGAGGAGCAAGGAACCCAAACTAGCAGATGTTACCCCCTGAAAGACACCTCGCCTCTACCTGACAGGTGTGCAATAAGGGGCAACTTAAAGGGGTGATGGTACTCAATAGGCTCTGAGAGCGACAGTCCAGTCTCCCATTTGTCACCTTCATGGTTTCTCTTGACTCCAGGACTGTGTCCAGTGGAAAATCCACTCATTCCCAAATGAGGAGAAACTCTTCTTGGTTGGTGTAGGGACCACGGGCTGCCCTTTCTAACTTGGTATAAATTTGAAGAGCTTTAATGGGGCCCCTGATCCTACCACACCCCAAGTGGGATCTCTTTGCATTTCACAGTCACTGGGGAATAAATGTGTCAAGACAGTTATTTGGAGGTGACATTGAACTTCTTTTCTTTCCACAGTCTGAGCCAATGGCTGGCAGAGAATGACATTTATAATCAGAGAAACTCACTGGCCTGAGATCCTCACCATTGGCAGACTGAGAACTGAAGAGAATTCTTGGTCACTCAACTTGATGAAGGTTGAGTGGGTTTAGCTGTGGACAGTGAGAGCCCAGTACACAAAGAATAGCGCCCGTTGTTCATTTAACTTCCACGTGTTGTAAAATTGGTTCGAATTGTTTTTTAAATTAAAGGTCATTTAATTAAACAAAAAAATATTTATACAAATTATTGATACCTAAACACACTTTGGTTTGGAAAATGAAATAAAATGAAATCATATGCACATAGTTGTATTCATAAGTGTGCTAAATCAAAAGCTATTCAATAATGAGAAACATTAAAGGGTCAAATCCAAGGACAAAGGAACACATTCTTCTGAATTCCCATGTTTCATCGAACATCAAAAACCACCCATCTTTTGGTTCTTTTCTTGTACATTATTCTGTATCCACATTCTCTGCATCTGATTGGATCCGTGGATTTTATTTCATTTTCTGTGTGACATTCTCCACAGATATATATTATTGGCTGCTGCTTTGGGTTCAATGTCCTTAGGAGCGTCCATTGCTATTGTCTATACAGCACAGAAACTTTTCCCCGAATTTCCACACAAAACCCCAGGTATCACAGTGTTGCAGCCAATTACTAGTCCAAAGTCTTTTTTAAAAAATTTTTTTTTAGTTGTTGATGGATCTTTATTTTATTCATTTATTTTTATGTGGTGCTGAGAATCGAACCCAGTGCCTCACACATGTGAGGCGAGTGCTCTACCAGGCCACCACCCCAGCCCTGGTCCAAAGTCTTGAACCCAGCTCCAGATATGACTTGGACCGTGCGGTCTCCCTCCCTCCTTCTGCTCTTCTTTCCCTCTCAACCTTCTTCCTTTCCTTCTTTCCTTCCTTCCTTCCTTTCATTTATGAAAAAAAATTCAAGCAGAAAAATCTGGAAAACAACAGAAACCATGCTCACCATCTAGAATTCACAGATATTAACAACCCGTTGCATTTGCTTCAGATTTTTTTAAAAAAAGAAATTCTAAATTGCAGATCAAATTGAAGCTTTTTTTTTTTTTTTTATTCCACCCGGTCCTGTCCCCCTCCCTTCCTACCCAGAGTCAGCCATTGTCGTGAATTAACTGAGCCTCTTCCCCACCATGATTACATACTTTAATACACAAGCAGGCATCCGTGAACAATGCAGAGATTTTTTGGTGGGGTTTAAGATTTACATAGATGTCAACATACTGTACTGATTCTGCAAATTGCTCTTGTCACTCAGTCTTGTTTCCAGGATCAATCCATGTCATTTCTTGTACACACACAGTTAATTCTTTTTAAATGCCAGATAACATTTAATCTGATGATTATATGCTCTGTTTATCCATTCCTCCATCAATGGGCATTTAAGTCATTTCACATTTTTTGCCATTGAAAACAATGCTTTGGATTTGGCATGTGAGTTAAAACTGTCTAAAATCTACAAAGATCCCCTTAGAAGGGAAGGATTCAAAGAAGCACGTGCCTTTCTTTCATTGCATTGGGATACCTCAGCCCTTTACATGAACATGCACAAGACTTCACAGTTTGGGAGACACTTTCTCACTCAGGACTTCAAAGTTGTAGACAGGGTGGGTTTTCCTGACCTGTTTTGTTAACTGGGAAACTGAGGGCTGGAGAAGGAAAGAATTCTATCTCAGAAACAGCCAGTTTGGGAGAATCCAGTTTATAATTTCAGATTTAGTCTCAGTTCCTACAGGGAGCTGCCACCATCTGAGTTTTTAGTAGTTTTTTGTTTGTTTGTTTGTTTGTTTGTTTTGAATCTCATCCTCATATAGGGCCACTGATAGCAACCTTAATGTACTCACACAGACACTAGAGGATTAAATAAAAAGAGGACGATGGCACATAAAGAAGGCAGAAACCAAGGTCTCACAGCTTCTGGTCCACAGATGTTTTGTTTGGCCCAGCCAATGTTTTTAAAGAGTTGAGCCAAATTTTAATAATTGGGATGTTTTACATTTTTAAAAATGCAGATTTCTAGCTTCTCTTAAAAAAATCTGGAGACCCAACCACTCCAGATCTGTGTTCCTACATGGCAGCAGTCAGCTACACTGAGAAGCAACCGCACCTTTAGCAAGGCCAGGGCTCTTCAGTTTTCCACACTCCCCACCACTCCCTATTGTTTCTTACCCTGATGCCAAGGCACAGTCACCATCTGTCACTGTGCTTGCACTGTTGCTTTGCCTGTAGTGGGGAAATGTTTTCCTGTGTTCGTTTTGTTTCAAAATGAAAAATCAAATTGAGTCAAGAGCAATCACAATTTTTCTTATGCCCAGCTCACTTCTATCCTCAACTGCTCTGGGCATTTCAGTTTGTGGTTGAAGGGAATATTATTTTTAATAGATCATGATTTCTCAAACAAAAGAACAAGAGACAACCCAGCTATCCCACTCCTCGGTCTATACCCAAAGGACTTAAAAATAGCACACTTCAGGGACGCAGCCACATCAATGTTTATAGCAGCACAATTCACAGTAGCTAAACTGTGGAGCCAAACTAGATGCCCTTCAGTGGATAAATGGATAAAAAATGTGGCATATATACACAATGGAATATTACTCAGCAGTAAAATAGAATGGAATCATGGCATTTGCAGGTAAATGGATGGCGTTGGAGAAGATAATGCTAAGAGAAGTAAGCCAATCCCAAAAAACCAAATGCCAAATGTTTTCTTTGATATAAGGAGGCTGATTCATAGTGGGGTAGGAGGGGGAGCATGGGAGGAATAGACGAACTCTAGATAGGGCAGAGGGGTGGGAGGGGAAGGGAGGGGGCATGGGGGTAGGAAAGGCGGTGGAATGAGATGGACATCACTACCGTAAGGACATGTAAGAAGACATGAAGGGACTGAAGGCTGGATTCTATGCTGGAAGGCGGAATGGCAGGGTCACAGTTGTGACCCATGTGGGCAACTTCTCCACCCCCGTGGGCCTCAATTTCCCATCTCTAAGATCAGGTGAAGGGCTTTGGACAGGATGATCTCTAGACTGCCTCTCAGATCTACAGCCGGGTGGCTCTCGGGCTCTCCCCTTCCACCCTAAGATGAACCATGGCTGGGTCAGAGCCATGTCAGCTTGGAGAGGCCAGGAGTGCTGCCCGAGATGGTCTCTCCTCTGGGCCATGCCAGGGACCAGAGTGTGTCACTCATTGTGTGGGGCCGTGTCATTGCAAATTCTCAGCAGCTGGGTCCAGGGACAGCCAGCCAAATTCCCAACTGTGGCCATCTTCTCGTTTGAATTTCTCTTGGAAAGCCAAAGAAGTATGCCTTCATTGATTTGCTTCTGGTGCCCAGGAACTTTTCAGATTTGGGAAGCATGGTGGCTGGGCCGTCTAGATCCCTGAGACTGACTTCTGGGCCTGGCTGGGTGACCTCCTGCCCTATCGATGCTCCGATGCTGCCTGTGACTTTCCCTCTGTGAGCTCTGGTCTTCTCCCCCATCTTGCAAGCTTCTGTACAAAGAGAAGAGATGATTCATCAGCCTCAATTGTGCAGAAGCCAATGTCCCATTAAACTGCAGCTGAGACCGGGGACCTGAGAGAGAGCTGCACAGAGAGAGGAAGATGGGCCTTTGGAGAATCACGGGGCCCCTGCTGGACCCTCCTGGAGACAGTAGCAAGGAAAGCTTGAGTCTTGCCACCACTTGTGCTGGGGGAAGCCCCCGGCCCTCCCTCCCCACGCTCACCCTCTAATCTCTGCAAGCCGTGAATATGTTAGGCTGCAGGAAAAAGGGACTTTCAGCCGTGATTAAAGTTACATGCCTTCAAACAGGGAGATCATCCTGGATTATGCGAGGAGTCCACTCATCCACTTGTGCTACCAGAAGCCAAGAACTTCCTCTGGCTGGAGCAGAAAAGATGCCGAAGCAAAGGACGGGGGATATCACAAGTGTGAGACAGGCCTGAGCCACCTCTGCTGGAGGAGCTACCTGGAAAGCGGCACAGAGCAATTCAGGCCGGCTGTGGACAGCAAGGCAGACCCCGCCCACAGCCTGCAAGACAACTGGGCTTCAGTCTACACAGGGGAGCCCAATGAGCCCCACCACCGGAGAGGGTTCAGAAGCAAATCATCCCCAGAGCTCCAGGCGGGAGCCTCAGGAGCCACCGCCATTCAAACCCCGAGCAGAGGACCCAGCTAAGTGTGCCTGGGCCACCCTCCAGCCCCACAATGCCGTGAGGTGATAAACAGGGCTTCTGACAAGCCACCAAGGTCGTAGTCACTGTTATGGCTGCAAGAGAAAATGAACACCTGTTGCAGGTGGAAGCCAGTGAGCCAAAATGGCGGCATGAGGTCTTAGGAGTCTACCCTGTGGAGAAGAGTGTTCAGAAAGGACAGCAGGGGACATGGCTCAATGGAGGGTGTGTCACTTAAGAATCTCACCTGGAAGCATCAGCCAGATTTGGAGATGGAGGAGGGGAGGGCTCCACCTGGCAGGGTGTCTTTTCTGTACCCCAAAGAGGACCCACATTAGTGCCCAGGAGAGCACCTGGGGCTTGAGCTGACCCTGCTGGGCAGAGAGGGGTGTGACCTGCATTCCCAGGTTCACGGGCGTTCTATAGGATCAATGCCCTTTTTCCATGAAAGTGATAAAGGATTATAGGAGCATTTCATATTTCGAGGTTATAAGGTATTTCCTCCACACCTGAAAACCTATAGAATCCAAACCAGGCATGTAAACGAGGAGAAAAAAGGGGGTGCAGGGTAGGATGCATCCCACCATATTCTTCCTTCATAACCACAGAAGTGTGGCAAAGCCAGCCCTCCGTGGCTCGTGGCTCTCGCCTTTGTTGCCTGTTTATCCCACAAGCAGAGGCTGAGAGGGCTGTGAGGGGGCGGCAGGGGTAGGCTTCTGTGCTGACTCAGCCCAACAGACACTTGAGACACACCCACTGGGGGAGGAAGGAGGAAGTAGGATCATGGGCCTTTGGAGAATTATGGGGAGCTGGGGTTTCCTCCTGAGCAGGAGGCTATTCCTTCCCTGACTCGTTCTCATCAAGAGCAGGGTACCGTGGGGAGATGTTTGCTTGTCTTTAAAGAAGATTGGTAGCACAGAACCCCACCCGGTCCTTGCTGACCTTCACACCTTTGCTGGAGTCCTCTGGCCCTCAGGATGCGATGCCCCTGCCCAGACCCTCGGCTCCAGTGGTGATCGGATCTGCTGGTGTTCGCCTGTTTATCTTCTTTACAGGATCTGACGGAGTACATGCCCTTGGACTCTGCCTTCCAGGAATTGATCCTTCAGAAATAACTATGGATGTGCACAATGAAGCATGCCCCAAATTATTCATTACAAGGTGGGGAACCGTCTGAATATCCCTCCATAGACATTGGTTATACAAATTATCATGCATCCACAGCTTGCATATATCTGCAACCATTCAAACAAAATAGCGTGGGCCCACACTGATTGTTATGAAAAGAGCTTACAACGCTGGAAGGAATCCAGGTTACAAAATAATGTAATGATATCATAGTTTTGTAAAATAATCTATCCATGATGTTTAGGATTGTGTCCTCCAAATTGTTCAGTCACCTTTTTCTTTTAGACTTTATTTTCTAAGTTAAAACAGTGAAATTGGATTGCTTTTAAAGATGAAATTTACGATAAAGCCAAATTTTAAAGCTCCTCTCCATCCTGCAATGCCCATCAGAGGCCACTGCCCCCAGGGAGCTGCCCCTGCTACGGGGATTGCCGTTTCCCTGGCTCTGGCCTCACATGGAACACTTGGGGCTCCACTTCAGCAGCCATCCTGGTTTATCCTGTATTGGTTCTTATCCTTCTCTGTTGGGAGGCTGCAGTGTCCCTCGAAATGCTATCCACATCTCATTCTGTTGGAAGAGGTCGAGAATGGCCAGAGAACATGACACATATTTACCATCAAGAGACGTCTGTGGAATTGTTGACCAGAGCCATGGAAAGAACTGTTCCTACAGCCTGCTGTGCCCTGGGGCTAGTCCAGATCACAGTACCTAAGGACAGAGCTGTGGTCTTGGACCAGGCCAGGAGGGCGGCAGGGGAAAGAAGCATCCCTGTTGCTCTTTCCATTTTTACATAGTCAATTAGACCCCAAAATCTAATGTGCAAACCAGTGTCCAGGTCCTACAAACAAGGACAGTATAGGGTTGAGCACTCCTCCAACACATTGAAGCATTAGGACGAGTTAGAAAGAAATCAGGAAAGGAAGGAAGGAAGGAAGGGAGGGAGGGAGGGAGGGAGGAAGGAAGGAAGGAAGGAAGGAAGGAAGGAAGGAAGGAAGGAAGGAAGGAAGGAAGGAAGGAGGGAGGGAAGGGAGGTAGGGAACTACCCATCCGCTTGGGTAATTCCTCACTATTTAGTAAATGACCACCTTACCCTTCAAGATTTAAATGACCTTGAGCACAAGCCACATTCAAGACACAATGTATGTCTGATAGGACGTGTAAGTGGTCCCTATAGTTGGCACCTCTTCCGTGGCTCTGAACACACTCCACCCTGGTAAACTCAGACATGGCCAGGTGACTTTCTTTGACCCATTAAACTTGAGTAGCCATGACCTTGCTGAGCAGAATTTTTTTTTAAAGCAACAGCTATGATTTATTTAGCACTTAGATTTACTTAAAAGGCTTGACATTTTCCCTGCACTCAATTATCAAAACAATTGGGAGAATTCAGGTGCTATTATTGTTTCAATTTTCAAGGGAAGAGCATGAATCTCCGTTCCCTCCCTTTGGCCAGGGTCACCTGGTCCCTAAGTGTTTAAGCCAGGCAGGATTCCAACCTTGCATCTGTCTAAAACTCAAGACTGGAATATTGAACATGTTAGATCTAAAATTCATGTCATACAGAAGTAGGAATTAAGATGGTGACATTTCAGCCCTGGCTAAAGGAGGAAAACAGAGTGTCTGGGATTAAGAAAGCACTAGACTCCAAGCTTCCTGCGCACAGCACAGCCTCTTCGTGTGCTGTCATGTGTGCCAGAACATCTTGGATACTGAAACAGCTCACAAATATAAATACCATTGCCAGGTATGTTATTGGGAAAATGTAGGGAGGGGTCCCTCAGAGTGATGGAATTTCAAATTCTACTATAAGCAGGAAAAAAGCATGTTTCCCTCTCTAAAATGAGCAGAAACTTTAGAAATCAGTGTGCTTCATAATCTTCTCTTGCATATATATATATATATATATATATATATATATATAGATAGATAGATAGATAGATAGATAGATAGATAGATTGATTGTAGGTAGACACAATACCTTTATTTCATTCATTGTTATGTGATGCTGAGGATCAAACCCGGGGCCTCACACATCTAGGCGAGCGCTCTACCACTGAGCCACAAGCCCAGCCCTCCCCTCTGCATTTTTGACCAGCAACATCCTGGGGTGGAGCTGTTCCATCAGCCTGAAACCCAAAACGAAGATAGCTTGCTGACAGCTGGGGAAACCCAGGAGGGACCCAGAACATGAGTGAGAAATAAGTCCTTGTGGTTGTAACCATTTAGATGGGGTGGAGGGGTCATTTGTTACCACAGCATCAATCTTCCTATCCTGACTATACTCAGAGCAAAACCCAGCATCCCTCCCAACTTGTCTAGGGATTTTCCAGAGGCTGCCTCCTTGAATTCTGCATTTCTACCTCTACCTGATTCTTATCCTGAGTGACAGCCAGAGGATGTCCCCCCTCCCACTCACTCTCACAAGTTATTTATATATAAAGAAAGACTTTGAGTTGTGATTTTGGTATGAAAGAAGGTCATCACACCCACAGCATCACGAAGAACTTCACAGTGAGAACTGCCGCCCCAGCCATCTGAAGTCTAGTTGAGTTGTTCAAGGTCACCGACTCAAAATTCTTAAGCAGAATGTGACTCTGTCTTTTTGAGGTCTCTTTCCTACTGATGCTCTCACGGCCTCCACTTCCTCCCCCAAGCAGTTTCCCAGTGCATTTCTTCAAAATAAAGAGTTCTTTCCTGTAGGTGTACACCAGGCCCTGATATTAAAAGAGATTTTTTCCCCCGAGCACAAACATGGAGATAAACAGAAGGCCATTAGCTCTGGAGGTCTGCCAGTCTAGAAGGGACCTACTTCCTAGGACTCAGCTGTAATGTATCCACAGCCGGGAATGTCCCCAAGGTCCCGAACCAGGAATTTCCCCTCCACAAAGAAACACCTGTGAGTATTTTCCACTTCTGGGTATCAACTGTGTCCCTTGAGACTGAGCACCAGGAATGTACACTTCTCCCAGAATTTCAAAGATAACTAATACTCAGATATGGATTTAAAGAATCCTGTCTCCAAAATAGAAGGGAATCCACTGAGCTCAATTTATAGGACCACGTAGAGCCAGGAGGGAGCCCAGACGCAGCCACACAGCCAGTGCGGTGAGGGACGAGGGACAGCTGGGGAGGGGGAATGACTTTGACTTTGGGATACCAATGGAACAGAGAAAGACAAGGGGTGGTGGGATCTCTGGTAGAGAAAAGAACAACATTGAGAGGCCCCCTAAGAGCATCTTTGGGGAACGCAGTAAACTCAATTAAGACTCCAGTCCTAAAAGAATGCGAATCTCCCAAACAAAACATAATTGAGCCGAGACATGAGACCTAGCCCATAAATAACCTGCCATAATTAGAGCATACCAACAGTTCCTATTCAAGAACCATCAGGCAGTCAAGTCCTGCAAGTCTGGAGAAATTGAGTTCTTAATTAAATCCTCATCAGAATTACCAGTACCCGTGTCCTCCACATCCCATGTCCCCAAGTCTCAAACGTAAGGTGCACCCGCAGATGGCCTGTCCCTGGGTGATCACGTGAAGTGAATCCCACCCCTGCTCAACTTTAACAAGGACTGGCTATGGAGGTGCTATTTCTAGTTCCTGGGGACTCTAACCCAATCTCAATATTCCCAGAGAGGAGCCAAGCCTGTGTCTTCTATTTTTTTAATTAAATTATTTATTTATTCTAATTTATTATATATGATGGCAGAATGCAATTGACTTCATATTACACATATAGAGTACAATTTTTCACTAGTTGTACACAAAGTATTTTCACACCATTCCTGTCTTCATACATGTATTTGGGTAATGATGTCCAACTCATTCCCCGGTCTTTCCTACCCCCATGCCCCCTCCCTTCCCCTCCCTCCCCTTTGCCCTATCTAAAGTTCCTCCATTCCTCCCATGCTCCCCCCCATCACCATTATGAGTCAGCATCCTCATATCAAAGAAAACATACATTTGGCCTTTGGTTTTTTGGGATTGGCTAATTTCACTAAGCATTATATTCTCCAACTCCATCTATTCACCTGTAAGTGCCATAATTTTATTCCCTTTTATTGCTGAGTAATATTGCATTGTGTATATATACCAAAGTTTCCCTATTCTTTCATCTACTGAAGGGCATCTAGGTTGTTTCTACAGTTTAGCTATTGTGCTGCTATAAATATTGATGTGGCTGTGTCCCTGCAGTATGCTGTTTTTAAGTCCTTTGGGTGTAAACCGAGGAGTGGGATAGATGGGTCAAATGGTGGTTCCATTCCAAGTTTTCCAAGGAATCTTCATACTGATTTCCAGATTGGCTGCTCCAATTTGCAGTCCCACCAGCAATGTATGAGTGTGCCTTTCCCCCCACATCCTCGCCAACACTTATTGTTGTTTGTATTCTTTTTTTTAAATATTTTTTATTGGTTGTTCAAAACATTACAAAGCTCATGATATATCATCTTTCATACATTTGACTCAGTTGGGTTATGAACTCCCATTTTTACCCCAAATACAAATTGCAGAATCACATCGGTTACACACTCACATTTTTACCTAATGGCATATAAGTGACTGTTGTATTCTGCTACCTTTCCAATCCCCTACTATCCCCCCTCCCCTCCCCACCCATCATCCCTCTCTACCTCATCTGCTGTTGTTTGTATTCTTAATAGCTGCCATTCTGACTGGAGTGAGATGAAATCTTAGAGTAGTTTTGATTTGCATTTCTCTAATTGCTAAAGATGTTGAACATTTTTTTGTTTGTTAATTGATTGTATATCCTCTTCTGAGAAATGTCTGTTCAGTTCCTTGGCCCATTTATTGATTTTTTTTTTTTTGGTGTTAAGGTTTTTGCATGCTTTATATATCCTGGAGATTAGTGCTGTATCTGATATGCTTGTGGTAAAGATTTGCTCCCATTCTGTTGGCTCTCTATTCACCTCACTGATTGTTTCTTTTACTGATAAGAAGCTTTTTAGTTTGAATCCATCAGATTATTGAGTCTTCATTTTTATTCTTGCACTATAGGAGTCTTATTAAGGAAGTTGGGGCCTAATCTGACATGATGGAGATTTGGGCCTACTTTTTCTTCCATTAGGTGCAGGTTTAATTCCTAGGTCCTTGATCCACTTTGAGTTGAGTTTTGTGCGTAGTGAGAGATAGGGGTTTAATTTCATTTTGTTACATGTGGACTTCTAGTATTCCCAGCACCATTTTTTGAAGAGGCTATCTTTTCTCCAATATATGTTTTTGGTCTAATATGAGACAATTGTAATTATGTGGGTTTGTCTCTGGGTCCTCTATTCTGTACCATTGGTCTACAAGTCTATTTTGGTGCCAATACCATGCTGTTTTTGTTTCTATAGCTCTGTAATATAGTTTAAGTTCTGATGTAGTGATGCCACCTGCTTCACTCTTCTTGCTAAGGATTGCTTTGGCTATTCTGGGTCTCTTATTTTTCCAGATGAATTTCATGATTGCTTTTTCTATTTCTATGAGGAATGTCATTGAGATTTTGATTAGGATTACATTGAATCTGTATAGTGCTTTTGGTAGTATGGTCATTTTAACAATATTAACTATCCAAGAACAAGGTAGATCTTTCCATCTTTTAAGGTCTTCTTTAATTTCTTTCATTAGTGTTCTGTAGTTTTCATCGTAGAGGTCTTTCACCTCTTTTGTTAAGCTGATTTCCAAGTATTTTTTTTTTTTTGAGGCTATTGTAAATGGGGTGGTTTTCCTAGTTTCTCTTTCCGAGGATTTGTCACTGATGTACAGAAATGCCTTTGATTTATGGGTGTTGATTTTATATCCTACTACTTTGCTGAATTCATTTATTAGTTCTATAAGATATCTGGTAGAATTTTTTGGGTCTTAGATATAGAATTTTATCGTTGGCAATTAGTAATAATTTGAGTTCTTCTTTTCCTATCTGTATCCCTTTAATTGCTTTCACTTGTCTAATTGCTTTGGCTAGAGTTTCAAGAACTATGTTAAATAGAAGTGGTAAAAGAAAGAGGGCATCCCTGTCTTGTTCCAGTTTTTAGAGGGAATGCTTTCAATTTTTCTCCTTTTAGAATGATGTTGGCCTGGGGCTTAGCATAGATAGCTTTTACAATGTTGAGATATGTTCCTGTTATCCCTAGATTTTTCAAAATGAAGGGATGCTGTATTTTTTAAACCACTTTTTTAGAGAGAGAAAGACAGAGAGAGAGAGAGAGAGAGAGAGAGAGAGAGAGAGAGAGAGAGAGAGAGAGAGAATTTTATTTATTTTTCAGTTTTCGGCGGACACAACATCTTTGTTGGTATGTGGTGCTGAGGATCGAACCCGGGCCGCTCGCATGCCAGGCGAGCGCGCTACCGCTTGAGCCACATCCCCAGCCCGATATTTCCTGTTTTGTCATGGATGTTAGTGATTTGAGTTTTCTCTACTTCTCTTTGTTAGCATGACTAGTGGTTTATCAATTTTATTTATTTTTTCAAAGAATCAACTTTTTGTTCTGTTAATTTTTTCAATTGTTTCTTTTGTTTCAATTTCATTGATTTCAGTTCTGATTTTAATTATTTCCTGTGTTCTACTGCTTTGGGGGATGATTTGTTCTTTTTCTAGGGCTTTGAGATATAATGTTAGGTCATTTATTTGTTGACTTTTTCTTCTTTGAAGGAATGAACTCCATGCAATGAACTTTCCTCTTAGAACTGCCTTCATAGTGTCCCAGAGGTTTTGACATGTTGTATCAGTGTTCTCATTTACCTCTAAGAACTTTTTAAATCTCCTCCTTGATGTCTTTTGCAACCCATTGTTCATTCAATAGCATGTTATTTAGTTTCCAAGTGTTGAAGTTGCTTTTATTTTTTATTTTATCATTGATTTCTAATTTCATTCCATCATGATCTGACACAATGAAGGGTAGTATCTCTACTTTTGTGTATTTACTAACAGTTGCTTAGTGGCATAATATATGGTCTATTTTAGAGAAGGATCCATATGCTGCTGAGAAGAAAGTGTATTCACCTGTTGATGGATAATATATTCTATATATGTCAGTTAAGTCTAAGTTATTGATTGTATTATTGAGTTCTGTAGTTTCTTTGTTTAGCTTTTGTTTGGAAGATCTATCCAGTGGTGAAAGAGGTGTGTTAAAGTCGCCCAGAATTATTGGGTTGTGGTCTGTTTGACTCTTGAACATGGGAAGAGTTTCATTAATGAATGTAGATGCACCATTGTTTGAGGCATATATATTTATAACTGTTATGTCTTGTTGATGTATGGTTCTCTCAAGCAGTATGAAATGTCCTTCTTTATCCCTTTTGATTAACTTTGGCTTGAAGTCTACTTTATTTGACATGAGGATGGAAACCCCTGCTTGTTTACACAGACCATGTGAATGGTATATTTTATCCCAACCTTTCACCTTCAGTCTGTGGGTGTCTTTTCCTATGAGATGAGTCTCTTGAAGGCAGCATATTGTGGGGTCTTTTTTTTTTTTTAAATTCAATCTATCAGTCCATGTTTTTTGAATGGTGAGTTTAGGCCATTCAGGGTTATTATTGAGACATGATTTGATTTTCAGGTCCTTTTTTAAAAAAAAAAAATTGGTATTTAACTTGACTTAGTTTCTCCTTTTGTTGGTTTTTCCTTTATTGTAATTCTTCCCTTTGCAGATTTTCATTGTTGTTTTTCATTTTTTCTTCGTGGAATATTTTGCCAAAAATGCTCTGTAGTGCAGGCTTTCTTGCTGTAAATTCTTTTAACTTTTGTTTATTATGGAAGGTTTTAATTTTGTCATCTAATCTGAAGCTTAATTTTGCTGGATATAAGATTCTTGGTTGGCATCCTTTTAGGGCTTGTTATATGTTGTTCCAGGATCTCTGGGCTTTGAGGATCTGGGTTGAAAAATCTGCTGAGATCCGAGAATTAATCTTCCCTTTTATGTAATCTGATTTTTCTCTCTTGCAGCCTTTAAAATTCTATCCTTATTCTGTATGCATTTTCATTATAATGTGTCTTGCTGTAGATCTGTTGTAATTTTGTACATTTGGTGTCCTATAGGCCTCTTGTATTTGATTTTCCAATTCATTCTTCATACTTGGGAAATTTCTGATATTATTTCATTGAAGAGATTGTGCATTTCTTTGGTTTGAATCTCTGAACCTTCCTCTATCCCAATAAATCTTAAATTTGGTCTTTTGATGGTATCCCATAATTCCTGGATATTCTGTTCATGGTTTCTTACCATCTTCTGAGGTCAACTTTATTTTCAAAATTGTATATTTTTGTCTTCATTGTCTGAGGTCCTGTCTTCCAGATGATCTACTCTGTTGGTGATGCTTTCTATGGAGTTTTTTATTTGGCTTATTGTTTCTTTCATTTCAAAAATTTCTGTTTTTTCTTTATTTTTTTCAGAATCTCTCTCTCTCTCTCTTTCTTGGAGTAATCTCTTGCTACCTGTATTTGTTCTCTTATCTCTTTGTTGGAGTGATTGATTTTCCCTTTACTTAGGTCGTTCTTTAATTCCCAGATCATTTTAGTTATGTGCGTTCTGAACTCCTCTGACATTGCACCTGCTGTGCTAACCATGGATTCTGTTGTTGGGGTACCTTCCTCCCTTGTTTCTTCATGATGTCTATGTGTCTTCCTCTCTTGCAGTGTAGATCCGAGGTCTGAAGCTTCTGCCCTATTGTCTTATAGGGTCCCTACAGGTTACCAATACCTCACCTTTAAGAAGGAGATCAAGATTACAGCACTCATTGTACCCAACGTGCAGCCATTTACAGTTTTGACACTAAAATCAGAAAGGATGAGTTCAGTTATCTTCTACCATATAATCAATAGGTTTGCGTAAAGGTTCTCAGTTTCTAATGGTAGAAGGCGGTACTGGGGGGTTGGCTGAGATGTTTAGGAGGTAGATGTGAGAATATGCAGGTATTAGATTATATGACTAATGAGAGGATAATCATAAGAAGTTGGCTGTTAGTAGGAGAAACAAGAGATGGGCAACCCCATGCAAGACTCCCCATTACCTCAGCAACAGGATAACTGTTAGCACCCCTAGTAGGGATACCTCTGGTGCAGCCAGGCCCACAGGGACCTTGGTGATGTCTTACCAGGTCCTTATTGTTGTCCCTTGATAGAAGCAGGGATATACCAGTTTCATGGTGGTGGCAGCCTCAAGCCTGTATGTACCCTGAAGTTGGGCTGTGGGGCCATGGTTTGGTGAGTAAGGAACCCCAGCGCAGCGCCTGTGTCTTCTTTTAAAGAAACATTTCTCTCCACCCCTGTCTGCTCCACCCCTGCCTGGGGTCCCTGTCATCCAGCCTCCCACTGGCATTCCCAGGGGAATTCCAACCCAACTCTCCTCTCCATCCTCCGCATGTGGCTCAGGTTTCATTGGCTCTCTTTTGGCTGATCCCATCTCTCACCCTGGAATGTCCTTTCTCTCATCCTCCGGCCACCAAAGGCTCAGCAGAGTCCCACTTTTCCCTGCTAATGTTCCCATCCAGGTCAGCAGCCAGGTCCAGTCTTCAGCCCTTCTTGATAGCTTTGGCATGTCCCTACAGGTTGTACTTTCTAGAAACACTGTGCCCACGTTCTGTGATTCTCTTGGTTTTACCCCTGATTCTCCGGCCACTGACCCTTAATCTCCTTTCCTCAGGCCAACTTAAGAGCGGTGACTTTTCTGGGTTTCTCCTTCTTCCTGGCACAGGGACCTCTCCCCTGTCCATCTTTGTCTGTGCCAATGATCCTCAGCTCTGTGGCTCCAGCCCTGACCCCTCTGCAGCTCCAGACCCACAGACCCTACAGCCCGACAATAGCACTAACTGGACCTCCCATGGCACCTCAGCCTCAAAACACACAGAATCTTCTAGACCCACCTCCCTGCTCCACCACCAGAGTTTCCTCCTGTGTGTGTAGCTCAGTAAACACCACCCTCCAACCATGTCGGTCCCTGACTCCAAACCCTGACACCTTTCTGGGTGCAACTTTTACCCTCATGTACATCCTTGTAAATGAGGGTTAGGAAACTTCTCCTAAAGAGCCAGAGAGCAAATATTGTAGGTTTGGAGGGCCTCGTGGACCCTGTCACAGCCACTCAACACCACGGTCTCTCCTGTTTTACAGCAGCTTTGGTCTACTGGTGCAGGGTAGCCACACTGTACGACTTCTCAGCAGGTCAATAGAGGCTTCTACAGGTCATGTTCAAGTACTTTATTAATTTAAAAAAAAATAGATAACAGATACATAATATAAAATTCGAAAGATATAAACATATCTAAAAACCCTACCCCTAGCCACTCAGCCCCCTTGACCAAAAGATTCCCGATTAGCCATTTCCTTCAGAGATAATTTCTGCATACACACCATACACAGTGTATCCTTCAGAGATAATTTCTGCATACACACCATACACAAATGGCAGCATACCAAGTGCACAGCTCTAAGACTTTCTCTCAATCTATTTTTCTCATTTTGTAGGCACTATCTACATTCCAATCTCATAGGAAATGTCTACCTTCCCCTGGGTATTGACTTTTAGGATTTTTTTCTTTCTCTTTTATTATTGAAATCTTAAAATGTATGTGCAATATCTAGACCTACAACAAGGTTTAAAAATAATGTCATGTATATTCATAGACTTGCTACCCATTTTAAGAAATTGAATGTTGCCAACACAGCTAAATCCCCTTTGTAGACACCCTTCAAAAATCATCTCATCCCTGCACCCTCCTAGAAGGAAGCTCTCTCCTCTACTTGACAGCTAGCATTCTCAAACTCCTTTGTACGTTTGTGATGTAGGTTGTATCTCCAAGCAATCATTAGCATTGCTTTGCATGTTTAAAGTCTGATCGTCTCCTTCCCCCTGTGTGTTTTCCTCCCATTTTCTTTGGTCACAGGAAATGTGACTTATCTTCCTTTAAAAGATGTTTATAAAATTCATCCATGTCATATATAATAACACCTGGCCCACTAATATTCACTATGGGACAGCATTATGTTGTGTAAACATTCTACTATTTACTTATCCTTTTCCGGTCACTAGAAGTTCAAATTGTTGCTCACTTTTTGCTATCATACCAGTTCAAACTGCCATGGCAGTACATAGCTCTAATTGTTTTACCTTCCTGCTAGTACTTAGTGTATCAGGCTGTGCTGGTCAGCTTTCCATTACTGTAACAAAATGCCTGAGATAATAAGCTTCAAAGAGGAAAGGTTTGTTTTGGCTCACAGCTTCAGAGGTTCCAGTTCATGATTGGTTGGCCCTGTTGCTTTGGGCCTGTGGTGAGACAGCACATCATGGCAGGGAGCGTGTGGTGGGGCAACCTGCTCATTCTGTGGCAGGCAAGAAACAAAAGAGAGGAAGAGGGCAGTTCAGAGTTGTTCAAGGGAAGCCCCCAACTACCTAACTTCCTTCCATTCAGCCCCACTTCATAAGGTTCCACCACCTCCCAATAATATCGCACTCAAGATCCAAATTATAGCCCAGGCATTCTTGGCAGAAAGACGACATTCCAATGAGCTAATTAGGGAGAGTTTGATGACAGGGTTACCCACCCAGCTGTGAACTGGGCTAAACACGGTGGTGAAGCACTCATGCTAGGGAGCCACACCTCGCAGGCCTGGCAGTAGGCAAGGAAATGTTTCTGGACCTGGAGAGATCCGTGCTGGTGGGAGGAGGTTCACCAAGAGCTTCAACCTGGGTGAGCCTCACAGTCATCATCAGCCTTAGGCAGGGCGGGGAGGGAGCCACGGAAATGAACCCCAGACTCAGGGTCTCCCCTAAAGGTGCAAGGTGGAGCTGGAGGGTGGAACAAAGAATGCCTGGCACGTGGTGCTGTAAGACTTTTAAATTATCTCTAAGCTGATCATGTAAAATTAGATCTCAGGGTTTTATTTTGCATTTTTCTGACATTTAATCAAGTCGAGAATTTCTTCATGTGTTCACTGTCCGTCTGATATCCCTCTCTGTAAGTTGCCTCGTCTGACGCTTTGCACATGTTTTTCTCTTGAGTTGTCTTAACAATTGATTTATGGATGTTCTTTAAATATTCTTCACTCGAATTCTTTGATGGAATGTTCTTTAAATATTCTGCGCTCTAATTCTTTGATGAGCATATGTGCACTGCTTTTTACCTTTTTAGTGTTTTTGATAAAGAAAGTCTTAAATTTTAATATAGTTGAATTAATTCTTTCATGATTTATGTTTTCTTTATCTTGCTAAAGGAATCCTTTCTCATTGTGAGTTCATAAACATACTCTACATCTCCTTTCAATACTTTCAATTTTTGGTTTTTTATATTAGGTTTTTATCTCCCTGGAATTTTTTTTTTTTTTTTTTTTGCATATGGCATGAGATAGAGGTCAGATTTTTCCCCCTCATATGCAACATCAATTGACTCAGCGCCATTTGTTAAATATTTCCCCTATTATTTCTTATGGATATGCACTGTCAGCTCTGATATGTGGTAAATTTCCATATAAACATTGGCTTTTTTTCCTAGGCTCTCAATTTTGTTCCACTATTTCATTTCTCTATATTTGTAAAAAAAAAAAAAAACAACACAATTTTGGGGGCTGGGGTTGTGGCTCAGTGGTGTGTGAGGCACTGGGTTCCATCCTCAATTCCGCAGGTAAATAAATAAAATAAAGGTCTGCTGAAAACTAGGGAAAAAAATGTATTTAAAAAAACAAAACAAAACACAATTTCAATGACTGTAGTCCTACAAGAAGACTTGGATACCTACCAAGGCAAATGTTTTCACTTTGCTCTTCTCTAACTCATTTTAATTGTTATGGCCTTTACTCTCCCCTGTGAATTTTTAGAACCAGTTTCTCAAACTCCTGAGAATACTTTTCAGGAATTTTAACTGGAAGAACATTAAATTTATAAATTAGAGGGAATTTGAAGTATCCTGATATTAGTCTTGTTAAACATCTCTCCATTTATTTAGAATTGCTTCAAACTTCTTTCAATGAAAGATTAAACATTCTCCATAAATGCTCTGTGCATATTTTGTGAGATTTATTCCAATGGTCTTCTGTACTTTCCATTGTCACCAACTTAAATTTCCCTTTTCTAATGTCTGTGGTGGTGCACAGGAGGTAAGTGACTTTTAAGTATTAATCTTTATATCCAGAAACTTTGCAAAACTCATTAATTAATAGTAATTTATTAGAAGATTCTTTTGATTTTTTCCTTGATTGACAATAATTTATTTTGCAAATAATGGTGGTTTTATTTCACCATTTCCAAACCCTTTAGCTCTGACTTTTTTACTTTGTCTTAATGGGTTGGCTAGGGTCTTCAGTGAGGTGCTGAATGGAAGCTAGGCTAGTGGGTCTTTTGCCTTTTTCTTAATTTAAATGATTGCTCCTAACATTTTACCATTAACAAGCCGGCTGGATGGTTCAGTTTCCTTTATCAGGTTAAGAAAGTTCTCCTCTATTTCTTCTTTTATTAGTATTTTCATACGAATGACTGGTAAACATTTTCAAATTATTCTGCATCTATTGAGACGATCACATGATCTTCCTCTTTTAATATGAACAATTATTGTATTCCTGACATCTAACCAGTTTAACAATGATCACATAAATATGTATTTGTTTTGCAAATGTTTTTGTTTGGCATCTCTATACATGTGAATTTTGTTCCTCATGATGTGCAAGCCTGTTTGAGGTATTAGTATCCTCAAACAATGAGCCGGTAGGTGTTCCTTCGTCTTTATGTCTCTGGATGAGTTTGTCTAGGGCTGGTATTATTTTTTGCTTGAAAGCTTATTAGAATTCATTGCTAAAATTGTGTAGGCCTTGTGTTTTGAAAGTTAAGTATAATTTAAACTGCTGATCCATTTTCTTCAAAAACAATAAACAGATAAGGTTTTCTATTTCTTTTTGACTTAATGATAAATAATATTTTAATTAAAAATTTCCATTGCATTTAGACATTTAAATTTATTTGTATAAACCTGTTTATAGCGTTATCTGATACATCTGTGGCTGCTCCCCACTTTTAATTTATAATAATTTATATTTGTATTCTCTCTTTTCACTTGATAAATCTTGCCAGAGGTTTTCCTATACAATTCATTGATCTCATCATTCTTTTTTGTTAGAAGTTCTTCTCAATTTTATTATTAATTTCTTTTGTTGGGTTTATTATTTCCTTCCTTCACTTTTCTGGCTTTTAAAATTACTTTTTAGCATTTATTTTCTATATGAACATTAAAGTTATAAATCACCAATTACTATGCTCATATTTTCAGCAGTTTCGATAAGCCTACATGTGGTTCTCTTCCTACTTATACTAATTAGAGTTTGCTGGAATTCTTGAATCTGTAAATTTATGTTTTTCACCAAATTTGTGAAAAATATCACTTCTCAAAGAAAAAAAAAGGAAAGAAAAGAAAACTCTAACCAATTATCTCTTCTGTTTCTGAGACTCTAATTATACATATGTTAGATCTTCCGATTTGGTCCTATAGGTCCTGTGACTCTGTTCAATTTTTTAAATAGTAAATTTATTTTTTTAATAGTTTTAGGCTTATAGAAAAATTGGGACAATAATACAGAGTTCCCATATACTCCATACCCAGTGTCCCCTGTTATCCATATCCTAACTTGATTTGGTTCATTTGATTAATGAACCGATATTGGCTCATTATTTTAAACTAAAGTCTGCATGTTATTCAGATTTCCTTGGTTACCTTTTTCTGTTCTAGAATACCGCATTGCATTTAGTCATCACGTCTCCTTGGGTGACAGGGCTGCAACAATGTCTCAGGCCTCTCTTGTTTGAATGATGTTGGCACTTTGAGGAGTATTAATCAGGTATTTCTTGAGATGTCCTTCAGCTGGGATTTATCTTATTTTCTCCTCATGACCCCTTAAGGAGAGGGAGTCTGAGGGAGGAGAGGGCCAGCCCAAGCACATCAGGGCACTCAGCACCGTGGTGTTGCCCTGATCTCCTGGCTGAGGTCTGCCTGCCGGGGTTCTCCCCCATGAAGTGAGACTCCGCTGCCTTCCACACTCTGCTGCTCGGGGGAAGTCTACGCAGAGCCCTCCCTCAGGAAGAGGAGCTGTGCTTGCCTTCCATGAGAGCAGCTATCCACATCAATTGCTGGGAGTTCTGTACAGGAGATTCCTTTCTCCTCCTATTCTTTCTTTCAGAATTAATTCAGATACTTTTATTTTATGCTTTGGGTTATAATATAGTATCACCTTCTTTGGTTGTTCAGATTGTTCCAGTTTTTCCACTGGGACTCTTTGGGTTGAGATACTTCCATTGTTTGGGGCATTGTTTTTGTTTTATTTTATTTTTAAGCATCATAAGATACTCCAACATACAGCAAGAAGGCACTATGAGCCAGAAAATGGTCCTTGATTAAACACAGAATCCGCCTTGACCTTGGATTTCCCAGCTTCTAGAGCTGTGAGAAATTTCTGTTGTTGATAAGCTACCCAGCGTGTGGCTTTTTGTCATAGCTACCCAAATGAACAACTGGTTGAAAGAGTGAGGATATTTGACTTCTCTAGCCTCAGTTGCCTTAAACATAAAATGGAGACAATAACTCTATTTTCATAGATTTGTTGTAAGTATTAAATGAAGTAATGTATACTTAGCTTGGGATCTATCCCAGAGTAGATGCCAATAAAACTTTTAGGAATCATCATTATTGACTTACTATACATTTGGGTAAAACTTTAGTGTTCATAATTTGAACATTTTATATACCTTTTGATTATTTTATAATGGTTTTAGACAACATTTCTATAGGAAAAATACTGGTGAAGAATTTCTAAAATTACCTGAGATATTGTAACCTAGCACACTATCAACAAGAATATTTGTGAAGATGTGATTGATTCTATAGTGGTCAAAGCTTAAATAAGAAAGCTCTTACCAAAGCCACTACACAATATGAGGGTCGCAGAGCTCCTACATCATTCACTAAGTATTTTTTGCCTAAAAGTGTTTTCCACTCAATTTTTTTTCAATGTGTTGTGAGTCATTAAAAAAAATAAATCAGGAGGCTTTAGCCAAAAATAGCATAGTTTGATTCATCATCATTTCAGACAAATCTGTAAGGAAACAGGCAGCAACTTTGAAAGTCCTCTTCCGTACACTGATGCACTTTTGTTTTAGTTATGGTGGTCTTAGGAAAAGAAATTTACTGAGAGAACATTGGAGAAGCCTATCGACTCTTAGGAGAGCCCGTATGCAGGTCAGAGCAGTGTGCCAAGTCACATGCTGAAGGATCCACAAAGACGTTACAGTATAGCTACTGTCACAGGCCCTGCTGCTTGCACTGCTGACCTCACTGGACCCTGTCACTGTCCCCTGGAAACTGGATACAACACTAGGGCTGCGGCTACTTGCAGCCCTAATGGATTTCTATAAAGTAATTCTTTTTTGGGGGGAGGGAGGGGTTACCAGGATTGAACCCAGAGGCACTCAACCACTGAGCCACATCTGCAGCCCTCTTTTGTATTTTATTTAGAGACAGGGTCTCACTGAATTGCTTAGCCCCTCACTTTGCTGAGGCTGGCTTTGGACTTGTAATCCTCCTGCCTCAGCCTCCCAAGCAGCTGGGATTCCAGGCATGCACCACTCTCCTCGGCTCTATGAAGTAGTTCTTTACTGGTTTCTAATTCAAAGTCAGGTTGGTGTATGAGGTCATAGAAATCTGGGTAACGTGCCTGTTCCCTAGCTGCAAGGGAGGCTGGGAGAGTGAGTTTCTGCCACTCATCTTTTCAGGGTGAAAGGTGGACTCTGTCTTATAAAAATAAAAATTCTCCAACTGTATACACAGGCAGACCTTGTTTTACTGCACTTTGCTCTACTGCACTGCATAGATATTGTGCTTCTTACAAACGAAAGTTTTGTGGCAACGCTGAGAAAGTCTGTGAGCACCCTTTTTCCAACAGTTCAGATGACCATTAACATTATTTAGCAATGTGGTATTTTTTTGGTTAAAGTACATACTTTAATAAAAAGACATAATATTATTGTACCATTGTGTAAATATAATTTTTATATGCTCTGGGAAACAAAAAAAAAATTCATATGACTTGCTTTATTTTGATAGTCACATTATTGCAATGGATTGGGAACTAAACCCACAATATCCCCAAGGTATTCTTCAAGGAGGACATGGAATGAAGAATTAGCATTAGATTCTAAAGAACAGTGGGTTGAGACACCTCATCAGGGTTTATTTAAGAGACGGCTGGACGGGCTCTTGCCCTCCCCCATCTGGGCAGACATAGAACATGGGGGAGGGAATTGTTTAAATGTGTATTTGGCCCAGTGAGAAGGAAGGTGGACCTTTCCCTCCCTTGCCCAGCCTTGGAGGAAGACAGCAGGGTTCCCTGTTCCACCCCCAAGGCTAGTGGTGGGAAAGGTCCCCCCATACACACCGAGGGCTCTGCAGAATGAGAGGGCAGCTCATGTCCCTGACTGGTATTTGCTCAGGCAGGGGGCCAGCTGATCTGCCTTGGGATCCTATCTCCTGAGCAGGAAAAGGAGAAGAGAGGGTAGAGCAGGGAGAGAGAGCTGTGGACATGGTGGACGGCGGCCAGGATGTGGTGGATCGGCCTCCATGCCAAGGGACCTGGGAAGCTGTGGCGGCTTACCTCCAGGGAGAGCCAGGGGAGACGGAGGAGCCAGGCTGGAGCGGGCTCTCCTACCACCAGGAAGGGACAGTGGGAAGGCCCCTCTCCAAGTCGTCACCTGTGGGTGCTCAGTGAAGACCTGTCTTGCACACAGTGGCTGCCCACAGGAGCACCGACAGCCCTCAAGGCTGGCCAGGGAGGAGCAGCCACCAACAAGGAGAGGATCAGGACCCAGGTGAGGAGGGAAAGAGAGGGCCCTCCCACCTCCTGCTCCACCCTCAGACCCCCAGCACCAGAGGCATCAGGTCCAAGGAGAGTGGGAAGAAGCAGACCCCAACTCTGCTCCCCAGGCCCTGAGGCTGGAGCAAGGAGAGGAGGAGAAAGAAGACCCATCTGGTCACTTCAGGCCCAAGAACCACAGGCCTGGCTGCTGTGAGAGGGGCAGAGGCTGACTCAGCAGTGGACTTGCACCCAGACTAGAGTCCTAACCTCCCCGAGGGCCAGAGAGCCGGGCTTCCTTCTGAGATGTCAACAGGAGACCTGCCTCTACAGGCTGCAAGGGGCAGGAAGTAAAGCCACCAACACCTGCAGGTTCACACTGCTCCTCCGACACCGAGACGGTCAGAGAGATGGGAGGCGGGGAGGCAAGAAAGAACAGAGCGCCCCCCCTCGGATCTGGAACCATGGGTTTCTCCCGGAGAGGCTTTATCCCAAAAGGAGAAGGGAAAAAACCCTGGGAAATGTGGCTCACAGATATTTAATATTTTAAAGTACTTAGCAGATTGTCTTTCAAGGATCGTCATCCTCAGACGACGACTCCAAGGCAAATACATTTCTCGAAGACAGGTCTGGGGACCGGGAGGGCTCGCGTGCAATGAAAATTATTGCAAGAGAGTAAAAATAGAGACTCTGAGCAGAGGTCGTGCTTCTTTCTCCACTGAAAATGTGCTCTGCAGAGGACAGACAGGAGGGCTGGAGGGCCCCGGGCAGGACAGGGCCCTCATCAAGATCTTTCCAAGGTCAACCTAAGAACACAATGCCTGGCGCTTCCATAGTCACCGCCAGAGCCTCTCCATCTGCAGTCCCCGAGGATGAAGCAATAACTTGGAACAGAAAGCGTTGAGCCCTGTGTTCATATAAGTCCGGGTCTTACAGTACCGTGATGCAGAAGAAGGGAAATGTCGGGGATGTCCCCCTGATGGGCCATCCCCCTCTTCCCTTCAGCCCCCACCCGGGCACTGCTGGACTCCAGGCTACGGAAGAAGGGTGGCTATGCCTGGGTCCGGGAGTCCCACAGACTTGATTGGGGGTCCTACCTTGCAGTCATGGGACTTTGGGAAGATAACTTATCTCCCCATGTCAAAGAGTGTTTGGAGGCTCTTGTCCTTATATCTGGTCCTAAGGAATTGTCCAGGGTCAACTACTGTTTTAATCAAAACCAGTGCCCTCCCCCTCTTTAACTTATAAGCCAACTAGGAAGACTTCTGTTGTTAATTTTTGGGTTTTCCCTAACCGGGACTCATTTTCAGCTCTTCTATATTAAAGTCAGACTATGATGGAGTTGTGTAGGTCACACTGAGGTTAGCCTCAAGCACAAGAATTCGTAGGCAGTTTGCCTTTGAGATAAGGAAGGTGGGCTCCCAGGAGGAGGGTGGGAAGGTCAAGTTCACTGTCCTGTGCAAGTTTTTAAACACTGATAGAGTCCTAAGGACACCTGCAGGGTTGAAGATGAGGAAGGAGAAGCGCAGAGACCTCAGAACCAGCCAGCCTGCTGCAGAGCCAGGGTGGCAAAGCACAGTGCCTCCCCTTGGTACCGCCCATGGGTCCTTGGCTGCCCCTGCCAGGACCAGCTCCAAGATCTGCAGGATCAAAGGTGACTCTCTGGTCAACGTTTACCAAATGTTTTACTCTCCACGTCTGAAATGTTAAACCACAGCTCCCCACCCCCACCCCTGCCAACCCTTGAACATTCGTTTCTTTCCTGCAAATAAGCAAAACACTCTTTTCCTTGAAATTCTGCATGTTCAGCGGGATATTTTTGGGCACCGAGGTGGATTGTAATGCAAATGCCCTTGATTTTCTTGGGACTCTTTCTCCTGTGAATTTCAGTGAGTGATAGGCCCCCTTGAAATAAATGGGCTTTTGATAGATGAAAATTCCCCCTTTCCCCGGTGAAATGTGCTTGGTGGCAAATACTTCCATTTGGCAGAATTTGTTTCATAACTCAGCGTCCTGCGAAGCTCAGCGCAGCAAATCTGTGAGGATGCAGAGAGGAGCCCGGGTGAGGATGGGGAGAGGGCCTGGAGGGCTCAGGACGTGGAGATCTGCAAACGGGGTCACCAGGCACTGGAGTGACCCGCAGACGCCAAGGAGGTGCAAATCACACAAACCTAAGGTAAGACGGGAGAGTGGCCACTGATGGGCAGAACTCAGGAGGGACTGGCGGACACAGGTAGCTGCGGTTTACTCTGCCCCGTGGGAAGCAGCAACGGCCACACCTGCCCCTACTGAGTCCCACAGGCTGGAGGGTGGGTCATGGCGGGGCCGGCCACGAACTCAGCACTGCCATTCTTAGTGCCTGGAGGACACTGGCTTGGGAAAGGTCGCCTCAAGATCACCGGGTGGCACTTCCAGCCCTCTCAGATGGGAAGGTCCCCTTCTAGTCAGAGCCGCCCAGTGGCCCTGGGCGACCCCAAGTGGCGCTTCCTGTCCTCCGCGGTGGCAGCAGGGCTCCTGCACCATCAGGGGTGAGCGGGTCACAGGTGAGATCCTTCCGCATTCAGAGGCTGCCATTCAGTGCAGCCCTGGCCACGCCCCAGGGGACAGCCTCCAGGGATCCTCCTGACTCCTGGCACGGCCTCTGGGACCTGGCCCCGGCCTCTTCTCTCGTCCTGTTGGTCCTCTGGGTTCCAGTCTGACGTCCCGCAATCAGCTCCTCCGTGGGTTCTGCAGCCTCTTGCCTGGGGTCTTCCTGAACCTCCACCTGTCCCTGATTCCCCCTTGACCTTCATCTGGTGACTCCCGCTGGCCCCTGACGGCCCTCCCCAGGAGCACTTTTCCTGAGCCCTGAAAATGGACCAGGTGCTCCTCTGGACCGCCTCGGCCCCTGTCCCTCCCGTTTCTCTGCACTGGACACGCTGCTCTGTGACTGAGACCCACCAGCCAGCCAGGGGGATGTGATCCTGATCGTTTTGGAATCCCCAGGGCCCAGCTCTCTGCCTGGCACCTAGCAGATGCTCAGCCCAAACCTGTTCCCTCTGACACCGCTGGGTATCTGCATCCTCAGAACTGCTGTGCTTCTGCCCGCCACCCTCTGCGCAGACCCTCAGGCTGCCTGGCTGGGCACAGGGTCTGAATTTAATTAATTTTTTTGAAACCAGGTTTTTTTCCTATTCATTCTATGAGTGAAGGGATCTTTTATAGGTTGATTGAGGCAAAAATGGGAAAGAACATCTGTCTTTTACCCCCAGTGAGTGGGTGGCATCCTCTCTCTGCAGAGGCAGAGCTGCTGATGAATGACTTGAAGAGAACGGCGTTCTAATTCTGGATCCTCTATCAGCCTGCTGTGTGACCTGGAGATAACTGCCGACCCTCTCTTGGCGGCATTCATTTAGGCAAATATTTATTTCGTTCCTACCACGTTCCCCACATTTGACAGGATTGAACATAGATCAAGATCTCTGTCCTCCCAGGATTTACAGTCTAATGGAAGGACAGACGATACATCAAGAAGCCGCCAAATAAATAAATATCTAAATATAAATTAAGACTGGCACTGGGGAGGAACTGAAGGAAGTGGAGTAACAGAGAGTCGTGGAGGTGAGGAAACTACTGAGAAATGAAAAGGCAAAGCTTCAGTCTGAGGGATACAAAACTGGGCAGGTAGATAATGACGTGGGCAATGGCTCTGCCATGGGTTAGACATGAGGAGTCCCCTATAAGCTCACGTGTGACACAATGTAAGAATGTTCAGAGGCAAAGCGATGAGAGTATGAGAGTCATGACTTAATCAGAGGATTAATCCACTGAGATGGATTAACTGGGTGGTGACTGTAGGCAGGTGGGGTGTGGCTGGAAGAAGCAGGTCACTGAGGGCGTGCCCTTGGGTTTGATGCTTTGTCCCTGGTGAGCAGAGCTCTCTCTGTCTCTGCTTCCTGACTGTCCTGTCCTGAACTGCCCTTTGGCCACCACGCTCTGCCTCACCTCCGTCCCAGAGAAATGGAGTCAGCTGACTGTGGACTGAACCCCTGAAACTGTGAGTCAAAATAAACCTTTTCTCCTTTCAGTTATCCTCATCAGGTATTTAATCACAGCCATGAAAAAGCGGATCCACACAGGTCCTGAGGCATAAATCATTGAGAAGTAGAGGAAAGGCCTGTGTGTCTAGAGAATAATTGGTGGCAGGGAGATCTCACCTGGATGGAGAGAATGATTAATGCTGGGACCAGCTGCTTCCCAGGGCCTTTACCAATGGCAAGGAGCAGATCAGATTTTGCCTAGTCCCAAGCTCATAATAGTTGCTCAGTAAATATTAGTTAAGAGAATAAATTAATGAACTGGTGCTTCCTTTGAAAGAATTTGGAATTATTGACCAATGACGACCAATCCTTACATTCATTAATACATTTCTAAGATTCACATTTGGCCTCCAGGATCCCTAAGGATAATGGCAATGACTGAAGTACAAATCTGCCCACATGACCTGAAATCAATACAGAAAAAAAAAAAAAAGGAGAGTAGATGAGATTGCTCTTAGCCCATGCCTGTAACTCAACTAGGAGTCAGAGAACATTAGAAGCTTCAACTTTTAAGAAAAAAAAAAAAAACCTGAAAATGGTAGAGTTGACAGAGAATCCAGAGCAGAGCAGAACAGCAGGTGGAGCATGCACTAGGAGCAGGTGACAAGGCCTGGGGTGGCAGAACCAGATCACCCCCAAAGAAAAAGGTGTTCTCCATGCCAGGTTACAGAGTTCCACCAAGAACAGGTGTGAGATCAGCATATTGCATACTGATGACGTGGGGTGAAAAAGAACCTGTCCACATAGGGCACAGCCTGGAGGTGGCAGCCCAGAGACCCAGCTGCCTCCAGAAAGAAAGGGAAGATTCTTGGAAAGGAGAGTATTCCTGGGAGGCGTGGTGTGAAGATAAATAAAAAATGACCCATTCCTCAAAACAAAACAAAAATCCTCAAACAAGAGAGTATTCAAGAATCAGGCCAGGCATGGAGGTGCATACTTGTAATCCCAGCAGCCCAGGAGGCTGAGGCAGGAGGATCACAAGTTCAAGGCCAGCCTCAGCAAATAAGCAACTTAGTGAGACTCTGTTTCAAACAACAACAAAAAAAATTTTAAAGAGGGTGGGGGAGCTAGGATGAGGCTCAGTGGTTAAGTGCCCCTGGGTTCAATCGCTAGTGCCAAATAGGAAAAAATAAATCAGAAAAAGTCAGATAAAAAGCCTTGCTTATTAGAGAACTCTCTCTCTCTCTCTCTCTCTCTCTCTCTCTCTCTCTCTCACCACAGAGGAAAGAGATTTTGAATTCAGCACCAAGCAAACCACTCAACCTCCTCCCTACTTTATTTGTGCTTATCTGAAAGGAAAGTCCAACCTAAATAAATAATAATAAATAATAAAACAACACCACATCCACACCAAATTATCTTAAGAAAAATGAAAAATGAGAATTAAATTATTTCAGCACATGAAAACACATTCAAGGACATGGGACTATAAAAACCTCCAAAGGGAACTAAATATAATTAAATAAGAAACTTTAGATATTAAAGATCAACATTTTTAACAAGTTAAAAATCCAGAAAATAAGTAATGTAAACAATAGGAAGACAGAAGTTGGGATCTGGTTGACCTCAAGAAAGGAATGGAAAAAAAAATCACATGGAAAATAGAGAATAAATTAGACGGTACTCGGGAAGAGCAGACAGAGTTGCCCACTGCTATCTGCAGGGCACTGGCTGCAGAACACCCTGCAGACACCGAATCTGCATATGCTCTACAGAAGATGCTCAAGTCTTTTATGTAAAATGGTCAGAGTCTTTACATAGAACCTGTGCACAGGTTTTAAATCCTCTCTCGATGACTTATATATATAATACAGTGTAAGTGCTGTATAAA
Source organism: Urocitellus parryii (assembly GCF_045843805.1). Lineage (NCBI taxonomy): Eukaryota > Metazoa > Chordata > Mammalia > Rodentia > Sciuridae > Urocitellus > Urocitellus parryii. Next base: position 191,516,034 of record NC_135534.1, on the reverse strand, counting down.
GGGCTCTGGTACTTATTACTTAGGGAATAATGACAAGGGGATTGTCTGTACATGTTTAGTACAGACACAGTATTTTTTCAAATATTTTTTTATCTATTTTTGTTTATGTCCCCAAATGCAGAACCTATAGATTCAGGGAGCCAATTGTATAACCAAGAGTATGGAGATTAAAAGACCCAGGAAAATATAACCCAAACAAAAGGTTATCACAGAAAAAAAAAATGATAGATATAAAAAATAGGCAAAGAGGACCAACATACATATAATCAGAGTTCTCAAATTAAGAAAAGAAAAAAAAACCAGTGGAGAATAACTCTTAATTAAAACTATAATTCAAGAATTTTTGTGAAATTAAAGACATGGATTCACATATTGAAAAGGCTCCCCAGAAGGCTGAATGCTGACTTATTCTGAAGTGAAAATATTAGATATTCAAGTAACAGAAAATACCCTCTGAGCCTTCAAACTTACATAAAGGCCCACAGAGTAAACAAGAAGCAACCTAGAAAGGCACCATGAATAGAGCAGCATTTCTAAGAAACCAAAGTTTAAAAAAATCATAAAGGGAATTTTATATCCAGTCATTTGTCCTTCAATATCAAGAATACCAAAGATAGCTCTCAATATGAAAAACGTACAGAATATTTATTCCTGAGTCCCTCCTGAGGAATCTTCCAGAGGAAGAACTTCATCCCGGCAGACTTCTACAGAAACGCTGGCAGAAGGACTGGTTTTAGTCATTTGGTATATTTATCCATAGATCAAGGGGAAAAAAACTAGCTTTCCATAAAGATAAAAGAATACTGTGTAAATACATCTCCCGAGAAAGCTGAAATCAGGATAAAACAGAGAGAAGAGACCACTAATAGAACTGAGTATAAATTTATATCAATAAATGTAAATAGTCTTGATTTACCTACAGGGAAAGAGCTATATCCCCACCCCTGTTCTTTTTTTTTTTTAGAGAGAATTATTTAATATTTATTTTTCAGTTTTTGGCGGACACAACATGGTTGTATGTTGTATGTGGTGCTGAGGATTGAACCCGGGCCGCACGCATGCCAGGCGAGCGCACTACCACTTGAGCCACATCCCCAGCCCCCAGCCCTGTTCTTTTAAAGAGTCATATATGAAACTGATCCAGGAAGGCTATAAATAAAAAAAAAATGGAGCCAAAGTATGTCAGGTAAAAAGGAAATTGGTATCTTGATAGGTAACAAGGTAAAATTCAGGCCCAAAACATTCAGACAAGACAGAACCCTTGAGACCACAGGTTACAGTTCATCATGAAGATATAATAGTAATGAACATCTATGCACCAACTAACACAGAGCAATCTTCAAAAAGAAAAATTATAATAGGTACAAAGAGAAGTGTATAGATATCACTAATCGAGGGACGTAGTGTTTAAATACTAACCCCCTCACTCTAAATAGGAGAAGTGGACTAAAGACAAAGATAGATAAAGCTCCTAAATTACATAATTGATGAGTTAAATCTTGTGCAAAAAAAAAAATTGTACCTGATAATAGAGAAACACCTTTTCCTTGATAGAACTTAAAGAAACACTCACAGAAATTAGCAATATACTAGGTCACACTGAAAACCTTAATAAGTTCCAGAAAAAAGAAATATAGACAGACTAAACAGACAAATAGTTACCATAATCATGAAAAATAAGTTCAAAGAGGAAATACACAAATTAAGGGAGAACTCTCTATTGAAACAGAAGGAATTTATAAGCTCTTTTCACACAACTGTGGGCACATAAATTTTAAAGTCTAAATAATATAGATAATTTTCTAGGAAAAAATATCATTTACCAGAATTGGCATAAATGAAGACAGCTCATATAAATTAATTTCCACAATAAATGAGAAAGTTATAGAAGAGCTACTGTACCTCAAAAGCACTAGGCCAAGATGATTTCAAAGGGGAATTCTCTTCTTGCAAAAATCAGACAATTGCAGTGCCTTTCAAACTGTTCCAAATAACAGAAAAAGCATGCAAGATTCTGATTTTTTTTGGTGGGGGTGGGGAGAGGGGGAGCAGATAAAGTGAAAATAAAATTGATACCTAAAACTGATAGATACTGTGCAAAAATAAAGCTATATTTCAGTCTCACTTAACAGTAACTATACAAAAGTCTCAATAAAATTTTACCAAGAAACCCCAAAGCACATTGAAATTAGCACACAGCACACAAGGATCATCATAACAATTCAAGGATGGTTCAATATTACAAAATTAATGTAATTTTAAATATTAATAATCCTAAGAAAAATAACACGATCATTTTCATAGATGTTCTTCTTATGTAATATAATTCAGGTTGGCCCCCAATAAATATATAATAAATTTAGTATAAAGGTAGTAAAAATACCAATACTTCTTTTTTCCTGGAACTAGACAAGTTAATTCTAAAGTTCATATGGATACAAGAACAGTCAAGAAAGTGCCAAAAACGCAGAGCAATCCTCGGGGAGCTCATTCCCTCAGATGTTGAAATGGATGAGAAAGCCTCTAAAATGAAAATTATGCAACATTGACACACAATTTGACAGAGACAGCAACAGAACGGGATGAAAAGACCAGAAATAGGTCCACTGCACATGGAAACCTGGTGTTACTAAAGGAGGAATTTCAAATCCTTGGAGAATCATGGACTTTAAGAAAAATCACACAAGACAATTAAATAGACACTTGGGAAAAATTAAATTAGATCTTTTTGTCATACCCAGATGAATTCAGGAATGGATGTAACGTTGGATAGATTTTTTTTCAATTGCTTAGTTGTAGAAGGACACAATTTATTTATTTATTTATTTATTTATTTATTTATTTATTTATTTATTTTAAGAGAGAGAGAGAATTTTTTAATATTTATTTTTTAGTTTTTGGTGGATGCAACATCTTTATTTTCTTTTTATGTGGTGCTGAGGATCAAACCCAGTGCCTCACATTGTGAGGCAAGTGCTCTACTGCTGAGTGACAGCCCCAGCCTTAGAATGATTGTTATTTTTAAAAAATGAGTGCTTAATGGAGAAAGAAAGAGAGAAGAAGGAAAACTAAGATGCCCACATTGGAAGTAACCACTATTCCAATCCTTTACTCTGAAACTTGGTAACAAAAGGAAAAGAATTAAGCCTTTACTTGACAATTTCAGGAAAATCTATTGTCTATGCTAATGAGTTGATGGAAAATACAAAGGATTGAGGAAAATGTTAAATTATACCATGAGGAAAAAATTAGAAACTCCAAAATGTGAGGCATTCTACAAAACGGTAGCTTAGTATTTTCAAAAGTTAATAAAATCCTATGTGATTCTAAAATAAAAGAAATGGAAGAGACATAATAACCAAATAGCAATGTATGAAACTTGCTTGGATCTTGGTTGGGGAGAAATTATAAAAAATATTTTGGGTATTATTGGGGATTTTTTAATGAGGACTAAATATTAAATAATTCTATTAGTCAGCTTTCCATGACTGTAACAAAATACCTGACTTAATCAAGTTACCAAGAGAAAGGTTCATTTTGGCCCACAGTTTTAAGAGGTTTCAGTTCTTTGTTGATTGATTCCATTGCTTTGGGCTGTGGCAGAACATCATGGCAGGAGCAAAGTTGTTTACCAAATGGCTAGGAGTTGACAAAGAGAGGAGAAGAACAGAAACTCCCAACCCTCTTTCAAGATATGCGCCCAATGGTCTAAAACCTCCCATTTGATCTCATCTCTTCAAACTTCCACTACCTCCCAATAGCGCCAAGCTGTGGATGAACCCTTTAATACATGGGCCTTTGAGGAACATTTTAGATATAAACTATAGCAATGATAATATAGAATTATTGCTAATGTTACATTAGCAATATAGCAATGTGAATTATTTAGATTTAGATAAAGAATGGAGAGATGAATAAAGACAGGTAGACAGACAAAGCACGTAGGGATCAAGTGCTAACAACTGTTGCATCTAGGTGGTGGAGATCCAGGTATTTCAAACACTCCCGAGCAGCAAGACACACAAATATTGCCCCCGATACTCAGATTTTGGTGAGTATGGAAGTCTACAATACGCCAGGTCCATCTCTAGTGCCTCTACCTGTGCTACAGTATTTAATGCTCATTGCTGACCTGTGAGGTGGGCATCACCCTCTACTTGGTGGAAAAGTCAATACTGATTTTCACTCGTGCCACAGGATATAATTTCAGAGACCTATCTGACCTCCAGGACAGACTTGATCATGCTACAGCTGTCCTACAAAGGGACGAGGCAGATTGGGTCATCAGGAACGGAAACTATATTTCAGAAAGAATCAGATAAAAACATGGTAAACAGACAATATTCGCTCCGGCCCTTTTCCAGCTCCCCCAGTAGAGGACATGGGGTGAACAGAGGGAGGAAGGCTGGGGAGTGGACCATGTTCTGGATCAGCAATGTTCCTGGCTTCCGGGGTGTGTTGGAAGAACCAGGAGAGGATCTAGCCAGGATGATGGCACCGATCGTGGGCAGAATCAGGTGCCACGCTGAGACAGACGGTGGGCCACGTCTGGTTGGCCGTCAGGAGCCATGGAACAGTCTGCACTCGGGGGCAACCACTTCCTTCCTCCCCAACAGGAGACCATTTAAAAATAAACACAAACAAACCGACCCTACAGAAGGAATTGGAGCAAAGTTTTGATGTGTTATTTATGAACGGAGCATTGGTCAAGTGGAAAATAAAACCTGAACAAGATTAAAAATTGATGGGTGAAGAACCACTCGGTGGCTTGTGAAAGCCCTTCGTAGAGAAGGAAGAAATGAAAAGCCGTTTCATAAAAGATTGAAGCTCGGGGGTACTCGGGGCTTGGGCTCAGGCAGAAAGCTCTCTTGGCACCATGACTGTTAATAAATAGGAGCTTGCCTAGGGTGGGGAGGCGTCGGGGGAGCAGGCACTGTCTGTGCTGGGTGGAGCACTGGCCATCGTCCAAGGCCTGGGGAGCCACGGAGCCTGAAGAAGACACTTCCACGCTCTCATCACGCTGCTGGGCTGGACGCCAAAGCTGGCGGAGCAGAGAACCAGAATCGCTCAGACCTGGGGGAGCTCGATGGCCATCCTCTGCACCCTAGTCCTCTCCATGGAGAGATGCACCTCTGTTTTCTCTTCCTAAAACCAAACAGAGCATTTATTATTCATTTATTTCCAGCCAAAAAACTAACCATGTTCACTAGTGAATTTGGAAAAAGGACAAAGAAAATTAAAAGTACTCATTTTATTTTACAAAGAGAGACACTTACACATTTTACAGAATGTCATCAAACTGAATATGCTGTTTCATATTGGACTGACCTAAAAACGTTTTATAAAAGTTTACGGATATAAGTGAGCATCTACAATATCACTTAAAACTCACAATTTATAATCCCCTTTTGTTGGACATTCAATTTGTTTCCAATTTTAGTTTAGTTACAAATAATGCTATAATAAACACTCTAATAGTTAATCACTTGTGTGCACTCTGGTTATTTCAGAGGAAGATGACTTTTGGAAGATAGAAATTCGTGTGCTTTTCTTTCTGTGAGTCTTTTCGTCCTGTGGCTCCCCACCCATTAAATCAATGAACTTCATCCTTTCAAAGAGAACCGCCTGGAGTCCAGATCAAAAGCAAAGCCATTGTCCCACTTCCAGTGAAACTAGAATTGGGAGGCCATAGCCAAAGAGCACCCTTGGAAAGACAGGCTTTGTTGAAAAGTTCTTTAGATGCTAAACACTTCCTTACTTCAAGAACGGAGCTTGGTGGTCTCCGAGCTGGAGTTCTCCCATGAATCCATGTTATAGGGAAGATGGTGGAGAGCAAGAAGGTGAGTTCCCAACGGAGGGAACAGGGAGGCCAGGAAAGAAGAGGGGAGAGAAGGCAATGTGCCAAGGAGGGATTCAGAGTGGAAGTCCCAGAACAGCACTCTGACAGGAAGGAGCAGCTGGCAGAAGGGAACAAGGGACCGTAGGTGACAGTGCCACCACATGCTCCCTCCCAGCCTATGGGAAATGCCTTAGCAGGGCACCCCTGCACCATCGGGGCAGCCTCGAGGTATAATTAAGTAGAGAGAAAGAGCCCAGTGTCTTCTGTAGTGTCCTGTAGGGGAGTCAGAGGCTCCCAGTGCCTGTGAGGGAAGGCAGGTGAAGGCCCTGGGGTTGGAGCTCACCCTGTGGCAGGAGGCTACAGGACGAATCACCAAATCTGGAGTTTAGATAGTATTTGAGCAAAACCCAGGGGAAGCAGCACCAGCAAGAGCCATTAAAGTGGAACATGGTCAGCAGAAAACATGGTGGAACTTCCTGTCAGCTTTTCCAGGGCACCGTCTACCGTAGTGTCTCCTCTCTCCCCTTCTCCAGCACAAGTCACTGTCCTTGGCTGCTAAGGTGCCGCAGCAGATGTAAGTACAGATCTGCACTCAGAGCTGGAATTGTGTCTACCATGTGCCAGTGAGGATTTGGAAAGTTGGCCATGGGTTGCCAGCGTGGAAATCGGGAAGAGCTGCACCCTCCTCTTCAATAGTGAAGAGAAACTCACTGTCCCCTTCTCCAGGGAAAGTCACACCAGCTTTGCTTGCAACAAAATGCCTTTTCTTGTCTTTGTAGATGGACACAATACCTTTATTTTGTTTAGTTTTTTTAATGTGGTGCTGGGGATCCAACCCAGCGCCTCAGATCTGCTAGGCAAGCGCTCTACCACTGAGAATGGCTTTCAATCTTTGACCTGTTCACCTATTCGTGGTTCTAGTCCCACTGTTTTATCTCATGTCAACTCCATTAAGTTGGGTTGGGAAGTTTGGACACAGTGTTGAGGGATTCTGAGACTCCATCCGGCTCTATAGGGAAATGTCTGTCATCAGTTAGTGATAGTCACCATCAGCTTGGGGTGGGTTTGGAAGCAAATGGATCAGTTACCTGCAATCCCTGCTCGAAAGTCACCTAACATAAAGGTGATCCAGCTTCCACACACTGGTCCTGCATTTCTTGAAGACGGTCTTCGTGCCTGCAGCTGCAGCCCTGTGACCCGGGTCCTGCACCTCTACGCTGGAGTTGGAACTTTGGAAAAGGCATCCTTTGTGTCTCAGTCAATTCTGTGGGACTCAGACTGGCCTGAGATGTCTCTGACACCTGACACTGTCCCCCAGTACTGGTGTTCTCAGCAGGGGCCCATTCTCATGGAGATAAAAAGGACTTGAATGTCTCTCCAGGTTCTAACAGGATAGAAAAGCAAAGCCAGCCCAGTCACCAGGGTGTCCTCTCTGCCAGGAGCCTGCACTTAGTCACCCCTGGTCATGCGTCTCACACCCTGGGGTTCCTCCCTCCGTGTCCCACCAGGAATCCACAAGCCAGTGACACATTCCACACTCACCAGAGTGACTGCGCATCTGTCCTGCACCAGGCGCGTCTACAGAGGTCCTGGCCCTGTGGCGCTCACATTGCACAGGGGGAGGCAGACAAGAAGTCCAATCCATCATAGATTGAATGCCAGGGACGTGGAGGAATAAAACGGAGATGGCGGTGCTGGACAGATTGGGTGTTCGGCATGGCGGTCGGAGCAGGTGTGATTGAGAAAGTGACGTTTGAGTGGTGAGGCTATCTAGAGTGTCGGGGTTGGATGGGACAATCCAGGCACAGGGAACAGCGGGCACATGCCTGTTGTGTCCAAGGAACAGCAAGAAGCTCAGTAATTGAAGCAAAGCAGGCAGCAGGGAGGGGGCAGATGGCACAGGGTGCCCACCTCACGTGGGTCCTTCTCTGGGTGAGATGGGCAGCCGCTGCCAGGAGCCACGTGGTGTCTAAGTCACGTAGGTTGCCAGAGAGGGACTGGACTGTACCAAGGGGCAAGGATGGAAAGGGGGAATGACCTTAGGGAAACAGAGCCCAGAGACAGGCGTGACCTGTCCAAGGGCAGCCAGAAAGCAGGGGACAGAGCAGGAAAAGCCCCGCTTTCCTGACTGCTGCCGCCCAGGGCTTCTCTGGCTGCTCCTCCTCACACCGAGGGCCCCAACCGTGGGATCAAGGGTTCATTCCGCACGGTCAGCGGAACTTGAAGCCAGGCCCGAGCCCTGAGTGAGGCGTTCACGGAGATGGCGGGAGCAGCTCTGTGATTACAGCCTTAATTTTGCTCTGATTCAACACAGCTCTCCCCTCCGGCATGATTAGTCAGGTACCATTACCATTTTGTAATGAGATTAATGAGAGAATTCATTCAGAAGTCATTATCTTACCTAATAATGACCTTACTGATTACTGTATCTCCTTCAACTAGGTTACTGATTTTGATGAAAATATAATAAATATAGCTTTGCAGCACCTGGAAAATTTGTTCTCTGCCTGGAATAGTTCTGAGGTGAAGACTTATTTTTAAGAATTTCTTGAAAGTGATTAAATATTTTGGTTCTCCTGAGGCGGTATTTTCTGTGTTTTCACAGATGACATTTTTGAAATGTATGAAATATTTGATGATAAAATATTTAATAAGCCTGGCGTTCATATTTTTCAGACATCTGTTTCTACTTTGAGGCTGTCTGAATGTGATTTTACATGAAATTTCTATTTGCATGTTGTGTTGGTTTAAGCAAAGGGCTTGTGCTGTGCATGACATATGTGTCTCATAAAATAATGAAGGCCTGAGCCTGGAAGTCCAGAGGAGGGTGCCCGAGGAGCATTGTGGTCTGCATATTAAAATGCATCTAAGCAAATCATTAAATAAAAACAGAGCCGTTTCCACGGGGAATAATGCAACTCAACTCTGACTAATTGAGAGCTTACTAGATGCATCGGCACTGGGAAGAACAAGGGATCGAAACACAGGGGTGCTCTCCTCCAGATGGAGTTTCAGAAAGGCTCCTACTCGGTGCCTGGGACTCTCAGACTTGCCCTGTCACTTCCTCTATGAGATACAGTGGCATAAGGACTCTGGTTTCCGAACTCAGATCCGGGCTCTGAGCCCCTGCTTCATCCTTTGGTGCTCACCTTGGGCATGTCACCTGACCTCTTTAGACTTCAGTTTCTACATTGGTACAATCGCTAAGTCCTTGGTTGGCCCAAAGGCTGAAGAATGAAATGAGAAGACAAATTGTAAGAGATTAAAGGGCTTGTTGAGGATCAAAAGCCTGGGAAGTAGTAAAGTTGCAAGTCCCAGCCCCCTTGGACTCCAAGCTTCCAGAACTTTCCATCATGACAACCTCGTCTCTTATCCCCGAAGTTCAGCTAGGCTGAGCAAACAGAGCCAGCCTCCACTTGGGGACCCGGCGTAAGCTCGCATGCAATTTTCATAAATCTAAATAGTTATTCTATAGTTATTCTCCACTTCGTGTTCATCTTAATCCACGCGTCACCTGCAAAGATGGATGAGTCATTTGCAGGCTTGATTGATGTGGGTTTTGCCTTATGACGTTCCTCGAGATTAATGGGAGCCACGCGGTCCCAGATCCATGAATCACCCCAGCTGGAAGCGCTCCACTAGAAGGCAAGAGAGAACAAAAGATCAGCGGGAAGCTGGGGAAACAGGCACACTCCGGGCTGTGAACCCACCAAATGAAGCCCTGTGGTTGGGAGCCTGGGGAGGTGCCAGGAGCCCCAGAGTTGGAGTCACAACTGCTTTCCCACGTGCCACCATTCTTGCTGGGGGCTCTTGAGTGCATGTCACTTCTCCTCTGTGGGTCTTGGCTTCCTCATCTTTGAAATGGGAGTAACAGTTCTTCTCCTCCACAGCATTGAAGAGGGAAGCGTTGCTGGGCATTATCAAGTACCTACTGCGCCTCAGGCCTCCTCTAAGTGTCCCGCTGCGTGATCTCACCTCATCTTCCCCAGGACCTCACGAAGCAGCAGAGTTGGCACATTTTGCAAATGAGGAAACTGAGACACAGAGAGGTTAAGTAATTAACCCAATGCTACCCTGCTGGGGAGTTGAAGACACACTGTGGCCTGGCCCCCAGCCTCTCCCTGTGGGTCTCATGGGTGTTTAAGCACTTTGCAACATTGACGCCTGTCATTGCCATTAGTATTTCAGTTATTGTATCCTAGGTCAGGTCTTCATGAAGAAAAGGAATCAGAATGAAAAGAGATTATTTTTTATGACAGTGAAAGACAACCCAGGGGACAGATGTGGCAGAAACAAACATGAACACAATGACTCATGGTCACTCAACTAGGGAAAGAGCAATAGATAAGATGGAGCAAAGCCAGGTCGGGGGGTTGGGGGTCCCTACAAGAGGAATTTATGAAAAAAAAAATCAGAGGCAAAACTCTAAGTAGATGGACCAGCCTCCCTCCCTGAGTGGGAGGAGAGGAGTGACACCCTTGTATGCAAAAACTAATGGGAAAACTCCTGGCTGGGACAAATAGGTCACATCTAGTGATTTGAAATATGGTGTGTCAATCACCTCTTAGGGGTTGGTACAAATGGAGAATCTCAGACTCACCGCCACAACCTAGAGTCAGAATGTGCATTTCTGCAAGTTGGAGAAGCCGTTGGCTAAGGCCACACAGAGATCATTCTGCAAAGGTAGAAGTTAGGACCCAGGAAGCAGACTGTTTGAGAGATGCCTAGTTGGCACTTTACCAAAGGCAAAGGATGCAATCACAGAAATCAAGTCACAGATAAGCATGGGGACAGGTCATAGACACACACACAACACACACACACAACACACACACACACACACACACACACACACGGTGAGACTAGGGTAGGCCCTGGTGCTAGATAAAGGCACATTTTTCAGGGTGACTTGAAGGCTTTGAATGTGTGGGATTAGCCTTGTAGAAATCAGACTGGGGTCTCATTAGAGCCCAGACACTACTGCCCTGTGGGACTTGAGAAAAGCCAGGAGCGGTCAGCTGACCCACTGCCCAGGGCACAGACTCACCAGGGAGCTGAAACAAGACTGGAATACCTTGGTGAAATGGAACATGGCTCCACTTCCATCAAAGTCGACAGCGCCCTCCAGTGGAAACTGGGAGTAAAACATCCCTGTCAAACGCAGCCTCCTTCAGAGGGCAGGTCTGTCTTGGTGGCTTGAGATTCTGCAAAGCTGAGCTCCAGGGAGTAGGGCTGTTTACTGGGAAAGGGGATTTATTCCATCAGCTCAGAAGAAAGCTCTAAAATACCCACCAGAAAGTTTCACAGTTTAGCGAATTGCAAAAGAAAACCAAAGAGGGTATAAGGATCACAGAAAAGTGAGAAAAGCATGACAGATATTTTTCATAATGTTGATACCACTTCTGCCTGAGAAGAGTAATTAACGAGTGTATTTCTTTTTCTTACAATTTCTATTAACAGTTTCTGTAACCCCTGAACACATGTTGGAGAAATATTTTAGGACCATCATTTGAAGGGTTACCAACTGATCCAGCAGCCTGGATTGCCCTGCGTCCTTGATCCCACTATTCCATAAATCGAGTATCTTTGCCACCCTGTCCTGCCCTCCCTATGGGTAGAACACGGGTGGATTTCAAGATCGCTGTGTGAGCTGCTTCCTTCCACTAAGTGTCTCAAAGTATAAACCCAACAAAGGAATGTCCGAAGGCAGAGGTGTTGAAAAGGTCCCTGGGCAGCGACATTGGTTCCTGCTCCCAAGGGCATTTCCTGGTCAAGAAAATAGGCTGACAGTGAGACAAGGACCAGCAGAGACAACGTGGACCAGAACCTGGGCTTCACGCTGGACTCCCTGCCATGAGCCTTTTGATAAGCAGACATTTGACTAGACACCACTGCAAACTGTAGCTGTTGTAGTGTGGATGCTTCCCTTAGGAGTTCTCCAGCTTCTACAGTGAGGGACTTAAGACAAGGGTTTGGAGCTACACAGTTTTGGCTTTGAAATTCTCTGCCACCTCATATCCTGGCAACATCTCTGTGATCCTGGCAAGTCACAGTACCTCCCACGAGGCTGGTTTTCTAGCTTAGAGAATGAGCAAAACCAGATCCTCTCTGGGGATGGTTGGGTGGAACTTTTGTTCCTCTTGCCTGGAGTTTCCACGTGGTGGGAAGACCAAGAGAGTAACACTCCTGCCTCTTGCCTCACTCCTTCCCTTCCACCCTGCAGAGCCCATTTACTTGATTTGGAACCGCAGCCCCTGGACCACAGTTCTCGGTGGGTGGGGCTAAGTTATTAAAGGTCATTGAGAGTGGGAATGTCTCCTCTTTCTCCCTGGGCTCCACCCAGGAATCCCAGGTAAGTGGGTGTTATGGTTTGGATGTGGGGTGTCCCCCAAAGCTCAGTGTGAGACAATGCAAGGAGGTTCAGAGGGGAAATGATTGGACTGGGAGAGTCTTAACCCAATCCGTGATTTAATCCCCTGATAGGAATTAACTGAGCCATAACTGAAGTGGTGGGTGTGGCTGGAGGAGGTGGGAATTGGGACGTGGCTTTGTGATATATATTTGTATCTGGCAAGTGAAGTCAGTCTCTCTCTCTCTCTCTCTCTCTCTCTCTCTCTCTCTCTCTCTCTCTCCTTTCTGATTGCTGTGTGAGCTGCATCATCCTTCTGCATGATGTTCTGCCTCACCTCGAGCCTCGAGGTATTGAGCCTGCCTTCTATGCACTAAGACCTCAGAAACCGTGATCCCTAAATAAACCTTTCCTCCTCTACGGTTGTGCTGGTCACATCATTTAGTCCCCCGAAGCGTAAAAAGCTGACTGAAACAGCAGGTGACTCAGGAGCTCACACCTCCTTCTAGTGAGCTGCCAAGGTCAGGATTGGGAAGTAGAATCCACTTTATCAATAAAGAGCTCACATTGATCTCCACTCACTACTCTCCTGGATTTTATTTCCCAATTGCCCCTCATTTCAGATGGGGAGAGGGAGGTGATTTTTACTGAACCCCTAAAGCCCTAACCAGGGCATGATGAGAAGAAGGACCTGTAGTCGCCCCTCAGCATCTGCAGACACGGGAAAATCCCTGATGCTCCACTCCCTTGGATAAACAGGCTAGTATTTGCATATAACCTACACACATCCTCCTGTATACTTTAAGTCGTCTCTAGATCACTTATTATCCCTAATACAATGTAAATGTTATGTAAATAGTTGTTCACTGTATTGTTTAGGGAATAATGACGAGGAAAGGGGTATACATGCTCAGCACAGCCTCAATTTTCTTTTTAAAGTATTTTGTCTTCGATGGGTTGGATTCTCAGATGTGAAGCCTGCAGATGGAGCCCCACTTGGATGTGTAGAAAGCTCCTGTTTCAACATAGACATCGATAAAAGAGTATTACAGCATTTTAGGCCAGATAGAGACTATATCTGAGAAAGGCTGGATTTGTCAGTAGAAGCTTCCAGAAGGACATCAAATGTGAAGTGGGCCCGTAGAGAGGAGAGGAATGTTAGGGAGTCTCAAACAGGAAGAGAGACGTGAGTGCAGGGGAGGAGATGGGAGCCTTCTCCAGCTCGCTGTGTCTTGGCTGCTACTCCTTCCTTCAGTGTCCCTGGCCACACGTCATCTTTGATGTCACCTTCTCCTGGCTGCAGTGGGTCGGTCTTCATCCTCATCCATCCTTGGCTGGTCTCTGAGGTCCCCGCTGTCACCCAGCCATTCTCCAGGGTTGGTTCTCCCGTTTTCTCATAACCATGGAGGCTTCCCAGGAAAAACACCACCCTTCCCAGCCTTGCCTCCGGGTGTGGCCACAGGAGTCCATCCCAGCCAATGGGCTTCAGGCTCCAGTGACAGTTCCTCGGGTCAAGCCCTTGAGGAGCGGCCGCCTTCCCGCTCACCTGCCCTCTCCACGTTGGAGGCCACATTTCTGCCCTTCCTCCTGGACACCTTCCTCCTTCCCAGTAGCAGAGAGCCACTGCGGACCACGAGGGACAGAGGCTACGTCCCCAGGTGGCGGAACAACGGGAGGGATCCGCATGACAGATGATTTCGTAAAGCAGGGCCGCCACAGTAGGTAGGACCTTGGTAAAAAAAGAAATCACCCACTGTCCTGTGTAATCTACTGCGATGTGGTGTCTGTCCTACGCTGCCAAAATCATCCTCCCTCGTGACTTGTCCATGTTCCATGAGGGAGCGCTTCCTGGAGGAGGGGCGGCGTTATGTGGTGTCCCTCAAAAGCTCACGTGTGGGACAATGCAGGAAGATAGGGAGGAGAAGTGATTGGGTGAGAGCCTTACCCATCCAGCCAATTGATCCCTGATGGGATTGACTGAGTGGCGACCGGAGGCAGGTGGGCTGTGGCTGGAGGAAGTGGCCATTGCAGGTGCAGCTATGGGGTATGTATTTTGTATCTGGAGAATGGAGTCTCTCTCTCTCTCTCTCTCTCTCTCCTTCCTGAGCATCACGTGAGCCACCTCCCTCTGCCACACTCTTTCACCAAGTTGTTCTGCCTCACCTCAAGCCCCGGGGAATGGAGCCAGCCTTTTATGGACTATGACCTCTGAAACTGTGAGCCCTCGAATAAACTTTTCTCCCCTAAAATTGTTCTGGTCAGGTGTTTTAGTCACCGCAGCAAAAAATCTGACTGCAGCAGAGGGCCCAGCATGCACCTCCAGGCAGAGGTCACCCACGGCATAGAGACAGGCATAGGAACTGGGTGAGTCCCTGGACCTGCAAGCACTCGGTGAGTCTGGGGCCAATCTGAGGTGCAAGAAGAGCAGGGAGAGGGAAGTGGAGAGAGGCTGGCAGGGTCCAGGGCATGCAGGGCCTTCTAGGGAGGTCGCAGATTTGAACTTGGTCTCAAAGGAAACAGAAAGCTGTGAAACTGAGCCAGGTGAAGGGCGGCTTCCTTAAAGTCGATGCTGCCGTTACACAGAGGGTCAGAAGGGCCAGGGTAGAGGGCACCCAGGAGAGCTTGTCTCCCCAAGCCAGTGCCACCCATGCACCCTTGGAAGCACATCTCCCCTCTCTCCTCCAGATCTCTTCTCTGAACGCACAGACTAGAGAGAAGCTTCTATTTTATTTGTTGGCTAGGACAGGGTAGGTCTGTCACCCCTCCAGATCTCAACTCTAAAACAAAAGACTTTCTGCGTCTTTCAGGGCTACGTCCTTAGCTGATTGATTCATGTTATTTCCATTGCTGGAACTGAGTTGATCCTTACAAAGCCAATGGGAAATTTTTAAATAATGCCACTAATTGTTTCCTTATCGCTGGGCACATGACATCATAGCATCATGGTGAGGTCTGTGCTTAAACATTCAGGGGACATCAGAGACAACTGGAGCCTCTGGTCTGTCCAAAAGGAAGGGCACCAGGCCCACATAGACCATATCGTCTGCCCTCGAGTTATGTGAATTCCCTTCCTCCTCTTCTAGAGGGCAGGGATGTAGACCTCTGTGATCCCCTCAGTCCTAGCACAACAAGTTGTACTTTGTTAAAATTTCAGTAAAACTTGGTTGAAGTGGATCAGGCTAATGGATTTCTTAAACCTCTAGTTACTAAAGTTTTACTCCATTGGGCACTGTGGCGGTTCACGCAGGCTCGTGGGTAGGTATATAAATATAATAATTGGGTGAAATCATGGTTTTTTTCCAGGAATTATTTCTATCCTCCTCACAGTCACTTCTTTACCCTCATAAAACATGTTTGACAAAAGAAAAGGAAAAATCCCTTGTTGTGGTGATTGGTGACTTATTTCTGGAAAGCCGAATAAAGATAAATGCCTGGTTGATTTATAAGATTTTGAGAGCAGATGCAGTTTTTGTCAGAGAACCCTACGCAGGAGTCCTGCCCCCAGCATAGCAGCACGCCATTGAGACGGACTGTGGTTCTTAATCATTCTAGGCTACGTTCCCCATCTATCAGGGCAGAATCAACAGATACCGTCTCAGGTGGAGAATAGCTTAAAACTGTAAAGGATGACAGGTCTTACCTAGTAAATAGTCGAGATGGCCTTGTTCACTCCTGCTGGCCGACCCCCACTGCCCTATTCTTCTTGCTCCAACTATACAGCAACAATAAATAAAATGTAAAGAGGGGAAATTAAAAAGGCACAGGCGTGCTTAAAAACAAGAAAAAAAAATTCTCCATGGTCCATAAATGAAAAATGGGAAGAAAGGGCTGTCTCAGTGGGCCTCTGGGGCTCAGCCCTGGGAAGCAAACAGAGAGGTCGGGATTGTACCTTAAGCTATCACAGGGAGCAACAGCCTCCAACAGGAGATGGGACCCCGAAGCCAGGTGCATTGCTCTGCACCAGGGTTTTGAGTGGTACCCTCTGTTCTTGAAAGGAAGCTAAAAAAGTCTGCTGACTATGTTCAGTTATATGAACCTGCAAACTTAGGGGACATGGAAGGACGGGACTTTATAACTAGAATACCAGTCAAGATACTGACTCAGTGAAAATACCTGCAATGTCCCCAGCGTCACCACTGGGATAGAGCCCCAGACTGCTAATGTAAAACCTGGTTCTGAGCCAAGGGTCCCTGGGGGCTGCTGAAGAGGGAACAGCACAGGCAGAAAGATCCTTTCCACTCACAGTCGACCTCAAACCAAATTCAGGAAGCATATGAAAAGGCCACACCAGTGAAAACGGCAGAGTTGGAACTCCCAAAAAGTCACATGAAAGTGAGCGAAACTGTCCAGAATCAACGTTTTCAGAAGCCTATGAGTTAGTGGGGGGAAAAAAAACAGCAGTCTGAGGAGCATGTATGTAAGAAAAGTAGCTAACCCTTGGGAAGGACATTTTAATCTGCCCGATTCCCATCTCATGCCTTCTAGCTCCACAGTAACCTTGAAAATCAGCATCCTGCAGTCATAGTGAAACCAGCAGCCTCTGAGCCTTCAGAGGGGCATAACAGGGTAGAGGCACCTTCAAAACCTCACCCCCAAGAATCATGATCATTTGACCCCTCCAATGCCTGCCTTCCTGGGAAAATCTGCTTAAAAGACTATCTTTACTTGACCTAACTCAAAACACACACAATGCAAAAATCCTTTTCCCTGGGAATGTTTGTTGAAAACAATTAGAGGCAATTGATTAAATTCACGGCTTCCTGTAGTGGTGGACAACTAGAGGCTAACCCAAAGTTTAAAAGGAAAAATTGAGCCAGGTGCACTGGTGCACACCTGTAATCCCAGTGGCTTGGGAGGCTGAGGAAGGAGGATCATGGGTTCAAAGCCAGCCTCAGGAAAAAGCAAGGCACTAAGATGCCCCTGAGTTCAATCCCTGGGAAGGAAGGAAGGAAGGAAGGAAGGAAGGAAGGAAAGAAAGAAAGAAAGAAAGAAAGAAAGAAAGAAAGAAAGAAAGAAAGAAAGAAAGAAAGAAAGAAAGAAAGAAAGAAAGAAAGGGAAAGGAAAGGAAAGGAAGGAAAGGAAGGAAAGAAAGAAAGAAAGAAAGAAAGAAAGAAAGAAAGAAAGAAAGAAAGAAAGAAAGAAAGAAAAGAAAAGAACAAGGAAAAAATCAAGCCATGAGATGTTCACAAGGGCTTTAAAAACTTCCAACATGTTCTTGGGAATGTAGAAAATCACTTGCATGCATAGAGCTTTACACACACCTAGGAATGTGCACATGCTCAGGAAACACCTGAAAAGATCTGAAGCTCCCACCTTGGGCTTAACCTCAAGATTCTGAACAAATAATAAGTAAAGGCAAAGACAAACTTGTCAACTGCCTGTCTGAGTTTAGAAAGCAAGCCCCAACACACACACACACACACACACACACACACACAACACACATGCACACAACACACACACACACACACACACACAACACACACATACACTAGAGTCCCCTGGCAAATATAGGGAGACACTGATTCTGGGAGTTTAAGGAAATCTCTGTCCAGTCATTTGCTTACCACCAAAGTAACTGAGCAGAGATTTCAATGTCCAAACACAGCAATGATTGCATTTCTGAATTCGTTCAGAAAAATTTCCAAAAATCACAAAAGAAATGAATGAAAGCAGCAAAGGATAACAACCACAAATCCTAGAGAGAAATATGACTTCTAAGTTGACAAATCATATTATTTTAATATAATTTTTTTGTTTTCAACAAAATGTCATGAAGCATACAAAGAAATGAAAAAGTGGGATTCATACATAGGAAAAAAGCAACTAATGGACAGTGTACCTGGGGAAGAACAGATACTAGTATTACTAGAAGATACTAGTAATACTAGTATTACTATTAAACATCTGATCCTAAAATTGGAAGCACATAGTTTGGGGCAGATAAAATAAATTCACACCTAGATCCATTATAAAGAAGTTGCAATAAATCAAGGATATGGGGAAAAATCTTAAAACCTACCAGAAAACAAACACATTATGCTGAGAGCCATCTTTCATTAACCAGATTAAAGGCTAAAAGAAAATTGGAGAATTGACTTGAAACTGTTAAGTAAAATAACTACCAAACTAGACTTCTATATTCAGCAAACTATCATTCCAGAGGCAGTGTAAAATAAAGATTTTTTTCCCTTAGATGTATCATTTACTACTCATCAACTCTCATCAAGAGGAGGTTTAAAATTTAAAAAAAAGAGGAGTAGAATGTAAATTAAATGATATGATCTGAATGTTTGTGCACCCTCCCCAATGTGTGTGTGTGTGTGTGTGTGTGTGTGTGTGTGTGTGTGTGTGTTCTGTCTTAATTTCCAATGTACAAGAGTTAGGAAGTGGAGCCTTTGGAGGTGATTAGATCATAAATCCAGAGTCTTCATGATGGGGATCAATGTCCTTATAAAAGAGACCACAAGAAGTGGCCATCCCCTTCCACCACATGAGGACACAGATAAAACATTCTAGCTATGAACAGAAAATGGGACTCACCA
Source organism: Urocitellus parryii (assembly GCF_045843805.1). Lineage (NCBI taxonomy): Eukaryota > Metazoa > Chordata > Mammalia > Rodentia > Sciuridae > Urocitellus > Urocitellus parryii. Next base: position 191,497,301 of record NC_135534.1, on the reverse strand, counting down.
GACACCGAGTTTGCGGGTGCCTTGATCTTGGACTTGCCAACCTTCAGAACTGTGAGGAATCAATTTCTGCTTTTTGATAAGCTCCCTCGTTTATGGCATTTTGGACCACAGGGATGAACACAGAAACTGACAGGAAGGTGTTGGCAAATTTAATTAACCATTGACTGCATATAGTATTTACACCACTAATCATTTTTAACAAATGTGAAACTAAGCTCTGCAACTGCAAGAACGAAGATCATTGGTTATTAAATGCAAAAAAAAAAAAAGCATGTCAATATCCTTGACTTGCTTAGAAATATCAAATAACTTTTAGATTGTAGTAGAGAAATTGTTTACCATCTACATTAAAATGTAAAGGTGACCGCCAAAGGAACACAAATAAAATCTAAGTTTCCTAACTAGCAGGGGCAAAAGGGGTACAACGTGTAGAAAACGTCATTAATTCAGCAAAACCAATGAAGAAACAAAGAAAAGGGTGTAAATTGGAAAAAAAAAAAGGTCCCCAAGTCAGAGATCAAATTAGTATAAATAAAACTGATATTAGCCGTAGAAACAATCAGACTTCATTAAATGAAAATAATGGTCTAACCGCTTTTAGTACTTAAAGGTATTTTTCCCCCTCACAACTCAAATAGCGAAACCTTTAGCCATGAATATCAATTTTTTGAAAATGTCTGAAGTTCCTTCTGTTTCTTTTTCTGCTAACCAAATCTGATCATTTCAATCTAAGCCAGCAAGGACAACATAGAGTGGTGGTTATACAATATTGCCCTTGCCTCTCTCTCTCTCTCTCTCTGGTTCTGCCCCGTTTCCTCCCCCTCTCTTGGTGTGGTCACCTGCAGATGCTGAGTCAGTTGGGACATATGCTCCCTGCCCTTAAGGGAAGCCTGGAATTTCGTCCTGGGCACACCCTACGGCAGTCTGGCACCTTCCCCTGACTCCTCCTTGGGTATCCATCAACCAGGAAGGGCCCCTCCTTCAGGACCCTACCTTTCCCTCTCCATCCCCTCAGCATCCGGCCATAGCCCCCAGATTCCCAGACCCTCAACCTTGTTCCCATTCCGAGACACAGCCACGTAGCCTTGTTGGAGCACTTCCCAAATGTCCATCACCTGTGGCCACCGCCCACCCCGCAGCTACTCCTTAAGGTCCACGGCTGGGATGCCGGCTCATCGTAAGGTTGCAAGGAACAAGGTTGACCTCTCTGCTTTTGCAAAAGAAATGGCTCAGATTAAACACGGACCTTGTCCAGAGTCCTCATCAGGAGTGTTTTCAACTGAATCCTGTGGCTGAAAAAAATGTCAAAAGGTGTTTCTACCCAACAGATCCAAGGGAGAGAGGGGAGGTGAATTAAAAAAAAAATTACTGAATAAAAATATTGTTGAATAGGGCTAGGGATGTGGCTCAGGCGGTAGCATGCTTGCCTGGCATGCACAGGGCGCTGGGTTGGATCCTCAACACCACATAAAAATGAAATCAAGATATTGTGTCCACCTAAAACTAAAAAATAGATATTTTTTTTAAAAAAATCTTGAATAAAAACACCCCAAATTTCACTATCCTAAGGCATTTTGGTTGGTTGGTTCATTTGTTTGTATTTGCAATTTACTATTGATTTCCATAGGTCATAGATCAATTTGCCTACAGCCAGTTCCCTACAATGAGTTCTCCTAAAATCGGATCCTGGGTTGAATCCATATGGGTATCTTATTTTTTTTCTCATCATCTTTTTGGCAGTTTATACAGGTCAGACTGTCAGCCTTTCATAAGAGATATTTTTATCTTCTAGAGCTTCATCCATATCTTGTTTGACTCATAACTTTGATTATGGATTCTAATGAAGGATCAAAATAGAGGGACACTCTCCAATTAGTTATCCTTAGTGTCTTGGGCACTATTGAAAGTGTGTTCGAAGTTCTAAATTTTGAAGGAAGAATTTTTAACAAATAGCCTAACAAGTCTTTAAATATTCAAAAGTAGATTGAAAAGAAGCAATTATACACATGGGCATAAAATGCAATCCCATGATCAAGGAATAGTATAAATCTTTACAATAACTTGGAAGTGAAAATTTTAAACATATCCTTAGACAATCCAATAAAAAAGTGAATGTTTAGCATGTCAAAAGGTGGCAAAGCAAAAACCGATACAGTAATGGAATCAACAGAGAAACACCTAAAGGTGAGTGGGGGGCTTTTTGGAGTATCAGTTATCAGATGAATTGATAATCAGGCAAAGCAATTCCCAGGGATTTGGTTCACTAGACCATTCAACATAGCGGTCACCAGGTCCTGTTTTCCCGTTTCCCATGATAACTTAAACTTTTTTTCCTTTGTCATGAATTCCTTATATTTCAGTAACATTTGTTTTTCCTGACCATAAAAGTAATGCCCATCCATTGTAGAAAATCTGGAAAATATATAAAAGCATAAAGAAGAAGACAAAAATCAGCCCTGACCCCCGTCATTTGGAAAGAGGCATTGTTTGGTTTTAATGAGATCCTCTTGCTCTCATTGAGGGGGCGGGATATATGCACAACAGTTCCTATTTTAAATGTCAATTTGTTTTTCCCGTGATAAATTGTGCTGCAGTTTGATCAGCTACATCTAATTTATGGGGTACCCAGCTTTTCTGGAGTTTGTAGATATACCACATTGAACAGCATCACATATATAACTTCTGCTTTGGTTGAATTCTTTTTCTTTCCAGAAAATCCCACCCTGACTATGGAATTGTGGAATCAGAAGCTCTCATTATGCAAAACTCAACACAGGTTGTTCAAAAGAGAAAATGGAGGCCAGAGAAGAGCAGGGACTTACCTGAAGTCATCTAGCCATTGAGTAGCCTCAGACCCAGGTCCCCCAGTTCCTGGCCACCCACGTAGCCCTGTACTCTTGGATGGCAGGACTCTCCAAATACGGGGAATCTGTTGTTGTTGGAGTCCACTCAGGCTGTTATTCTTCCCCCATTAAGTTAAAGAGACTGTAAACGTTTTCTAATAACCAAAACCTACAAAATGGATTGGTAGAAGATTCTAAAGTCTCACCCCGGGGGCAAACATTTATCAGGCTAAAATAAATCTCTGCAAAGCCTTTATAGGATCCTCAAAACCCAATTCCACAACAAAATGCTTGTTTTTATTATAAATTGAGGTTTCATTGTCAGCATGAATGCAAACCATGCTGCTGACATGGTAAACACAAAGCCTGTGAGCAGTCATAAATACTCACACACCTTTGGCAGAAGTAGTCATGACCTAGAGCTACAGTTCTAGCCAAATTTTGACAGGCACTCCCAGTGAAATGTGCCACAGTCCCCAAGCCCTTCAGCAAAGGACAGAGACAGGCCAAGGTCATGGTGGTCCTACTTCTGAAGGCTGAGGTGGCTATACTGTGGGAAACATGAATGGCTAAGGCAGAGGAATCTCAGTCTGTGTAGGACTTAAGAGCAGGTGCAAGGCAGGATGGGAAGAGTGGAATAACCAGACATCACAAGCCGATCTTCCATATCTGCTTTTTGTTTTTGTTGGGATAGATTTTACATAATATGAAACTCACGATTCTAAAGTGTCCAGTTGTATTAGTCCGTTTTCCATTGCTATGACAAATTACCAGAGGCAGGGTGATTTGTAAAATAAAGAGATCTATTTAGTTCACAGTTCCGGAAGTCTGAGAGCACGGTGCTGGCTTCTGCTTTGTTCTGGTGAAAGAGGAAAAGCCAGGAAAGGTCTGGAATGGAGCTGGGTACATTCAGGAGCCATTGGAGCTCAACATGAAGAGACTGAGGAATTGTTCAACATGGGCTCAGATTTGTCCTTCCAAAGAATGGAAGGTGACGGCTAAAAAACTAGAGAGCTCCAGCAGGCACTTGGGGTGGAGGCTTGCGGTGGGGCTGGGTGACGTGCATGGGGAAGCCGCATTGCGAGAAGCAGGTGGGGGTGAGCGCTGGGAGGACAAACACTAGCATCTCCTGCAAGGGACCAGGAGCCTTCCTGGAGGAGCAGCTGGCTGGACGGAGTGGACGGGGCTGATGGGGCAGGTGCGTCCTCCCGCAGGCTGCGAGGCTTGAACAACAAACTGATCTTCTCCCAGCTGCAGAGGCGAGGAAGTCTGAGATCAAGGTTTCAACACTTTGGGCTTCAGGGAGGGCTCCCGGCTGGCTTGGAGGTGGTGTCTCTGATGGCAGAGAAGCTCCCTGGGGTCTCCTCCTCCCGTAGGGATCCAGTCCATCAGATCAGGGCTCTACCATTTAGGGACCTGCGTCACCTGCTAATGGCCCTGTCTCCAAATATAGCCACATTAAAGGTCACGGATTCAAGATACAAATTTGGGGAAAGGACACAATTTTGTCCACAGCACAAGACTTTGGCCATTTTGTCCTGAGGACAGGGGAAGCCCATGAAGGATTCTGAGCCTGAAAATGTGAAGGGTCAACATGGTGGACTGGTGCCTCCAAGTGTGGCTCAGAGAGAGGCCGGGGGTGGGGGGAGTGTGGGTGGGATCGTGGACTTACCCGGAGCTGGCCTGACGGACCAGGTCAGGGGTGAGCCTTGACCATGGGTGTGGAAGGAAATCAAGGCAGGAGATGGCTTGAGGAATGTTCTGAAGGGTCACTCCACAGGAAGGGGAGGACTAGATGTGGGTCGCGAGGGCAGGAGAAGTCAGGATATTTTCAGCAGCTGGGTTTCAGGGGTGTCCCTCATGGGGACAGGGAATCCAGGAAGAGAAAACAGACAGCTCTCGTAAGATAGCGCCAGCTCTGTTTTGACATCCCTTAGAGACGCTGACCTATTGTCCTTCCTCTAAATCACCTGCCTCAGTAGGTGCCTGAGAAGCGTTTGTTGATTGAATGAAAGATTGACTTAACTGGAGGCCCACATGGAAATCTTGCTCTGGTGGTTAATGTTAGTTTCCACTTGACTAAGTTAGGGAATTCTAGAGAGCTGGTAAAGCATGGTTTCTGGGTGTGTGTGTGTGTGTGAAGGTGTTTCCAGAAGAGATGGATTGACATGTGGGTTGGACTGGGGTGGAGGCGCTGCCCTCACTGTGGGCCAGCACCACCCTGTCATCAGGAGGTCCAGAGAGAGGCAGAGAAAAGGGATTCCCTTCCTACTAGAGTGGACACTCTCCTCCCCTTGACCGTGGACGTCAGAACTCCAGCCTCTCTAGCCTTGGAATCCAGAACCCACTAAAGCAGTCCCAGTTTCTTGGGCCTGTGCCTCTAGACTGCGCCATCAGCCCCCCGGACTTTGAGTCACGCTCCCAGGGTCCCAGGGTCTCCACTCACGGAGGACCTGTCATGGAACTTCTCAGCCTTCATAAGTACATGAGCCAGTTCCCCTCATAAGTCTCCTTCCATACATCTGCAATATATCTATGTCTGCACGCGCGCGCGCGCGCGCGCGTGTGTGTGTGTGTGTGTGTGTGTGTGTGTGTGTGTGTCCGTGCTGAGAGCCACAGCCGAGTCTGTATGGCCCCTGGCATTTTGCCAACAGTATTGATTGACAGGCAAGGCGTTAATATCCGCCTCTGCCGCTACTTTTGAGTTCTAGCGCTAATTTTGAGTTCTCGCGCTATTTTTAGTTCTCACGGGGATTCCCCGGGAGTTCCCATTGGTTGTGGAAGTGCAGGAGGAGGGTTTTCCCGGATAGTTATTTCCGGCTGGGGGTTGCTGGAGGAGCCTCGTGGCTTTTCGGGAGGATTCCCCAGGAGCGTGTGTGAGGTTTTTTCTTGCAGTAGAAAAAATAAAATTTGTTCCTGCTTTAGTGGCTCGTGATTTGTGCCCAGCCAGACTGCGGCATTTGGCGGCCCGGACGGGGAACGTCTGAAGCTTCGGGGTAAGTGAAATTGCTTACCCCTAAGGGAAGGCAAGAGAATGGGTGACCATTTTAAAAAACAATATGTTCTTGCTTTGATTTGTTTTGGTTTTGTTTCAAGCTGCCTATCCCTAGAATTTTCTCAGGCAGACTGGGAAAAATGGTTGGCTCAAGGTTTGAAGTTGTTTGCCCCTGAGGAAGAGATAGAAATAGACCACAAATGCACATGTCCAGAAAATAGGAAAATTGATACAACGATTTTTTGTTCCATTTTTGTTTCATTCTGTTTCGGTCTTGTTTTGTGTTATCTTTTTGGGTTGCGTTATCTTTGTAACAGATTAGAAATTAGTAAAAAACAAACTGAAAGAGTGTTAAATAAATTGTTAGAGGTTCAAACCATGGAGAAAGACAATTTAGATCAAGCAAAAGAGAAGGTCTCTCAAGCTAGTCAGACAGAGGAAGAAAATTTAAAGGAAGAAAGCTTAGAGGAGAAACAGCTATCAGGGGGGAAGCAACAACAGGAGGCTGCTACTAACACCGATCTATCACCAGAGGGCGTAATTCAGCCAACAGCTCCACCTATGGAGATAGCTGAGTGGCCCTCAACCCCCTCAACCCCCGTAGTTGATAGATGGGATCCTGAGACAGGACCTCAAAGATTAGCATGCCCTGTACTTGAGCAGGCAGGAGGGCAGCGAATTCACCGTGAGTTAGAGTTCAAAACAGTGAAGCAATTAAAGGAGGCTGTAACAACCTATGGTCCTCATGCACCCTTCACTGTAAGCATGGTCGAATCCATTACTAACTTGGACATGACTCCAGCAGATTGGGCTAGCATGTGTAGATCTGTGCTAAATGGAGGACAATATTTGTTATGGAAGGTTGCCAATGAGGAATTTTGCAGGGAGACAGCTAGACGAAATGCAGCAGCCGGTTACCCTCAAAGAAGTCTAGAGATGTTGCTAGGAAAAGGACCTTATGAGGGTCAGCGGCAACAAATTCAATATGATCCTGCTGTATATGCACAGATTGCTGCAGACGCAGTTAGGGCATGGAAGACTTTACAAGGACATGGAGATTTACAAGGTCAGCTATCTAAGGTAATACAGAGACCTAATGAACCTTACGCTGACTTTGTAGATAGGCTTGTTCAAACAGCCTCCAAAATTTTTGGTGACACAGAACAAGCAATGCCATTTATAAAACAACTGGCTTATGACCAAGCAAATCGTTGCTGCAGAGAGGTCATTAGACCATGGAAACATGAAGATTTAAACACATATATTAAATTATGTAGAGACATTAATGAACAAGGACAAGTCTTGGCAGCAGTACAACAGGCTTTAGATGCCAGGCCAAAAACATGCTACAATTGTGAACAAACAGGACATTTTAAAAGGAGTTGCCCCATAGGAGGAAGGTATAACAAAGTTAGGTATCAAAGGAATAGAACACCAGATATTTGCCCACGATGCCGTAGAGGGAGACACTGGGCTAATGAATGCCGTTCTCAAACCACCATAGAGGGTACTCCATTATCAAAAAATGGACAAGGACCAGGTGGTTACCCACGATATCGTGGAGAAAGGCATCAGGCTCCATTGCCAAAAAACGGACAGGGGGGCCCAATGCTCCGGGGCCCACGACCACAAATGTACGGGGCACTGGAGGAACCCAGAAAAACCATGGAGGAACCCAGCAACCCCATCAGGGTAGTACCCAGGACACATTATCCATCCGATCTCTCATCAGACGAACCAGAGGGAGCGCAGGGTTGGACATCTGCGCCTCCGCCAGAGCAGTACTAACTCCAGAGATGGGAGTTCAAATCATTCCCACAGGAGTAAAAGGACCTCTTCCCCAAGGAACAGTAGGCTTATTGTTAGGACGCAGTTCTTCTACGCTAAAAGGACTTATGATAAGTCCCGGGGTAATTGATCCCGATTATGAAGGTGAAATAAAAATTATAGCTAGTTCTCCAAAGGGTATATCAGTAATTTCACCAGGAGACAGAATAGCACAGTTATTAATAATATCCAGCCTACATGATAAATTTTCCAGTACTACTATGGAAAGAGGTTCCAGGGGTTTAGGCTCCACAGGTGTAGATTGGGCTATGCTGTCTTTGAATTTAGATTCTCGCCCAATGCTAAAACTAAATATTCAAGGACATGAATTTAATGGGCTACTGGATACAGGTGCAGACCTTAGCATCATATCTCGTCAAGAATGGCCAAAACATTGGCCATTACAACAAGCCACTCAAACGCTTCGAGGCCTAGGAGTGGCAACTAATCCCCATAGAAGTGCAATGGTCTTAGATTGGAAGGATCCTGAAGGATGTGAAGGAACTATACAGCCATATGTATTGGATCATCTTCCCGTAAATTTATGGGGACGAGATGTCTTAGATCAATTAGGTTTGACATTAACAAATAATATCAATCAAAATGCACCCACTATTATGGCTAGACAAGGTTTTAGGAAAGGAAAAAGATTAGAAAAACAAGAACAAGGTATAGCAGCACCAATACAAATAGATCAAAGAATAAATAGACATGGACTGGGTTTTCAGAAGGGGTCACTGAGGCAATAAAAATCACTTGGAAATCAGATAGACCAGTATGGGTTTCTCAGTGGCCCCTGACTAAAGAAAAGATACAAGCAGCCCATGACCTGGTCAAACAACAATTAGCGGAGGGACATATACAACCTTCTGTATCTCCCTATAATACTCCCATTTTTGTCATTAAAAAGAAATCTGGTAAATGGAGATTATTACAAGATTTAAGAGCCATTAATAATGAGATGGTTATTATGGGACCTGCTCAATCAGGGATTCCTCAATTGTCTGCTTTACCAAAAACCTGGTATGTTTTAGCTATAGATATTAAAGATTGTTTCTTTTCAATTCCAATTCATCCTGAGGATAGTCCACATTTTGCATTTACTATCCCTGCACTGAATCATGAAGGTCCTGATCAGAGATATGAATGGAAAGTGCTCCCTCAAGGGATGGCTAACAGCCCAACTATGTGTCAAATTTATGTTAATAAAGCAATCCAGCCACTTAGAAATCAAAATCCTGAACTACAAATATTTCACTATATGGATGATGTATTATTAGCACACAAAGATAAAAACACATTGTTGGAATGTTATGCCACACTTACAAATTTGTTAAAAAATTATAATCTAGAGATAGCAATAGATAAAGTACAATTAAATTTTCCAATTAATTATTTAGGAGTTCTATTATCCTCAACCATGGTCCGTCCACCTAAAATTCAAATACGAGTAGATCAACTCAAATCACTTAATGACTTTCAAAAGTTGTTGGGAGATATAAATTGGATAAGGCCTTATCTAGGCATACCAACAGGAGAGTTGGGACCTTTATTTGATATCCTAAAAGGTCCATCAGATCCAAATTCACCCCGCATATTAACTCCTGAAGCAAGAAAGGCATTAAAAATTATTGAAACATATATGGAAAATATGCATTTGGACAGAATTGATATAAGTTTGCCTTTATTATTCATTGTAATACCAACAAAAAATATTCCTACAGGAGTATTTTGGCAAGAAGGTCCATTATTGTGGATACATTTATCTTACTCTCCTAACACTATTCTTACTAGGTATCCTGAGGCTGTAGGACAATTAATACTGAAAGGAATAAAAGCAGCAAAGGGAGTGTTTGGAATTTCTCCCAATAAAATTATTACTCCATATACTATGGAGCAAATTGATGAGTTAGCTAATGAGTTAAATACATGGGCAATAATCATGTGTAAATCAAATGTTTCATTTGATAATCATTTACCATCTAATCCTTTGTTGTCTTTTTGGTCTAAGCATCCTGTAATTTTTCCTAAAATGACAAGAAAAACACCTATCGTGAATGCTCCAAATATATTCACTGATGGGTCTAATAATGGTACAGCAGCAGTAGTTACCCCTGATCAAACTTTTACATTTTTAGTTCCCAAACAATCAGCTCAAAAGGTAGAGCTCAATGCAGTTTTACAAGCTTTTGTGATGTTTAAAGATTCTGTATTTAATTTATTTTCTGATAGTCAGTATATAGTTAATGCTATAATATCCCTTGAAGATGCTGGTAGGATTTCCCCTTCCTCTACTGTTTTCTCTTTGTTTTCCACTATACAAAGTCTAATCTGGGATAGAAAAGATCCATTCTTTATAGGACATATCAGGGCACATACAGGATTGCCTGGAGCCCTTAGTTTGGGCAATGATTTAGCAGATAAAACTACACATGATATACATATTTTTTCTACTGTAGAAGAAGCTACAAATTTTCATAAAAGGTTTCATGTTAATGCTAATACTTTACAAAAGCGTTTTAAAATAACTAAGGAACAAGCCAGGCATATAATAAAACAATGTCAAAATTGTGTGACCTTTTTACCACAAGTTAATCTTGGAGTCAATCCTAGAGGACTGATACCTAACCATATTTGGCAGATGGACGTCACACACTTGCCAGAATTTGGAAAATTAAAATATTTACATGTTACAGTTGATACTTCTTCCGGATTTTTGATGGGCTCCCTTCATGCCGGAGAAAAAACTAAAGATGTTATAGCTCATTGCTTACAAAATTTTGCCACTGTGGGTGTTCCTAAACAGTTAAAAACTGATAATGGTCCTGGTTACACTTCTAACTCTTTTAAACAATTTTGCTCATCTTTTGGTATTACTCATATAACAGGAATCCCATACAATCCACAGGGACAAGGCATAGTTGAAAGAGCTCATCAAACTATTAAAACGTACTTATTAAAGCAAAAAGAGGGAATTGGAAAGGGGTATATATCCCCCAAAGATAAACTTAAAATAACCCTTTTTACTCTAAACTTTCTAAATTTGGATTCATCAGGACTTAGTGCTGCGGAAAGACATATGTATCCGAAAAATGTACATAAGCCTAAGGTACTTTGGAAAGATATTCTAACAGGACAATGGAAAGGTCCCGACCCAGTTATTGTCTGGAGTAGGGGTTCCGTTTGTGTGTTCCCACAGGGAGAATAGCAGCCGATTTGGATTCCAGAGAGGTTAACCAAAACAATTTCTACAGAAAAAGAAGATGATTTGACTGAAATCCATAACAGCTGATATCCAGAGCTCCAGCTTGGCTATTCTTACATCTGCGACAGTGATTAACCACGGTGCCTTTTTTCAATATCTATTTTATTATTGCATTTTTCCCACATCATAAAGTTCTATTTTATTTTTTGAGCTCATACAAACCTAGGTTAATGTTTTTCTGATCAGTTTTGTTTTTTGACTGTGTTTTATTTTTTGACTGTGGAGTTTTTAAACATTGCAATGGAGATTTCACCTAGGTAAAGCAACAAGGCCTTTATTATTGTCTTATATGTTGTATGTTATGTGCGCACACTTCTGTTTTGTGTTGTATGTCTGTATGTGTGTATGTCCATATATCTTATATGAGGAGCGCTCATGAATAAATGGATCCGAATTTTTTTATTCACGTGATTTTAATGGTTTAATTTAGATTGGGTAAACAGCTGTTGAAAATTGTTTTAATATGTGAACAAATAAGGAGGTTAACAGATCTGTTTGTTTGCTTTCACCTTTCCTTCTCATTATATTTAATAATTCTGTTCAGGATAATGTAAATTGTTCAAAAAATTGTTTTCTTAATGCCTGTTGGAATGTTACATAATTTTTTTCCTAGCATCATTGCCAGAATTCCTATCTTCATCCCAGTGCCGGTGAAGACAAAGATAAAACCAAACTATAGCTTCTTCGGTAGCTATCAACAAACTGTATAAACTGATGCATCAGTGAATAATAACTCAACAAGTAATGCTCAATCAAGGAGTAGATTTACTTTGGGAGGAAATGGACATATTGACAGATTCCTCTACTTTGAACTGCTTGCAGAACTTGCCTGGACTATGTATCACTTGTATGCATTGTGAACTATCTGTTGGTGCAGCAAATTGTGGTAATGCTGGCATCTTTGCTGATGGTGTCACCGGTGGTACAATTTTTCAAAGGAGCCCTCAATTGGCTTGGTGTCATGGCATTTTTCATCCTCCTCCCTTCTACTAGTGATGGCCTAAAATTTGGGGGCCAACAGAGGTGAGGCAAAGAACCTCACCCCCCCATTGGCACCAAGGACAAGTTTGGGGGCCAACAGAGGTGAGGCAAAGAACCTCACCCCCCCCACTGGTGCAAAGGCCTATCCACAAGTATGGCTGTATGCTGGACCGGTAGTCAGTGACGGGTATGATCCGATTGCAGTGGTACCAACCTAAGACAGGAGGCTGACGCCTAGAGGTCAGTTCATCCGATGACGGGTAAGGACCATATGTTGAATTGGACTACCTAACAGGCACGGTCCCTAAGCCACATTACTTGTTGTTTATTTAAACAGAAGGGGGGAGATGCTGAGAGCCACAGCCGAGTCTGTATGGCCCCTGGCATTTTGCCAACAGTATTGATTGACAGGCAAGGCGTTAATATCCGCCTCTGCCGCTACTTTTGAGTTCTAGCGCTAATTTTGAGTTCTCGTGCTATTTTTAGTTCTCACGGGGATTCCCCGGGAGTTCCCATTGGTTGTGGAAGTGCAGGAGGAGGGTTTTCCCGGATAGTTATTTCCGGCTGGGGGTTGCTGGAGGAGCCTCGTGGCTTTTCGGGAGGATTCCCCAGGAGCGTGTGTGAGGTTTTTTCTTGCAGTAGAAAAAATAAAATTTGTTCCTGCTTTAGTGGCTCGTGATTTGTGCCCAGCCAGACTGCGGCATGTCCGTGGGTCTGCCTGTCTCTCAAGAACTCCAACCCACTTGTTCACTTTGTTCTTTGTTCCCTGTATTTATTTCCTCCCTTTCCCATTTAAATCTTGCTGTCCCATCGAGAGCTACCTTCTCCGGAAGCCACCACCTCTGTGGCCAGTCGGAGGCCCCAGGACAGGGACCGTGAGCTGCCTTGGTTGGGCGGGAGGCAGGACAGACACCTACAGGCTGCCCCATCTGGAGGCAATCATGTCCTCTGCCCTGACCTGGGCCCGGGGACAAGCAGGGCAGAGCCAGCTCCGAGAAGACCCCAGTGGAAAGGGCCACACAGCTCTGTCCATGGAGGAGCGCGGAACCCGCTGGTCCAGCTGGTTTCCTGTCTGCCTGACCAGGCGCTGGCCTCGCAGAAGGAGCCGTGAAGCCAAGGAGACTCAGTGGAGCGTGCAGTCGCTGGGGATGTGGGTCAGCATGGCAGAGCCAAAGCCCTGCAGGGAGCCACCTGGGAGGAAGCAGCTCGTCGAGGAACAGAGTCGTTGGGGTGCTGGGATGGATGCCCCGGTCTCCTCCAGGCTCGTGGACCTAACTGTGACAGGGAGCTGGCTCTGCTCAGGGCCCCCTGTGCTTCCTACCCCAGGTCCCCTCCAGTCCCTGCTTCTGCTGTGCTGAAGTCCCCAGGGGCCTCTCAGTCCTCTGCCCAGCCACGTCCTGCCCCCACTCAGGGCCGCTGTCCAGGGAGCCTCCCCTGCTCCTCCAGGCTCCCATCCTGAGCCCCTGCGGACCCTCATGTGACGCAGGTGAGAAAGCTCAGGGCCCAGACTCTGCACTCAGTTGACCTGGTCCCAACTCGGTCCCACCTCTGATCGGCCCAAGAGTCCAGCGGGTTCCTCGACCTCTCTGCGCCTCGGCTTCCTCACCTGCCAGTCAGTGTTAGTCACAGTTTCTCCCCGGGGAGCCCCTGGAGGGAGGGAGAGAGCAAGGCCAGCGAGCCCTGGCCACACCTGACCCGTGGGAGTGCTCAGCACCCATCCTCACCCGAGTCTGTGCTTTCTGGATTTTTCTCTGGGCAGCAGCATGTGTGTGTGCACACGTCGGGGGGCCAGGTCCTGGAGGGAGGGTTGTGGGACTTCTGCCAGCAGGACAGGTCCATGGCTGGTCCTTGGAGAAGGTCGCTGGGCAGCACCTGGTGAGCACTGGGCACCTGAGAGGGGTCAGCTCCCATCAGCTGGGCACGCAGGCCTCCTGCCCACCCACCGGGCACTCGTGTTCTGCTTTCCAGCAGGTTCCCTCTGAGATGCTCCTGTCACCTTCTTCACCTGAACTCACCCACATGCAACTTGAAGCTCCTGAAGGGCAGGGTCAGGCGACCCCCTTATCCGTGCATCCCCACCTGTGGGGACACCCATGGAGCACTGGCCGTGTGCAGGCCCCGTCTTCCCCATTTCATGTACGGCTTGCTGAGCGGCATAATCCCACTCAGAAACCATCCTCCCACGCTCCACCCCATATCCTCCATCCCCCTGGGAACTGTTTACACCAGTGCTCTTCCGTACAAACCGTGTTGCCTACACACCTCTGACAGTCCTTTCCCCAGGGTGGCGGTTCATTTTATGTGTCCAATTGTGTACCAAACCCAAATCCGTAGTCAAACATCAGTCTGGATGCTGCTGTGAAGGTGTCTATTGGATGAGGTCGCAGGTTAAATCAGTACATGGAGTGTGGGTGGGCCTCATCCAATCAGTTGAAGGCCTTCAAGGGAGATTCTACCTCCACAACGTTTGCACACCTGAGCTGCGATCCCAACTCTCCCCTGGGTCTCCAGCCTGCCACTACAGCTTGTGGACTTGCCAGGCTCTGTAAACACACAAGCTGGTCTCTCTCTCTCTCTCTCTCTGCTCTGTTTCTCTGGAGAACCCTGATTAATCCACCCAGGAACCCAGCTACTATGGATTGGATGCAGTTAAATGCCTTCCCCAAAGTTTCAAGAGCTGGAAATTTGGCCCCACTGGGGTGCTGTTGAGAGGTGGTGGAACCTCTCAACATGTTAAGAAGGGGGGCCTAGTGGACAGTGGTCAGATCACTGGGGGGCACGGCCTTGAAGAAATTCATGGGACACTGGTTAGTTTCCGAGGGAGAGTAGGGCATTATTAAAAGAGGAAGCATGGACCCTGAGTCCCCCTTGCTCCTGTCACACTATGTGATCTTGTCCTCCCATGATCCTGCCATTATGATGCCGTGCCTGTGAGCCCCACACCAGAGGCAGAACAGGCCATCGACCCCCTGATCCACCCACCTCCAAAAGTGTGAGCTAAAAAAGGCTTTTTCCTTTAAAAAGTATCCAGACTCTGGTATGTTGTTGTAGTAACAGAAAACAGACTAACATACCAAAGTGCTCATGGAAAGCCCGCTCCAGGTGGTGGCTTGTATGACCCCACTGAAGGGTCGAGGGGGATTCTGACTTCCTGCCTATAGGTAGAGGTGTTTCTTCAGGTCTCTATCAATCATCTTCACATTCCTTCCGTCAGCTCCCACCCTGAGGCTTCTAGCAGTGCCCCTGGCTGCTGAAACGTTGAGATGGAGCAAGACCCAAGATTCTGACCCCAAAGGTCCTGGAACCAGAAAAGCTTCCAGGGAGGAGGTTAAACCTGGGGGCCCCAACTCACATTTTCCCTTCAACTTCCTTTCTGGTACTGCATTTTGTTTGTTTGTTTGTTCCTTTTAGATATACGTGACAGCAGGGTGTATTTTGACATATTATATATACATGGAAGATAGCTTCCCGTTCTTGTGGTTGCACATGACGTGGAGTTTCTCTGGTCGTGTATTCACATATGAACACAGGAACTTAAGTCCGATTCATTCCACTGTCTTTCCCACTCCCTTCCCCCTCCCCTCCCTTCATTCCCCTTTGTCTAATCAATGAACTTCTATTCTTCTCTCCTGCCTCCCTGATGGTATGTTGGCAACCACAGATCAGAGAGAAATTTCAACCTTTAGTTTTTTGGGATTGACTTAGTTCACTTAGCATGATAGTCCCCAGTTCTATCCATTTGCCAGCAAATGCCATAATTTCATTCTTCTTATGGCTGAATAATATTCCATCGTGTATATGTACCACATTTTCTTAATCCGTTCATCTGTTGAAGGGCACCCAGGTTGGCTCCATAGCTTAGCTATTGTGAATTGAGCCTCTATAAACATGGATGCAGCTGCGTCCCCGTAGTGTGCTGATTTCAAGTCCTTTGGTTATAAACTGAGGAATAAACGTAATCATCACATCACTAGACTTAAAGACAAGAATGACATGATCATCCCAATAGATGAAGAAGAAGCATTAACAAAATACAGCATCCATTCATGTTCAAAACACTAGAAATACAAGGGATAGTAGGAACTTACCTCAACATCGTCAAAGCTACCTATGCTAAACCCAAGGCCAAGAGGATTCTAAATGGAGAAAACCTGAAAACATTCCCTCTAAAAACTGGTACCATACTTGAAACCAGCCTCTGTTAAATAAAGATGCCGTATGACAATTATTGCTTCTCTGTCAACAGGTGTGGTGTTGGTAGTAGTCCACGCTCAGGTAACATCTGATCACCATCACTGGGTGTTGACGTCTCTACTAGTTTCCTGCAAACCCATGTTTGAAAAGACAAGACTTGGAGACTTACTCGGAGATTATGATTATGAACCTCTGTTAATGTTTACAGAGGCTCAGATTAAGTTAGAAAATGTCAGAGCAAAGAATGCACAAGGAAATGTCCACCCCCTTCGTTTTTACTTTGATCCATAAATGTGTCCAAGATACTCAGGACCCAAGTCCATGAGGCCCAGGAGCCATGGTATCAGAGTCCTCAAAGCAAGATCTGCTGAGGCAGGCTCCGTTTTCAAGGCTGGAGTGGCACCAGGACCTGGGTGAGCCTGGATGGCAGAGGTTGCCAAAAGTCAGGCTCCAAGGTCGTAGCAGCAGAGGCAGCGGAGAGCTGGGAGAGCGGCCAGAGGGGGGCTGAGCTGGTCTGAGGCTCCGTAGAACATGGCAGCCTCCGTCAAGTGATGTCATCTCACCCAACAGCCCCGTGTGTTAATATTTTGAGGCCAATCTTGACATGCTCAGTAGAGCTACTGGCAGAAGTTTTCCTTTCTATTCATTTATTTAATGTGTATTTTGTTTAAAGGAACGGAGAGCCGGTTTTCAGAACGATCAGACAGGAAAGGGTCAATGACACCTGAGCTTCCTTGGGGACTGAGTTATGTCACTTAAATGAGGCACTATTTTGAGCCTCATGGTCGCTGATGAATTTGTTGAAAATCATCCACTTTATTAACTCGTTCCTAATGTGTTTCTATGAAGCTCTGTGTGCAAAATCCTTATCAGCGTCAATCTCTTTTTCATTGGTCATGGGCCCACTTTCTCATTTTGTTTGTGTTCTTTATTTCCTTGATTGGATTTGCCAGACTTTGTATATTTTATCAGTCCTGTTAAAGAGCTGGCTCTGGGTTTTATTTATCAATTCCCCTGGGGTTTTTTGTTGTTGTTGTTCTCTCATTTATTGACTTCAGCTTTCATCTTTATTATTGCTAGCATTTTTACCATTTCCTTTGGACTGTTTTCTTCCTTTTCTAGGGCACAAAATTGGCGCCTTTCTCTCCTTGTGATAACATTGTTTAAAGTTGTGAATTTCCCTGTCAGTACGGCTGTATCTGCATCCTGCAAAATTATTCCATTGATTATTTTGATTAGTCTGCGTAGGGTGTTCATAGACAAATGAGATCTTTGAGAGGAAAAAGAACAATAAATGTTTTTAAAAGTCAAAAGAGCAAAGAACAAAGACAACTAAATTACCAGAAATCTCACTTCCCAGACTGTCATGTTCACATACGTACTTTCTAGATTTTTTTTCCTTGCACACTTTTATGTATGGATTTTTATTTTTCTACAAAATGGGATCACCTGTTACACCGTTTTGTCGTATGCTTTGTTTAGCTGAATATTAAAATGAAAACTTCTCTTCTTCATGTGAAGGCTGGATCTGTACAGTCCATTTTAATAATGCCGGGATTTATTCTGTGGCTGGATAGCCTATCATTTAGCAAATATCTATTATTAGACATTTATGTTGTCTTTGCTTATTTTGTTGTGGCTTTTAAAGCTGCAGTGTTTATTCTTGTTGCAGAATACTTGCCTACATCCATGACAGCTTCCTCCGCTGAGCAGTTTCGGGAGCCCGTTGCTGGCTGGCAAAGGCGGGCGCAGCTACAGGGCTTCGGGTGCGCTCTGTGTCATTACCCGCCGTGCAGTTGGAGGGATGACTCGGCCAGGAACCTCGCATTTCCATCCATGCCCATCAATGACTGTTTTCGATCTTGGACAGTTGGGGAGAGAAGAAATGGCATATTATTAGCAAATGTGACTGTTTTATACACTCATGGGCCACTTGCTTTCTGGCTGCCTTCGCCCTTTCCTCTCTGTTCTCATTGGCAGGAGCTCTTTGGTCTCTGCCATATGCAGTACAAATATGTTGATGGTTTTATTATCAGACTTTAGGTATTCTTGCCTTGTGGAATTATCAAAATTATACTCAGTTAAGTATGTCAGTCTTTTTTTCTTCATGGTTTTTGTCTTTGCACATGAGCTTAGAGAGATCTGACACAGTAAAGATCAAATTATTATTATTATTACTTGTTTACATATATGTAAACAAATGTCTATGCTGTGTGTTATACCTGTGTACCCAGCATCTAGGACCTGGCAGTTCACAGAGCACCTTAAGTCCTCTCTCTCTCTCTCTCTCTCTCTCTGTCTCTCCCTCCCTCCCTCCCTCCCTCTGACTCTCCTCCTCCCTCCTTCTCCTGTGACACTGACCAAGAGTCATCATGGCAGAGATGACTGTTGAACTTCAAAACTGAGCGCAGGGCTTTCCTCTGGCCTGATCAGAGGACTCTGTTCTCTGGACTTGACTGTGTGGTGCAGATTTCCGACACAGGCTGGGCAGCGAGTGAGTCCAAATACATATTTACAGGTTTCTCAAGTGTGGCAGGGAGACTGCAGGTCCCCAGCTCCTGCATAAAGAGACCTCATGAAAGCCAATGAAGTCACACCTCGTACCCAGTGCCCCTGCCTGCAGGCACCAGCGTCCCTCCCGGGGTGAGATCCCACTGAATATATTCATACCTGGCCCTGCTCCCAGGGAGGGGTCTGTGGACCCCCACAAGCCCATTGACGAAGCGGAGGAAGAGGGGGTGAAAGATTCTCTGGGTCTCAGAGCCAAGCTCATGGCAGAGCTTTCTCCCCTTTTGGGGCAGACCTGGAACTGGGGTACTGAGCGGGTTTCATCTGCTCACTCTCCCAGCCTCCTCCACTCGGTGGACCCGCAGGATCCTCAGGTCATCTCTGTACCTTGATACTACAAGAGTTGATTTCCTGCTCATAGAAACCCACTGTGGTCCCAGGGGAGTGACTGTGATGCAGGCAACTTTGATCCCGTGGCTCCCGACTCAGTCTGCACGGCCACTGTGTATATATATACACCAAGGATTGAACTCAGGGGCACTTAACACTAAGTCACACCCCAGCCCTTTTTTATATTTTATATAGAGTCAGGCTAAATTGCTTCAGGACCTGGCTAAGTTGCTGAGGCTGGCTTTGAACTCTCATCCTCCTATCTCAGCCTCCAGAGGCGCTAGGATTACAGGTGAGCACCACCATGCCCAGCATGTCAGGGAAATTTGACTTAATATGTCCTTTCTGTTAAAAGGTCACCAAGAGTCCATAGGATTAAGTCACCTCAGAGAAGGGTCCCTAGTATGAGCTCTTGCTTGCCCCTGTCTTTAAAAAAATTTTTTAAAATATTTCCATAAACCCCTCTCTTAAAAAAAATGTTAATTTTTTCAATCCTCCACAATTCCTTAAGGTATTGTTAGTTCTATTCCCTTTTTGCAGTTAAGACACAGAGGAGTTTAAAAAAAAACACAAAACAAAACCTGCCCAAGTTCACACAGGTGGTCATTGGTAGAGGTCTGTTCACAAGCCAGGCAGCCTGGTCTCAGGGTCTGAGGTCTTTGACCAAGTGGCAGGTCACCTGGCTTAGTCCAACCAGAATTTTGATATTGATTTCTCAACAGTCAGCTAGATACCCGGGTCCTCCAGGGGCTCCACTTTGAGGGAACAGATTCTGAATACTTCTGAGCAGATTGCAGTCATCACGTGATTCAAATTCATTTGGCCAAACATTTTCTCATGTGGTCAGCCCAGAGCTAAAAATATTAAGGTGAGTAAGAGAAAAATCCCTGCCCTTGAGGACTTCTGAGATTCCTGAAATTCCACACCTCAGGATGCCTTCCTTAGTAATGGATTGTTTCCTGCCACAAGGGCACTTTAAATGAGGAGCCTCCATTTGCCTAACCAGCTACAGCAAGATGCCCCCAACCACAGGCTCCAGGTGGCACCCTGTGGCATTTGAGCACAGGCTGTCATTTTACTGCAGCCAGCATGGGCCTGAGGTCATCTCGGTTAAGAATAAACCAATATTTGCTCTTGATTTTGAAAAAGGGAGGGGATTAACCCTGCCTGTCCCCAACGAGCTGAGAGAGCAGAATTTAGGAGAGGTGACTTTTCCATGAAAGCCTGGCTCATGTTTTATGTATTTCTAAAGAGCCACAATTTGAACTTAATTCTTCCTCCCTTTAAGACAAGAACCCCAAAGTTAGTATTTAAAATGTCACATGCAGCCAGAGGCCTCAGGAGGTCACAGAGGGCCGGACAACTCATACTGGGAAGTAATAAAATTGACATCGAATGACTTCAAGACCCAGCAAGTTGCCCTAAGAGTTCAAGAATAGAAAATCTGTAACTAAACCATGCATAAATCTTAGGAAAGTTGATAGCAGAGCTTAAAAAAAAGGAAAGCCAGTCAACAGCCTGTTTAATCTTTGAGTCCACATTATGAGGGTTGGTTAAAGGAAGTGACCTTTAGGTTGGCAGTGAATAATGGACGTGGAGTGGGCACCTCACCAAGGTTGCTTCATTTAAAGCAGTATTCTTATTTGCCAACAGAGTCGGAGAGAGGGAGTGATCTTCCTGGGGACATAGAGCTGGAAAGTGGCAACTCTAGGATTTGAATCCAATTCTGCCCAGATTAATAGGTCAGTAATAGATCTTAATAGATCAATGCAGGACATGCAGAAAACACTACATCCACGCTGGCTTTTAAAAATTATTATTATTATTATTATTATTGTTGTTATTATCATTATTATTATTATATTTCAAAGTATAAAGATAGGCCCAGATTGCTTTTTTGTGGCCTCAGCATGATCTTTTCAAAGATTCTGAAAGTTACCTCAGTTATTCTGGAAATTCAAATAGCTGTGTCACCAAAAGTGGATCATGGTGACAACCATTTTTATCATTGAAATGAGTCTGCACTGAGCATCCTGGTAAAGCATCCCATGCTGTGTGCTAGTATCCTGTAGGACTGATTCTACAAACAGGATTCCTAGGCTGAAAGGTGGGCCCATTTAAAGTTTTGATAATGCCGGGAAGCCCTCCCTAAGGTGTTTACACTTGCACCAACCACACCCGGGAGTCTTCATTTCCCCTCATCTTCCTTAGTATAGATATACCAATCTTTGAATTTTATACCAGATAGGTGAAAATATCTATTATATAATTTATGCTTCTTCAATTATTAATGGAGCTGAACATCATTTTGTATATTTCGTTGCATGTAAATCTATATTTTTCTGTATTTCTTCTTCTGAGAATTCTCCTTTCATATCATCAGCACATGTTTATCAAGTCCTCGTCCTTTTCTTATTAATGTGTAAGCATAGCTAATACCTTATGGACACTAACCCTTGATCTATTACATAGGTTACAGATGTTTTCTCCTTGTGGGTCTTGGGTCCTTTATCTTTGTTGTTTGTTTATTTAACCAAGTAGAGTTTCCAATTTGGGGCATGGCTGTCAATCCTTTTCTTTCTGACTTGTGGGCTTCATGTCATGTTTTGAAAGGCTTTCCTGACCCTCTAATTAAGCAAATATTTTTCTACATGGCAGTTTTGAAATTTGGCCTTCACATTTATATCTTTAATCATCTAGAATTTATCTCATTTGTAACCTGAAGAAAGACCTCAGGGTATTTCTTTTCAAAAGCGTAGCCAGTGGTTCCAGCCACTTTTTTTTAATATTTATTTCTTAGTTGTAATTGGACACAATGCCTTTATTTGTTTATTTTTACGTGGTGCTGAGGATCAAACCCGGTGCCTTCCACTAGGAGGTGAGCACTCTACCTCTAAGTCCCAGCCCCAGTTCCAGCCTCCTCGCTGAAACTTCGCCCTTCACCACTCTTAAAGATTTCTCTTTTTGTCGCACCCTGAAATTCCACATGTGCCCGCATCTGTTTCTACATTCCCCTGATCCAGTGGATTCTCAAACTCAGCTGCACATGAGAATCGCCTGGGTGACTGTGACTCTGCGTGTCGGGGTGATTCTGTCATCCAGACTGATGACATCAGAATCTCTGGAGCGTGGCCCAGAGGACAGTGCGTTTCACTCCTCGAGTTGCAGATCTGTCACTCCGAGGCGATGGTTCTCCACCTTGATGTCCCCAAATTACCTGGGGAACATGACCACCAGACAAACCCCAGACCCTCTTCTCTGTCTTCCCTAGTTGCCTTTCAGTGATTTTGACACCCCAATGTCTGATAGCCACTGGTCGATCTTCTGGAAGCTTCTTAACAGCTACACAGGCAACCGACTACAGCCAAATCTGGGCCAGGATCCTTGGCCAAGGCGGCGGCCCCTCCAGAAGGCCTGGGTCCTGCTGGGCTGGTGGGCTGAGCCTGGCCTACACGGGATCTTTTTTTCCCAGGCGGGAGCTCAAGGAAAGTCCCTTGGGGTCACCATCTGCTGAACCTGGCTTCCTAAGGGAGGCCCGCCCGGGCACTTGCAGCAGCCTGAGACTGTCCAGGCCACGGCGGGTGACGGAGGAGGATCCCAGTGGAAACCCGGGACTTGGAAACGCTGTTCCCGTGTGGTGTGGGATTCTGCACTGCGGATCGTTTCTCCCTGTAACCAAACCTGCTTATTACCAGCCCTCCAATTAGTTCCTTCTGAGGTTGATCAATTTAGCGTGGAGGTTGAGCATGTCTGTGAATTGACTCCACAATCATACACAAGAGGGCACAGAAAGCAGGGCCACTCGGCGTCGTTTTGTTCTGCTTTGTTCTGTTCCGTTTAAGCATCGACACCCCCAAAGCAATTCTTTTTCATGTTTTCTACACAAATCATCTACTTCAGCCCCGTCTTTGATCATGCGCTCCCCCAGAGCAGCTCGCTCCGTCCCCTCCCAGCCCTTTACTGCCTGGCGGAACCCTGGCCCCCGCAGGCAGGAGGCTCTCAACCTGAGCACACATGGGAAACCACCTAGGGAGCTCTATAAAGCTCCTGAAGCCCCAGCCCAATTAACAGGGCCCCTCTGGGCGGGGCCCCGCATGGGGAGCCCTGAAAACCCTGACACTCAAGTGCAGCTGAGGGTGGGACCCACAGAATTCTAAGCCAGGCCCAAATACCACTGTTCTGGGAAGCAACCTCTAATTTTTTTCTGCTCCTGCTGGAACATTCACACGTATCATGATTCTTCTCTTGTCAATAAAAGTGTTACCTTTATTTGTTCATTTGGGGAGAGGAAGTATAGGTAGCACTTCACAGGGACAAAAGGGGAGAAGAGGAGAAACCTCCCTCCCACCCTTCCTCCCTCAGTGACCCTTCCTGGAGGGAGTCTCTGCAGCATGCAGGTCCCCTCCTCTGCTCTCGAGAGCACTGTGACCCAAGGACCCTGCAGGAGGTCGAGGTCACAGAGGCCCAGTTTGAATCCTGCTTCTGTCATGGGTTTCCCATGTGAGGATGGACTAGTCATGTCACCTCTCCAGTCCTGTCTCCTTACAGAGATGGTAAGGTCTCCTCAAAGGAGGGCCTCTACCTTACAGAGAGGATACTCCCTGGGGTCTCCCATTGCAATCTAGCAAGCCACCCCAACACATAATGGCTTATAAAAGCAGCCATTTGTTTGTTCACAGTTTTGTGACTTGGGGATTCAGGCCTGGGAGGTTGTGGTCCAGGAGATGCCTCTTTGGAGTTCAGTTCCTGACTGGACTTTCCAGTCCAGCCCAATTCTGTACATGTGACTGACACATTGGGGTTCCTCTCTGTGGCCTCTCTCCTGGGGAGAAGCTCAGGCTTCCTCACAACATGGTCTCTGATGGTCCAAGTGAACAGCCCTCACAGCTGGACGTGAGCATGCGACCTGTCTGTCAAAGCCCAGTCAGTCCAGAATCAAGGGGAAGAGAAATACACACTTCCTCCTAATGAGAAAGTGACGTGGTCACACACACTGCACAGAGCACGTGGGACGGGATACTGTCATAGGTATCTTTGGAAGCACATTCCACCACAAAAGGAGTGAAGACAGTGTCCAGCGCACGGCAGCTGTCCAACTTATGTTAGTTCCCATTTTCTTCTCAGCACATGATTCCCTTGACTTCTTATTGTAGCTCCATGTTTATGGATGTCTTATAAGTCCGTCCCTCAGTGACAGTTTGTGCTGCTGTAATAGAATATCACAGATTGGATGCTTGTAAAGAATAGAAATCTGTGTGGCTCACAGTTCTGGAGGCCTGGAAGTCCAAGATGGAAAGACTGCCTCTGGTGAGGGCCTTCCTGCTGCATCAAGACATGGTGGAAGGCATCACCTAGGCAAGAGAGAACAAGAGAGGGCAAGAGGGGGCAAAAGGGGGCAAGACGGGGCAGAATTTGCTATTATAACAAAACTACCTGCATATTAATTCATCCATGAGGGCAGAGCCCTCAGGACCTAAATGCCTCCCATTTGGCCCCACCTCCAACTGGAGGTGCACTGGGTGCACATGGATGAATTTGGGGGGGGGGATTCATTCAAACCACAGCATTGGCCAAGAGCCTGTCCAGTGAACCCCAGTAAAAAATCTCAGAGGTGGCCATGAGGCAAACGTGCTGAATTCCTAAACTGCCAAGCTTGAGATTCTTCCTCTCTGACCTCTACTCTGACCCTCCCAGAGGTCACTGTGGACTGCTGTGTCCACAACCTGAAATCTCCTCCTTCTCTCTTGTTATCACATTGTCTCCCCGTCTTAATTCTCTGTGTTTGCTATTAATGAGCCACTCAGATATCACCGTGTGCCCTAAGCCTTCCTCAGGATCCCAGGCAGGAAGACAGAGCACTGCCTTGGAGCACAGCCTGGGTCACCAGGGACGTTCCCAGGCACTCGGTATGAACAGGGTGGGGAGAGGCAGAGGGCTCCAGGGGACAGCAGGAGTAGAGGCAGGACAGGTGAGAAAAGGATAACAGGACTCCCCCCAGGATGGACCACAGAGGGAGCA
This sequence comes from Urocitellus parryii, assembly GCF_045843805.1. Classification (NCBI taxonomy): domain Eukaryota; kingdom Metazoa; phylum Chordata; class Mammalia; order Rodentia; family Sciuridae; genus Urocitellus; species Urocitellus parryii. Next base: position 191,472,280 of record NC_135534.1, on the reverse strand, counting down.
AGAAGGATTCCCAGACCAGACCAAGCAAGGTGTCAATGTCCTGGAATGAATGGATGCTCCATCCGCCAGACAAAAGATGGCCATTACAGTCATTTTTAGGAGAGGAGAGTCCTAGTTAGATAGGCAGCTTTGTGCACTGAGAGCAGAGAATAGGTTTCACAATGCAACAGCTTGGTACTTGGAGTTCTGAAACCCAGACAAGTAAAGCAAGTCCATGCACCCAAATCCCCCTTCCTGTTGAGGAGAAGGAAACTGAGACCTGAGAGAGGAAGGGGATTGCCCCACTGTGGGGACCACGGGCCCCTGGATTCCAGAGAATAAGTCTGATAGAAGTGCGTCTGACATTGAGAGATGTCTCAGCAGCAGAGGGGGTGATGATTGATAGGTCTGATGAATGCATCCCCATTATTATTGAAATTTATACATGTACCACCCGATCAAAGAATCTCAGTGTTGGAGTCTCATTCAGTATTCACAGCTGTTGTTTTTCAACGGGGAATCTGAGAGTCTGGCCCCTAGAATGATAGAGCTAAAATCTGGGGGCACCTTCCATAAAGCCTCCATTTGGAAATGACTCTCTGCTATTAATTTGCATGAGACCTGGGCAAGGTGTCTGCCTCTGAGCCATATTCTAAGCGGGGAACCAGGTCACAGACGAGGTGACCCAGCTCAGACCCTCTCACAGCTGAGCGGGCCCAGGTCCCTTTGACTGTTCACTCAGTCGTTCATTTGTTAACAGATACTTTGGAACGTCACCATTTGCCAGGGGCTGGGGCTGGTGCCAGGGCTGTAGCAGAATCGCAGTCAGCAGGACCCCGCTCTCCTGTGGCTTACTGTCTGTCATACCCAGCAGACAGGCCATAAAAGAAACAAGTAAACAACAAAATAAAAATAAACACGGCTTGTAAGAAGGGACAGGGTGCTATGAGAAGCACCCAGAGGGCAGCGGTTTGATTTAAGGAGGTCGTTTATTGAGAGCCTTGAGCCCGAGGTCATGCTGGGCACCAGCCTTGCTTGATAGAGTGATCCAAAATGCAAAGGCCAAGTGACCCAAAGCTGGCCCAGCAGCAGGCTGGCATGCATGCTAACCACCCGGCTGTCCTGGGGCTTTGTCTCCACAAACTTAGATGCGAATTCTCCAATGTCCTCACTCTGTTGCTTCCTAGGGGTGGAGCCTGAGACAAGGCCCCCTCTGGGCCTCGTTTTCCTGGTGTGTGTGATGGTAACAGCGGGACCCTTCCCACCCGGTCCATCCCACCTGCAAGGATTGGCTGAGTTAGGAGGTGCCACCATGTGTGGCATGAGTCTTGGCTATTGATACTCCCCCACAGCCCAGGTGGGGTCCCACTGACGCAGGAATTGAGAGACTGTGGTGTAGACTTGGCTGAGGGACAAGGGTTTCCCCTGGGGCCTACCTTGCTTTCGGGTCCCCAGAAGTTCACAGGCAAAGATTTACAGGCAAGTGGTTTCCTAGAGGTGAGGGGGACTCCGTAGGGAGTGGGGGGGTGAGAGGGAGGGGCCGCCTACCAAGGGTGGGAGTGCGTCAAGCCCACGGGCACCGAGGGTACCTGGAGCACCCAGCCCCCAGATATCCATGGAAGGGCAAGGGCCCTGGGCACGGACACACCAGCTCCCCTCGGTCACCCCCCAAAGGCCCTGGTGCTGGTACATGGAGGGCTTCGTTGTCAGCGAGGCCACCCTCCTTCCTGGCAGCCTCAGAAGTCCTCAGACAAGTGACGCAGGTTCCAGAAGCCGGGCAGAGACACTGCCGTGGCCCTCAGATGAGCTCAGGGGGTCCCCAAACAGAGCTGTGGCCTGCGAGACACTGTCGGGCCAGCATGGGGCCCGAGGGCTCTGGCCTCCGGGGAGCAAGGAGGAGACGGAAGGCCAGGCCGTCCGGTCCCTGGGGGTCTGGGGGTGCTGAGGGATTCGGGTTTCGCTCTGCAGTTTTGTGGCAGTAGGCAGTCCTGCAGGTGTCTGAGAAGGGACAGATACAAAACAGTGTCATCACTGAGCGGCAGGTCTACCCCAGGCCCAGGTGTCCTTGGAATCTGCCCAGCCTGACCCTGGGGTCCTCACTCCATGGCCCAGAACCTGACAAAAGGGTGGACCAACCAGGAGGTTTCCTAAAGGCACAAACTCTAAGGACAGCTTAGAAAGAATATGCTAGAGACCACGTGGCCAGGGAGTGGCACCTCAGGGACATTCTCCAGAAGCAGCAGGATCCTGCACTTCCTCTACCAACAATGGTGATGGTGACTGAGGAGTCAGACCCAGGCCAGAGCTGAGTCCTCTGTATGAGAGGCCAAGGCTTCCCCTTGCCCAGTCCCCCCTCTGAGCATAGGTCAAGCAACTACTGAAGACTGTAGGTTGAAGGTGAGCTTACCCTGCCACCGTTCCCGAGCATTCCCCCATCTCAGCCATCCCCTGGCTCTGCCACAAGGGACAAACTGTGGATGGGGGGACAGTGAGAGCCGCTGTCCCTTTGTGCACTAGAGGCACCAATGTGGCGAGGTCGCTGTGTCAGTTCCCATTGGGTTCCCTCTGTCCTCTGCAGGACGAAGAGGCCCATCTCCTTTACCAGAGGAGAGCACCAGAGCTGGGATTTTACCTGAGGGCTCTGAATATGCTGGATTAAGGAATTCAGACTTTTCAAAGTCCCCTGCTTGAGTGTCGAGATCCATCTGCCTGGGGAGAGGCCGGCGTTTTCATCAGACTGGTCTAGGGGAAGGAGGGAAGGAAACGGCCAGAAGTAGACACCTCTGAGCGTTGGCAGCACCACAATTTATAGATGAGACTCCAAACTGGGAGGAAAGGAAGTCGGAGCAGACACATCAGAAGGGAATAGAATACTCAGTGTTGACACGTAAACCACCTGGCGGTCCCCAAAGACACAGAAGAAAACACAGAGTGGCAGAGCTGCTCCCAACAGCTGCATTTAGCCGACAGAGGTAAATTGAGCTAGGGACAGGTGACAGGACCAGAGCCAGCTGGAACAGGAGTGGCCTTGTGTTCTGGACACCTGACAGAGCGTCCAGCCACGGCCAGTGGGGGCTGAGCTCTACAGTCTGCATGTGTGGGCATGAGTGTGTGTGCACACGTGTGTGTGTGCCTGTGCCCACTTGTGTATGTGTGCATGTTATAAAGGCACATGTGTGAGTTGCTAGACATTCAGCGAATGTGTACCTTGTGAGTACATGAGTGTGAATGCCATGTGAACATGTGTGCCTTTGTGCAATTGCATGCATATGTGTGTGCCTGTGTGTTTGGAGATCTGCTCTAACATCAGTCTTGCCTGCTCTTGCCATCGTGAGTGGCAAATCAGTGCAGGGCAGCTAAACGTCATGTCTTAAAACGTGGGCAGCATGGACTATGTACTGACAGCTGAGAGTCAAGCCTACAAACCCGGGCTCTTGCCCAGGTCGCTCATTGTTTGACTCTTAAAAGACATAAAGAGTTTAGGATCCACCTTTGAAACCAGGCTCCATGGCACACGCCTGTAATCCCAGCGGCAAGGAGGCTGAGACAGGAGGATCTCAAGTTCAAAGCCAACCTCAACAACAGTGAGAAATTAAGCAACTCAGTGAGGCCTTGTCTCTAAATAAAATGCAAAAGGGGGCTGGGATGTGACTCAGTGGTTAAGAAAAAGAAAACAGGGCTCCAGGTTTTGCCAGGAGAACAGCATGTGCCTCCCTCTCCTTCCTGCTTTGGTGACTCTGCTCCTGGCTCAAGCCCAGCTCCCTGCCTCATTCAGCCGCGTACCCTCGCTGCAGCTCCGAGATCCATCCTCCCTGCAGGGACCTTGGCCCAGGTGTTCTTCCCACACGAAGAACCTCCTCTTCTGCGCCCTGTGTCCCACCTACGTGTCACCTCCCTCCTTTCTTGGTTTACGTGTCCCCTCCTGGAAGCTGTCCCTACTCACTCATAGTTTATTTTTCTTCTTTCTTTTTCAGCAACTTTATTGAAATATGATTTACATACTAAACAGTTCTACGTTAAGTGTTCACTTCAGTGATTTTTTGATAAATTCCCAGGTTGTGCTACCATCACCCCAATTAATATGAGAAGGTTTTTCACTCCCCCAAAAAGAAAATCCATGACCATTAACAGTCACCACCATCCGCTAACCCCTAACCTACTCTGTCTCTGTAGAGTGACTTATTCTGGAGCATTCACATAAGTGGAATCATACATTACATGGCTTTTTGTGACTGGCTTCCTTCATTTAGAATAAAGAGCAAAGCTGTCCATCTTGCAGCAGGTATCGGCACTCTATCTTTTTCACTGCCAAATAACATTTCATCCTATTGATGTTTTTATCCCTGTCAAATTCATATTTGGGTTGTTTTCATCCACTTTTTGGCTATTGTAAGTAATGCCACTATAAACATTGGTTTAAGTTTTTGTGTAGACGTATGATTTTATTTCTCTTGGGCATGCACCCAGGCAGGGAATTTCTGGGTCAGATGGTGACAGTAGGATTAACTCTTTGACGAACTACCAAACTCTTCCCAATTGGCATCGCACGAGAGCGTCAGCTTCTCCATCCTCTCCACATTCTGTCTTCTTGATGGCAGCCAGCATCCTGAGCGTGAAGAGGTGTCTCCTTGGGTGTGGATTTGCATCTCTATGATGGCTAGTGATGCTCAGGATCTTTTGTGTGCCTCTTGGCCATTTGTATATCTTCTTCAGAGTTGTGTCTATTCATAGTGCTTTGCCCATTTTTTTTTACACTAATTTGTCTTTTTGTTGTTGAGTTGTGGACATTCTTAATGTATTGCTGAATACTAGACTCTATCAGATAAACAATTTGCAAATATTTTCTCTCTATGGGTGGTCTTTTCACTTCCTCGATGATACAAAACATTTCATTTTGATGACATCCAATATATGTATTCTTTTTGTCATTTTTGCTTTAGGTGTCATACCCTAGAAGCCATTATCTAACTCAAGGTCACAAAAAATATATTCCTATGCCTTCTTCTAAAAGCTTTGTAGATTTTGCTGTTATATTTAGGTTTATGATCCTTTTTGAGCAGGAAGCAAATATTTATTGAGCAGCTACTGTGTGCTGGGCACTGCTCCAGGTCTGGGTGTGTGCACCTCAATACACTAATGGACAAAGTGGGTGACCTGTCTGTCCTTGAAGAGTGACACCCCAGTGGAGGAAAACAGGGAAACAGCCAAATGGGTAATCTGAGCTAGCACTGGAGCTAAGGACTGCAACCATGTTCAGAAAGCTGGTAGTTTTGTGTGGCACGCTCTGGAACAAATGTTATGGGTGGTGGGGGGACACAAGGTCACATACTGGCTAAAGGGACTTCTTCAATCAACCTGGGTTACTTATTATAATTAATTATGGTAATATTTGATTTAATGAATAATTATGATGTTTCTGGGCAATCACTATTAGTATAATTAATATCATCATTAATAGTATAATTAATATCATCATTACTTATCTCAGTTTACTGTGAGATGATACCAGTCCCCACTCCTGGGCCCTGGGCAGACATGATCAATCAATCAGGATGCTCTCACCCCCTAAGCCCCTTGGTGTCCTCAGAATCCTTCTCCACCACACACTTCCGGTAGCCACTACCACTCTGGGGCTGGCAGCCAGGCTGTCCCTGGAGGAGCACAGTGCCTTTCTGCACTGTAGGGTCTGTGCTCCTGTGCCCACAGGAAGCAGAAAGTAGCAGAGAGTGCTCGGAAGCCCCTGAGCAGGGTCTGGTGTTAAGCTCTAAACCTTCTTAGATTAGATAATCCACACGAGGATTCTCACAGGAAATGGCCTCGTGGTCTCTGTGAACAGCTCTGCCCTTCGATGGCTATTTCTGCCTTTGGTTTTGATAAGATAGAATCTCAGTTAATCCGTTTCTCTGTTGGGCTCCTCTAAAACTTCTCCATAATCTTCATTATCTCCTACCTTGCGCTTTTGTTAGGACTCTACTGAGCCAGAGTCACCCAAGGCCTCGGCGGGGCTCTAAGCAGAGGGGATAAAACCCCAAGCAACTCAGAGTGTCCTGTGTTTGGGGACCAAGGTGGCTGTCATGTACCTAGCTGGACTCTCGGGCTCCTGAGTCGCAGGAAAACCCCAGCTCTCTAAAGAAGGCCCACGGCTACTCTGTGGGACCCGCCAGCAACAGGGAAGAACCCAGCTCCAGCTATCAGTGGGCCACGTGGGTTTCTGTACCAGGAATCAGCACTTCAGAATCTTAACAGGAATTTTGAGTGGTCTCTGTCTGAAACTGTAGATAGGTTCATCTTGCAGGTCACCTCCGATCCTGTACCCAGGGAGAGGAGGATCAACCAGGCCACTGTGTTTGAGGCCTCTCTGTTGTGGAAACAGCGCTCCACCAGGCATCTGAGACCTGGGCCATGTGTCATCAGGCAAGCCATGCCACCTCTCCGCATCTCAAGGTTTTTTTTTTTTTTTTTTTTTTTCTAGATTAAAAAAAAAAATGGTGGAGTTGACAATTAGGCCCCTGCAGATCTGAGCTGGCTTCTGAACTCGTGTCCACTTGGGCAACAGGGACTGCTTGGTGGCAGTGTTCACTTTGGTAGGGATGAAGAAGAGGTATATTTCTAATGAGATCGTCACAGTTCACATCTGCTAGGTCTACCCAAGTCCCCACCAGCACATGGGCCTGTTTAACTCTAAACTGATTTAAATGAACTAAAAATTAAAAGACAGGACTTCAGGACATTGGGCACTTTCAAGGGCTTAATAGCCATGGTGGCTAGCGGCATCTGGATTGGAGCACGCAGATCAGAAACATTTCATCATCTTAGAACATTCTAACGGACAGCGCCGGTGTAGGAGATTCCCGTCTGCCTTAGTGTTACAATTCACTGAGATGAGGAGAAGGGGGCTAACAAGATGGGCAGCTTCGGTTCCTTCTGAACTAGGCACTCCTCGGGACTCCTTTCTGCCCACCACGCTGTCAAAGAAAACGCTATGTTTCCCTTTTTCTAAATAGGAAAACTGTGGCCCGAGGAGCTAAGTAATTTGCCAAAGTTCCTCAGCTGGCCACAGGCCCCACTGCATGGCACAGTGGCAACTGGGCAGGGACAACGGAGCATTTGCACTCTCCAGATGGGGAGACAGAGGGTCCGAGAAGTCACATGATTTGGGGTAGGCTTCCCCTGTCTGCAGCGGTTTGCAAGACCTCTCCCCAGGGCTTCCTGAAGCTGGTCCAGGGCTCCTGTCTGGGAAGTGGCACATCAGTGAGGGAAATGAACAGGTCTAATTTGCTAGTTGACAGCATTTCCCTAGTTGGAGATAAGGGTCCATCTGAGTCTGTGCTATCAGTGATGAATACATTACAGCACTGCAGTTTCTCCTGGAGGTCTCCGGCCCATTCCATGGTCTAGAACTGCTTACCCGGTTGTACCCACTGGCCCATCCCCAAACTCAGTCTTGCCTGATCTCATGGCCAACACTGCTCAGTGATTTTTTTTTAATGTACTTTTTATGGGAAGGCTGTCCTGGAGAGGAGTCTGGTGTGTATAGGCTCCCTGTGATCTGAAATTCCCTTTCCCTGTGTCCTGTGAACCACAAGAAGCAGCAGGCTGAGGAGTCCGGCACAGGAACATATTTTGAGAGAGAGAGAGAGAGAGAGAGAGAGAGAGCCCACATTCACAGTGGATTGTTATAGCCGTTCTATTTTATTGGTTCTTGTTGTTAATCTCTTAAGTGCCTGCTTTACAAATTAAACTTCATCCTAGTACCTGTGCACAGGAAATAATGAAGTACATTTAGGTTTCCGGACTTTTCCAAGGTTCCAGGCTTCCATTGGGTGTCCCGGAACGTATTCCCCATGGATAAAGGGGGTCGCTATTCTGTGGGTGGACGCGTATTTCAATATCTGAGGCTGTCTCACTAGATCAGAGAAATGTGGGAACTTCTGAATGAAGCAGTCCTCTATCTTCTTCCTCAGACCGTGGCGGGATCAGAACTTCTTGTCGTTAGGGACTTTGCTAGCCAGGACACAAAATGGGTCTTGGCTTTCATGACAACTTCAGTGGATTGGTGGTGACTACCTGGAGGGCTTGAGAGAGAAGGATTCTGAGGACATCAAGAACTCCTGATCGATGATGCATGTCTGTCCAGGGCCCAGGAAAGGGGAATGACAACATCCCACAGCAAAATGAGATCAGCAGTAATGAGGGGTCACAACAACAACAGTGGTCACAACAACACCTTCCTGGTCCAGTGGTCAGGAACAGCAGGCGCCGTCATGGATGCGAAGGCGCTTGGTGCACTGGATGGAGGGACTTGTATTCAATGCTCCCGTGGATTCTTCGTCTTTAGGGAAGGAAGAAAATAGAGTTTTTCAGTTTTTTTTGAGGAAGTTGTAGCCCTTCCAGATGTTCCCTCTTGGACACTGACCATCCATTGAGGACCACTGGGAGAAGACACAGCGTCCAGGGCTGAAAGTGCTTGGATTGCCTAGTAGGTGCCCCCAGGAAGCACCTCTCAGTGTCAGGGATGTGGCTCTGAGAGAGGAGGAGTGCCCAGTTCAGGGGATTTCATAAGCAGGTCATCGCTGTAGGGCCCTCCTGCTGGGTACCTCTGGGAGGCACAGTGTAGGAAGGACTGGGCACTGTCCCACCCCAGTGAGGGAGCTGAGGTCCTTTTCCACCAGCTCCATCCACCCAGTGGCTGAGGGCTGCTCTTGGGGGGACTAACTCGGACTTCCTGGCCATTCCCACACGGAGGACATGCACGCTCCTGCGGTCAGAGAAGGCACCAGGGCGGACAGTTCCAGGTGCCCGAGTCAGGGCGAGTGGGTGCACATGGATCCAGGAAGTGCTGCGGGGTCATCAGAAGGAATCACAGAAGCTTCCACCCCATCAGCCACCCCCGTGCCAGGAGGGGGAAAATCGACATAGAGAAGGCAGGAGACCTCACAAGCTCCGGGTAGTACAATAACCTTGATCCCAGTTACTGGGAGGGGCTCTGCATGATTATCTCCAAGCCTTGCCAGCACCCTCAAGGTAGATGTTACTATTCCTTTTTATAGTTAAGAAAATTGGGTTCAGAGAGGTGAGAAATTTGCCTAAGGACGCCAAGCATGAGTGACCCAGAGAGAATGCAAACCCAGGTCTGACTTCCTATCCTGGCATCTTCTTAAGGCTCCACAGAGCCAGCGGGAGTCTCCAGGAAAGGCTAGAGTTTTGCCCTTGACCCCAAAGTCAAGACAGGAAGTGCCCCCTGGGTCAAGGGCCTCAGCCTGGCAGGTCAGTTAACACCCCCCCCCCCAAGAACTCAGAGCTAATCCACCGGTGGGCACCTCTGCTTGCCCAGAGGGCTACACCTCATCCTCAGGGAACAGCATTGGGAGCAGTTGGGAGAGATTGGGAACTGAGGCCAACAGGAGAGCTCAATGGGGACATCCTAGTGCCACTGACGCAGGAAGGCAAGGTGCTGCAGAGAGTCTGCAGAGCCAGACCCTGCTGCTGATCAGCTGGTGCCCTGGGGAAAGGCACCCAGGGCCACAGCCTCACTATCCCCACTTGCAAAATGAAGTGACAGTCACATCAGTCACACTTAATGGGCACATCTTGTACCAGTCACCCTCCTGATGACTTCCTGTGCATGAACACAGTCACATTCTCAAACTAAGGGCCGTAGGTGCTACAAACACCAACCCCACTGCCCACAGGATGAAGCTGCGGTTCTGAACTCTGACTGACTCCCCCAAGGTCATCCACCCGGGATTAGAGCAGGCGGCTTGTCCCCTTAACTCCAAAGCAGCCCCTTCCCCCATATAATGTAAGCCCAGAATCCTTGCTTACACGGGTTTCGACGTCTTTCCCTCATTCTTGGGTTAGGTACCGTGATGGGTCTCCAAGTGTCCAAAGAGGGAACAGATCAGAGGCGCCCAAGTCAGGCCAGGTGGAGGACAGAAGAGGTCCTGGGGCTCAGGAGAGGACGTGCAGGTCACTGGGAGCAGCGGCTCCCACCCTCTGTGCCCAGAGCGGAGGCCACGCCCCTCCTGGAAGCTCCTGGTGACTCCTGCCCCCCCCCCCAGCAGCCAGCCCCGCCCCTCCGGGAGCGTTGAGGGGAAGGGGGCGGCCGAGACTGGCTCCTAGAGGATCCCTGGGCCCGGGAAAAGCGACAGACGGTGGAAGAAGGGGAAGCAGATGCGGGAGGGGACCCCGAGGACATGGCACTGAGCTGCTAGAAGCCAAGAAGGTGACAGTGATCCGCTAGTGTGGGTGGCCCCAGAGGGCGTGGTGGCTACCGAGCCCCACCTGTATCTGTTCGTGTCACCCTCCACCTCCCCACCCCCAACACAGACAGCAACAAGTCCCCAACTGGGACACAGGGCCAGAGCAGGGAGGAGCCCGACAGCAAGGGCAAGTGGCGTTGGGTCCCCAAGGTACCCTGCGCAGGAGGAACCCGGGCCCTGGCAAGGAGAGACCCGGGGTCCTCATTCCCCGGGGAGGGTGTTCTTTCTAAAATAGGTGAGGCCAGGCCAAGGCCCCAGCCCCCGTCCTCCCCCCCCTTCCTCCTTTGTCCTCCGTCCTCCCTGCCCTCCTCCCTCCTCCCTCTTCGTCCTCCCCACCCTCCTCCCCCTCTCCTCTTCCCAGGCGTTATCCCCTGCTTTCCTGTGGCCTCCAGAAACCTAGGCGTCTCAGTCCCCTCTGAGCCAGTACCCACTCCACGCTGCCACAGGGCTCTGACTCGGCCACGCTGACCTGTGGATCTTCTCAAGTGGGATCAACACAGTCCTACCCCAGGGCCTTGGCATTGGCTCTTCTCCCATCTCTCCCCAGGCCTCAGCTCAAATGTCACCTGCAGGGAAAGGCTGTCCCTGGCAACGTGTTGCACTGTTGTATTGTCTTCAAAGCCCTTGTCATTCACTAACATCCCCTCCACGTGTTGGTGTCCCCCCACCCCCGCCCATCTCTGCTACCCTCTTGCCCCTTCCTGGACTACTCTGCCCTCATGGCCAGCGGCCCTTGTTCATTGGCTCACCGCGGGTGCAGAGTAGGCGCCTGGTTATCTATTGGTGAAATAATCCTAAGGGCCTCCGCGTGCCTCTGCATCTTGTGCATCTGTTTGGAGCCACAGTAGAGACCCAGATGGGTTATTTTCCCTTGTTAATTACTGCAGAGTAATTATAGTAAGAAGTGTAACTAAAGCATCCATTAATGGGGAAAAAGAAACAGATTTCGTGCGCTGGCTCACAGAACACTTGAACTGGCCTCCCTGCAGCCTCCTACGATTCCCGAGCCGGAGTTGGAGCCCTGATCCCTGCTGATTCTCACTGCCTTCCTGGAAAGTACCCCCAGGCCCCGTTCTCCCCACAGAGGAGGTGCTGGGCTGGGGGAGCCTGGGTCCTTCTGAGGTTGAAATTTTGATTCTGTGTCACCCGGAAGAGCCGGGAGGCACTGGGCCAGTGACTTCCCCCCAGAGGGCTCTCTGAGCCTCAATTCCCCCACCTTGAAATGGGAATAGGCATACCTCCTTGCCCGTGGGGTCAAATACGCTGGGCGTCCCCCAGCGAGGTTCCGCCTAGTTGACTCCCTGCTCTGCAGTCACAGTGATGTACAGAAAAGTCGCGTTCCCCGCTCTCCCACCTGGGGCCCTCCTGGGACACTCCTTCCCAGGAGAAATGGGAGGCGTTCATTGGTCCAATTCTGGTGCCCCGCAGAACCAGGCTGATTTTGACAGGGCTGGTGAAAAATGTCTTTAATATGGTTGCTCCAAGCCCAGGGTTTCTGATAGGGGGTGCGTTGGGCAGGGTGGGAGTGTCACATCTCAACGAGGGGGCTGTGCAGCGTGTCACAGGCCGCTTACATCTCTGCTGCCCTGGCCACACCCACGTGCCAAGTGCCAGTTGTGTCCACTCAGCAAAGAGAGAAGCACAAGTGCCCCCCGAGGGGCAGTCCCAACAGGAACTGACCTTGTGAAGCTCAAATGAGGCAAGGAAGGAGGAGACTGATGTAAGCAGTAAAGTACAGGGAGGCGTGGTCATGGCCAAGCGTCCAGACCTACCCATTGGTCATTTGCAGCTGGCCTGGGGCGGATCTCAGGCCTGAGTTTTGCCTTCCCGCTGACCCTGAAGCGCCCTCTTGTGGCCATCCGTGGTAGCGGCAGGGCTTCCAACTTGATCTTCCTTCTCAATCTTTCCCTTGTTTTTTCTTCTTGATTTTTATAAAAAGTCCTCTTTAATTCAGTACCACAATTTTTATTAGTGTGATGTCCCCTCAAATAACCAATTTTCTGTTTTCCAAAGCATTGAGATGAAGAGGCAATCTTGTTTTGGTCCTATCTTTAAGAATTACACATTTATCTTGCTTTTTGAAAGAAATTCTTTAAATATATATTTTTAGTCGTGGATGGACACAGAACACTTAAACCAGAGCTGGGCCTCCCTGCAGCTCCGAGGTTCCCGAGCCTTTCGACACAATGCCTTTGGATGGAACCCAGGGCCCCACCCGTGCTAGGCGAGCCCTCTGCCAGGAGCCACCACCCAGCCCTTATCTGGCTTTTTAAAAACCATCACACAAAATTCTGAAAATTCAAAAGAAAGTGAAAAGAAGAAAGTCAAACTCGACAGTAAGCCCCCGAGCTCCGTATGGAAGCCCAGTAGGAGAAAGGAATCAGCTCAGAGCCTTTACAGGTGCTGATCTAGAAATGAGCAGGTCCACAAGACGCTTTGCCGATTTGAACTCAATTCTGAGCTTGCGAAGGAGGGTGGACGGCTGGCCTGGGAACAGATCAGATGCAGCCCTTGGTCGTTAACTCTTTCTCTGTCCTTCTTCCCACCCCCCTGACCCCCTCCCAGCTGAGAACTCCCCACAGCACAGTGGGTGGAATGTGCTCTGTGGGGTCTGGTCCACCCACCCGTCACCCATCCACCCACCCATTCATTCCACAGTGCTATTGTCCACCGATTTAGGGCCAGATTCTATAATGGTACCTAGAGATTCAGGGAAAAGAAAAGAAAAACAAACAAACAAACTTGAGACACAATCACTGCCCTCCAAAGTCATGGCTAGAGAGCACACAATTAGATGGACGGTCAACGAGCACCTTGCTTGGGGGAAACCTGGAGGCTAATGCTGGATCAATTATAGGACCTTCAGCCTCGGCCCTCTGTAGGCCTCAGTTTTCCCATCTGTAAAATAGGAATGATAATGGTACCTGCTTCATTAAATAATGGTGACCGTCAATCAAGTGGAGGTAAATCACCCGGGCGAGACAGGGGGTACAGGGAGCCTGCGCCTACTCAGTACTGCCTCTCTTCCTGCTGAAGTCTTTCTTCAGACCCTGGAGATTGAACTTGACCATGGCCCCCTATGAGGTCTGGATGCCTGTTGGACTTTGGGGAAGATCACAACATTTTACGTGTGGTCAGTGCCAGAAAGGGTCCTAGAAATCATCCAACGGAGCCCCCTTATTTTAAAGGAGAAGAAAGTAAGGGTCAGAAAAGGAAGGGATTGCTCCCAGGTCACACAGCAAATCCCAAAGGCTATAAGTTTGGTCGTCAAGTTCTCAGTCTCTGTAGAGATCTCCTGCCCTTGCACACAAGGCTCCGCTACTGACCACGGGGCACATTAGCTCAGCTCTCCGTGTCTCAGTACCTTCATCTGTAAAATGGGCACAGTCACCACCCTTGACCTCAGGTCAATGGGAGAATGACCTTAACTGGCTCCCATTCTGGGGCTCTGTCTTCTCTACCTGGCATTTGCCTAGCTCGGAATTTTAGGAAAGCAATTCTTCATTCTGAATCTGCACTTTTTGTACCAGGAACCGTGGGTCAGGACTTGGCTCAAGTTTTTCCACAGATGTAAAGGCCTCTTGGTGGAAACCTTGGGCAGAGAGAAAACGGGCTCTGCTCTAGGTGGCAGAGGAGTAAATTATGATCAAAGAGAGCTGAGATCAAAACCGTGCCAGCTCCCTTGCCCCGGATTAACCTTGCCCTGCATCGACTCATTGAACTTGGCTGAATCATATTTTAAGAGAAAAAAAAAAAAAAAGATTGTGTCTTGGTCACTAATAGCCATTGCCTGTCCTGGCTTGCCCAAGATGAATTATACTTGTTTAAGGTCAAACACAAAATACCAACAATTGCATCAAAACATCAGATTAAATAAAAATAAAAATAAGCAACCATCAGAATAAGTTAGCATGGCGGGGCGGGGGACTCTTGCCGGCCAGGGCCACCCCTCAGCATTTCCTCTTTAATTTCAAAAATAGCTCTGCTCTCCGAAGCCTATCAGGGGTCACCCAGATGGAAAAGAAATCCCTCGAGATGGGTTGCAAACTCCAGTTGATCCATTTCTCTTTTGATATCACAATGGAAAATCACCAAGGCCACATGGAGAATAATGATTTTCTGTACATTCCTGTAAACAAAAGAACATACAATTTTCCTTTTCTCCCCAGGAGAGTGTTGCTTTATTTTCTTTTCTTTTTTTTTTTTTTTTTCTTTTTCCAGTTTAGGGGAAATGTTAAGATCACTTATGGAGGTTGTTGAAATGTCATGAAATCAAAGATACCATATGAAGAAAATGTAAAGAAATATTTAGAAAAGAAAAATAAATAAGTAAATAAAGCCGGTGGAAGGGGCTGGGTGTGTGGCGAGCCGGGCTGTTCTATTTCATTATAAGGTTCCTGTGTTTTCAGGAAGCCAGCGCCAGGGGAAGGAGAAGTGGAAAATTCCAGAAGGGGAAGGAGGCCAGTCTCCCGTAGAGGTCGGAAGCACCCATTTCAGGCTGATAAGGCCTCCTGTGTTCTTGCGTGATTGATGTGTAGGCTGTTTTCTAGAACAGTCATGGCTCAGGATGTGATAACGCTGTACCAGGGGCGGGCCACGGGAGGAAGGGGGACAGACTCTGCTTTCAGCTCAGGCAAACTTGGGTCCACGTTGACCTCCCCAGACCTGGCTGTCCTTGTCAGCAAAATGTGATGTTTCTTGTTGCCGGGGTGTTTGGAAGCTCCTAGAACAGAGCCTGAGACATCCAACAGAGCCTGAGCGCCACCCTGCTCACCAGAGTACCGCCGACACACGTTCTCTGACACGTGGAACTTTCTTTGATTCCCCCCAAACTTCTGGCTCCTACTTCATAGATTAAGAGCTTTTCATCCCTTTCAGATGATCCTCTTCTTGATTAAGAGCATGGGCATGCCGAGGGACAGCAAGTCCCAGGCTCAAGTCCCAGCTCCAGGCAATGTCACCAGCCGATGACATCCTGCAGAAGATTCCCCCTGGGTCTCCTCAGCCTCCCGCTCTGTGCTTCAGCCTTGCCCCTGGACATTGCAAGCTCTTTGCGGACACCACTCTGATGCCCACGAGGGGAGGAAATCCCCACAGTCCGTCTACCCAGGGAGGTTGGCCAGAGTTCCATAAAGTGACTTTCCCCAGCAGTCTCACCTTTCTCCCCATGTCCTCGTTTGCCTTTCTCCCCGAGGGACAAGCACCACTGCTCCTGTCAGCTCCGGGAGAGGTCAAGGAACAGGAGCCCTGTGGTCAGGGGTGTGAGGTCTCAGTAGGTCCCCAGCCGAGAGCCAGCAGGGATCATGGGAGATTGCAGATCTTTATCTCCACTAGGTCCCTGACTTGGGCCTTGTAAAAAGGGCAAGGCCAGGAGAGAAGGATATGGATGGAAGAGCCCTGTACCGTGAGTCAGGAGACTCTGGCTCCAGATCCAACTCGACCTGGTGACCTTGAACGTGGCCTCAGTTTCCCCATCTGTACAAAGGGAAGTTGCATGGGGCCAGTGCTCCTCAGAGTCTATTCCACAGAACTCTTAAATGCCCTTGGCAACAAGAGTTCCTGGGGTCCTATAACTCTGGAAAACACAGAGGGTCAAACATTACCCTTCTTTGGTGACGCCCAGTATGTATCAGAGGGTCTGAGAAGCCCTGTAGGAAACACTTCATGCTTCTCACTGAACTCTAAGCCCCGAGCAGGGACTTATGTCTGCACAGACCCCAGGACACAGGTGGTTAATGATCATTTGTGGGTGAATGAATCGGGGAACTTTTCCTAACGCTGTCTTTCCCACATCTTGTGTCACAGGGTCCTTTTCTAGTCCTCAGAGCAGCCCTGGACATCCCAAAGTGTGGCCCCCTGAGTGCTCACTGGGGGACTCAGATCTGGCTGGACTCTCCCTGTCTACACCGAGAGCTCTTCCCACCATCAGGCCTTGATCCTCCGGAACCTTCTGAGGTCCTCAGGGCTCCTACTTCACCCGGGCACCCCGAGGGGACGGTGGGATCACCCGTGAGCTCCGGGGACGCCTGCTCACAGGGGCACGGCCGACTGCAGGTCCCGGTGGCTCACCTCCTCGCAGGATACTCAAGGCTTCTGGCTCCCACCCGTAAGCGGTTCTGAGGATAGAGGGGCAAGGACGCCTCAAGCCTTGGAGAGAGACTTCCTGGTGTCAGAGCGAGATCTGAGAGACGACTGGCACCCTTTGGGTCCCTCTGCTTGCCCAGCAGGGAAGAAGCAGAAGACTCCACTCTGGGTCTTAGAACCACCTGCGCTCAAGCCAAAGGCAGACCCATTAGATGTGAGTCCCTGGGGAAGCCCACCTGCGCCTGACCTTGAACATGGCCTCTTGGGTGGGGTGGGGCAGAGCACCAGGAAAGGAGTCCTCTGCCAATGTCAAGGTCAGGAAGGCTCCCTGGCAGGAAACAACAGCCAGGTCAGTGGACCCACCCAAAGAGACCAGCCCAGGAAGAGATGCCTGAGACCAAGAGGCAGGAGAGACCAGCCTTCAGGAGGGTCCCGGCCATCTCCTCCTGTCCTAGGGTGCAGCCTGGGGCCCTGGGGCCCCACACCTGGCTGGCCCTGCTCCCTGAGAAGAGCATCTGACTTGCTGGCCCAGCCCCATGGGGTTGAGGGCAGGGGTTCCCAGTCCCTGGAAGGACACCTAGCCCATCCGCTCCCTCCCCCAGACAGCGACCCCGCTGGGTGGGAAGGGACAATTTGGGAAGACAAGACAATGAAATAACCCAGCAAGTGTTTGGGGGTGGGGTTCAAATTCAGGTGGAGAGAGGTATTTCTGTGGATCATCAACATGGCATCAAGGACAGGTCAAGGACACAGGTATCCTCAACAGGGTGAAAAAGAATGCAACGGGCAAACGGCCAATCCTTAAAGGCCACCCAGGGTCTGACTGCCCTGGGGTCAGTCTGAGACTCTGCAGCTGCTACCCCAAAGCCCCAGTCCTTCCTGGGAGGGTGCTGGGTTTGGGGGACCCTGGAGTCTCTGGGCCTGGCCTAGAGAACTGGCTTCTTGCTAATACAACCCAGCGGCAGGAGCCCGGGTGCGGTGTTATTTAAGTTGATTGTCATTTGAATCTACCTGAAAGGACCTCTGGTGCGTGTTGTAATTAGCCAGTGAGAGACAGAGAGAGAAGAGAGAGGGAGGGAGGGACCCGCCAGACGCCTGGTGGGAGACTGGATTCTAGGTAACAGGACCTAACAAGGTGCTCTGCGGGCGCAGATCAAGACACAGCGGCCGCTCCCAGGGAACGCGGAGGGAGACAGCGATTGCTATGGAGATGGGCTTGGCTGAGAAGGTGCCCTTGGCGCCCAGGACCTCCCCTCTCCGTGGTGGCCTCAGATCACCCCAGCCTTCCTGCCTCCCACGGGAGGCACTGGTTTTACGTCCTAATAAATCTCTGAGTCAGACTGAGATTCAGAATTCAGCTACCGGCACTCGCATGCATGAGGGAATCTCTCTATGGATAGTGAACCTGGCGCCTTAACCCATAAGGTCCCAACCCACCAAAGAATGACCTTTTTGTTCCTTGGAGAGACAAGAAATCCATTTGTCCCTTTGAAATGACAGAGGACGTGACTCCCTCCCCAAGATGCAAATTCCAACATTCACTTTATTGACAGCACATTCCACAGCTACTTATGCGCACTGTCACCTAGCCAGGACCTGTGCGTGCCTGCGGGCGATTGAAATCCAGCCAGAAGCCAGACAGGCTCGGTCCTGCCCTCAGGACACGATGGCTCAGCAGTGATAACTGTGAGGAGGGTTGGGAAAGACAGATGGCACCTCACCTCGCTGGATCAGGGACCAGGGGTGTCCAGACTCCCTAAGGGAAACAAGATGAGAAGGAGGAGTCGGCAGAGCGCTGGTCTGAGCTGAGATGCGTGCAGAGGCTCAGAGGCTAGTGTTGGGGGAACTGGCTTTCTCTGCTGACCCTTAGACTCAAGGTGGGACACAAGATAGAACTAACACAGTTCTTGTAGGGCCTGGTACACATGGCTTTTGGCTTTATTCTAAGGACAACAGGGACCATGAAAGAATTTTTGAGGGTGACACCTTCAGACTGCTTGTTCCCTTGGTTCAGGACAGTGATGGATTATAGGGGGTGGGTGCCGGGGGACGAGTACCCAGCTCTTTTCTGGATACTCGGTAGCTCTCGCAGGCTATTCAGCGACACGGAAGTAGGATTAAGGGAGCTGGGTCACAGAAACGTCGACTGTGGAAAGTGGAGAAGCCCCACACAAATTAGGCCATGCCCCAGGGACATCTGGTTGGACCAAAAGGAACCAGTTCCCTGGGGGTGTGAGAAACAACCCCAGAATACCATCAAGGTCTAGTTTTGCTCATGAGCCATGACAGAGGGGCTTCTGGTCATGGGGCGCCCCTCTCAGGGGTGGCTCAGGGAGCCAGGCTCCTCCTAACCTGTGGCCCTGAGCCCTCTGCAGAGCCAGCAGGCGATCACAGAGGATCCGGTGAGGGGTCCCTCGGGGTCAGCCAGGAGGAGAGCGGCCGCTAGACAGGTCTGCTGGAAGGAACTCAGTGGCCACCAGCAAGGAGGCTGGAGAGCGAGGCCGACCCGAGCCCAGGAGGAACCGGAGCCCAGCCTGTGTCACCCAGGAACTGCCTCCAGGGAACCGAGGCTGCCTCAGGCTGAGGGCAAAGAAAGAGACCAGACCCCTGAATCCTGGAGTCTGGGCCACATGGGCTTTCCCTTTTCTGAGGTCACTGTCCTCCATGTGGTGGTGTCACGTGCCCTGACGAGTAGGGAAGGAGAGCACTGACCCAGCAGGCTCCCACCAGGACGGCCATCTGCACCTGGTGGAAGGACAGACACCAGATGTGTGCTCTTCTCTCCTGCATCAGTGGCTGGCCCTTTCCCAGGGACACCCAGAGCGGAAACAAAGGACATCAGCTCCTTAGGGAAAGGACTCAGGGATAGGCAGGAATTGGGCCCTTGTTTCAGTTAGAGTCTGGCTGGTTTGTGCAGACTCGGGTGCAGAGGGCGGGGGGCCAGCTCCTCAGTGTCTGTCAGTCTGTCTCTCTCTCCCCCTCTTTTCTTTCCGATTTTGTTCACCCTGCATCCCTGATTCCCACCGTATTCCCCTCCCCCAGGAGTATCCTTGCTAATGTACTTGATATAGACCCTTAAATATGCAGGAATCCTGATAAGGCGGGTTGTGCTGTTCTGTTTATAAACGTTTTTAATTAACATGACTAATTCTCCGCTGCAGCTCTGGGCTGGTTCTTTTTAGTCCTCCAGTCATCTCCTAGGTGCCTTCAGGGGTGTGTCACAGTGGCTTCTGCACAAGAGCCGGTCGTGAGACTCCACCACATTTTTCAGGTGTGGACGCCTCGGCGGCCTCTGATTCTCCAAACGACACCACGGTCGCAGCCTTGTGAGGGCCCCTCAAACGACACCACGGTCGCAGCCTTGTGAGGGCCCCTCCTGTCCTATAGGAGACCTTTCTGAGATGGACTTTCAAGAGTGGCCTGGCTGGGGCCTGGGTCCATATTCAAGTTCCTTCATTTCCCAAGGCCAGGGCCCTCGACCCCCATCAGCACCTCTGTGAAAACTGGCAAAGCACCCTCTTCAGTCCGGGGCTGCCCTACAGACCAGACCCAGGCCAGGCGGGTGGGGGTGACCTGTGTGGATCAGGAGAGGGGCCCCTTCCTCCAGGCACATGTGGCCCAAGCATGGCTTGATGTTGGGGAGTGGCTGACTGGCAGGTCCCCTGGGCCCTCAGCCACCCTGCTGCCGTGAAGGCACCGCTGAGGATGCTCCCTCTGCATGCAGGCGCCTGAGCTCTGGCTCCCGGCCTCGAGGTACTGCTCACCCTCCTGGCTGCCATAACTGGTCAGGAAGGAGGCGTGGTGAGTCGCTGAATGGGCAGACCCTGGACTTCCAGAGTCTTTGTGCACCTCTTCATGTGCTCACAGCCACCCTCCATGGCCACCTTGGCCTCCCTCCATGGCCTCCCTGGCCATATCCTATATGAGTTTCCTGCATTTTTTTCCTACTGACTTGACCCCGTCCTTTGAAGGGTCCAGGTAACGGTCACTTTCTGGCCTGGACCTGCTCGTCTTCTCCCTGTGGGTGTCGGCTCACCCACCCCGACGGCCTCTCCTCTGCTGAACAGGAATCCTGACTTTCAACATCGTCGAATCTAACCATTTTTTTTCTGCTTCATGGTTTGTGTCTTTTCAGTCTTAATTAGGAAGCTTTCTCCCTACCCCTCCAGTCAGAAACCTATTATCCCCCATTTTCCTCTATCCCCTGTGGAGTGGTGACAGTGAGCCTTCCCTCTCTGGCTGGCACGGTGGAGCAGGAGCCAGCTTTATTTTTCTCTCCTCAGCAAGCGTTTTCCCAGCGCGGAGGGAGCTGTTCTGTCCCTCTTGCCTCGTGGTTCTCCCTGGACTTCCAAAGACTGTCCCTTCCCAAGTATCCACGAACCTGGTTCTGAGCTCTCCCTTCTGGATGGCTTTCCTATCTCCTTTATCACATAGCTCTCATCACTGTGGCACTGTGTCTTCATATCTGGTGTGACAAGCTCATTCTTTAAAGAATCTAGACAGGAAAAAGGCCACTCAGGTAGAGAGTGTAGCACCAAGAGAAGCCTGGGAAGCATCTGCTACCCACTCTTCACCTAATCACCTCATACTGACTCTTCAGATCTGACCTAAAGGTCACGTCCTCAGATAAGCTGGCCCTGTCCCCCTTATATACAATGCCCCAATTGCTCCCCATCCTGGTAATGGATTCACTTCCCTGTGTAACTGTGTTAGTCAGTTTCCATTACTGTGACAAGATGCCTGAGAAAATCAACTTAAGGTAGAAAAATTTGTTTGGGCTCACAGTTTTTGAGGTGCCAGTCCAGGGCCCCTTGGCTTCATTGCTTCTGGGCTTGTGGTGAGACAGAACATCACATCACAGCAGGGAGCAAGTAGTTGAGCAAAGTTGCTCACTTTATGGTGGCTAGGAAGGAGAGAGAAAGAAAGAGAGAGAGAGAGAGAGAGAGAGAGAGAGAGAGAAAGAAAGAGACAAAGAGACTGGGGGCAAAATATCTTCTTCAAGGGTCTCCAGCAAACTACTTCCTGCCACTGGGTCTCACCTCTTAAAACGTTCTACCAACCCTCAATAGTGCTACCAGCCAGAAACCAAGCCTCCAACACATGGATCTGGGGTGGACACTCCACCCCTTAACCTCTGAGGCTGTGTTCCTCTCACAACGTGAACTGCTCTCAGGCTCCAAGAGGCCCCGAGGTCTCCACAATCACAGCCTTGCTCAGAAGTCAGGTCCACATTTCCTCTGGGACCCAAGGCAGACTCTTAGCTGTGAGCCCCTGAAAACTCAAAAGCAAGTTACCTATGCCCGAGACCCAGACCTTCCCACTCCCAGAGGGAGGAAGAGGAAAACACAAAGATCCACCAAAGCGACACTGAAACTCATCCAGGCCAGCATCAAACCCTGGAGCTGTGTGTCCATCATCCGGGGCACACTGTGGCATGGTGTGGCCTTCAGAAAGCTTGACAGCCCTGCCCTGTGGCCTTGCCAACCGCAGCCCCCGCAGCCCTCCTCCTGGACTGGCTCTGCTTGCTGCCTGCCGCTGCCCTTTGCCAGCTGTCTGGGTTCCTGGCGTCTCCACGGCAGCGACAGCTTCACTCACACACCTTTGTAAAATGCCCTCTCTGGAGCCGCCCACAGGGACTCCCAGCCCTGCCACCTACTGCATGGCCTCCAGGCTTTCCTTTAAAAGCTCCATGGAAGCCCCTGTGACCCCACAACTCAGGTACTCTGCAAACCTGCAAATGAGCACCCCGTGGATGATGCCAGGACCTGCCACTGGCCCAAGCAATGGCCGGGTCTGCTTGGACCGTGGCAGCAGTGACCTCTGAGTGCCTGGAAGTCTGAACACAGTGAACAAATCCTGAGGGACCAGGGTACCCCCAGCTCCCTTCTAGAAGTAAATCCTTTCAAATAAGCTTACACTTTTATACCCTTGACCCTCAGATGGGTGGGGTCTGGCCGAGTCCTGAGATGCCCTCCAGGTGTCTTTCCCATTGGCCTGGTACAAAGTACTTGGCTTCTTCCTAATGGCAGTAGTCCCTTCAACAACAGAACCTTCCTTTGGTCAAATGGTAAATTTTTCAGATCTTCCTGCTCTGCCAGGTTAACTAGTCCACACAAAGGTAACTCAGCCTCACACAAAGTCTCAGGGCGTGAACAAAATGTAGACAAGCTATTTTCAGAGTGTAACTAACATAAATGGCCTTTAGTTTAGTTCCCTGTAGAACCTTCATTCCCATCTGAATCCTCATGAGCTTGGCCTTTCCTGACTGCATTCCTAACAGCATTCTTATCTTCTGAGCTCTGACCACAATTTCCCATCAAACTCCACTTATAGCATTCTAAACTTTTGCTAGCTCACATCTCCAAACCTTTCCAGATTCCTTCTGCAAACCAGTTCCGAAGGCTTCAGAACTACAGGTGTGACAGCAACTAGCCCACTTCTGATGCCAATTATTGTGTTGGTCAGCTTTTTGAAACTGTGACAAAACACCTGGGAAAATCAATTTAATGGAGGAAAGATTTATTTTGGCTCATGGTCTCAGAGCTTTCAGTTCATGGTCATACGACACGTTTCTTGGCTTGTGGTGAGGCAGAACATCATGGCAAGAGATACACGGTGGAGCAAAGCTGCTCATCTCGTGGTGGCCAGGAAGCAGAGAGAAAGAGTTGAAGGGAACAAAAGATTCCCTTCAAGGTCATGCCCTTGAACAACTCACTTCTTTCATCCAGCCCCACTTCTCAAGATCTCAGCAGCTCCTGGTAGTGCCATTGGCCAGGGATCGAATCCTTCAACACAGGAGCCTTTGGGGGACACTTAGGACCCAAACTATACCAGTAACACACGCAATCTGTAATTTTCAATGTGCTTGCTTGTTTATAGTCTGTTTCCCTCACCAATCTGCAAACTCTTCAAGGGCAGAAACTTGGTCTATTTTAAATAATGCCCGTACCACACCAGGCCAAAGCTAGAGGCAGCATTTACTGAATCCTTAAACTCTAACTGTGAACTTCCCATGTATTGGCTTATTTATCCCCCATATGAACCCTCTGAGACAGATACTATTGCTATTTTATAGACAGGGAATTGTGCACAGAGAGAGTAAGCACCTTGCCTAACACCACACAGCTAGAAAGTAGACGAGCTTGGATTTGAACCCAAACCAGTCTGTGAAGTTCATGCTCCGGTCTATGTGCCACACACCACAGGGCATGCAGGGAACAGATAAAAGAATAAATGAGTGTGGAGGAGACAGGGAAGGCGGGTCAGCTGATTACAACAATATTAACGGCACACTTGGGTACAGTTCCTTTTTCTAAGTTATTGTGCTCCTAATAAGAGTTATTTTCCCTTTAAGATGATGATTTTCATAAATTATGGAGAATTCTTTGGCTATTGCTTTTTCTGTTATGGCCTGAGGTGGAGCACAGGAGGGTGATGAATGGCTTTTTAAATTCCTTCACATTGGGTGAGAGAATTCTCTAAGACAAGACTGCATGTGGAATCCATAATTAATTATTATTCACACTTAATACAGTTAGATAATGTGAACACATACTTTCCATTAATTTATGTGGCTGATCCTCATCATTTTCCCACAGGTATCGTTGACTGATTTCTCAAGTTATTAAAAATTAAAATTTATATTAGGGAGTAAGAGAAGCGGGGTGTCCTTATACCTATTTTTAGTCTAAAGTCACAAGCCGGGTGTGGGGTGGGGCTCATTGCAACTGCTTCTTTTGGACCATTCGGAACTAAATGGGGTGGGGGGGTGTCACCCTTACTTGTAACTTCTTCATGGGTTGGCTGGCGACACCCTGGGCCCAGGCCTGGGGACACATGGAGAGGACCAACAGGTCCCCACCTCCTGGGAAAGGCAGGTGAGTGGCCAGCTGAAGTGTGGTCAAGAAGGCTGGGGACAGGGAGCCTAGGCCAGCCGGGGTGGGTGTCGGGAGTGACCACTGAGCTGGCCCTTGAAGGAAGAGAAGGCACTAGACAGACGGAGAAGGGAGGGAAGGACACTCTGGGCAGCAGAAATGGCATGCACAGGGACAGAGGCAAGAGAGGACGGGGCAGGTTCCCGAGGGCCAGGTAGTTCATGGGGCGGGGGCTGCACACACATGGAGCGCTGGGCGCGAGTGCCGGAGGCGGGCAGAGGACAGCCGAGGAACATACTGAAGGAATGGAGGGAGGGCAGGCTTTCTAGAAGCTTCCCTGCAGGAATCTAAAGGCTCCCGCTGTCACAGGATCCTAAAGTTCTCTGAGATCAACTCACCCCTTCTGAAGGCAGGGAAACTAGGGTCCCTTTCAGGTGAAGCCCATTCACCCCTGCCCAGGTACTTGGGGAAATACTGCCTGTAGGACAGAGGTGCTGCTCTCCAGTTCCTGGCCCGGCTCTTAGCGGGGACTTTCCAGCAGGTGCCACACTGTGGGTGGGAACCCAGCCCCCTTCCCACTGCCCACGCCACCAGGAAACTCTGCAGGTAGAACTTTTAGATCCGACACTCACAGGTGCCCTTCGGGTTACAGGCAACCGGAGACACTTGTGATTTGCATATTTTGCATAACTTTGCATAAAGCATTGACAAGTCTCAGAGCCTGTAAAATAAAACTAATTAGAGCCGCTCCCGGCCCTGGTATCCAGACTCTGCAATAGGGGGAGGGGAGGGGAGGGGCCGTGTTTGTCCTCTTTATGGCTCACCGGAGCACAGCTGTGGGGGTTGGTTAGGTTTCTCCAAGGAGAGAAAGGGCTGCGGATACTCCTGTCGTCTTGGAGTCAGGCTGGGTTCTGAACCAAATCTGGAATTGACATCTGAAACCTTAGGTGACAGGTTCACCCTCCGAATCTCCGTAACAACAGACCAAAAGTCCTAAATCCACAAAGGAACAAGTAGAGTCCTCCACACCAGAGTGCCCGACACACCTGCCACGATGTCTAGCACGCATTAGACACTCGGCAAATACCTAGGCATGTGGGGCTGCTCCACGGGACGCAAAACTTCCCTCCTGATATTTCCTGCCAGAACATTTGATCTCATTTCTGAACTGATTCCTTACCTTGACCTCCCAGAACAGGAAATGGCCCATGTCCCCCAAACAGAATGGGAACACAATCCCAGGTTCCAGAGAATCACCTTCCACGAGGGAAGTTCAGGGAATGGGAATCTGTGAGCTGAACCTAAGCCCTAACTCAACGGGAAACTGAGGCTCAGCGGAGGGACCCGGACACCCAGGTGAGACCCTTCCTTCTGGACTTCCTACTGGAGTCTCCACATCTGCCCCCTCTGGACCTGGATGGAGGACACTTGCCCCTGTTTTGGCATTTCTCAGCCTTCTGTCCCTGAGTGGAGAAATCAGCCCAGAGGTTCCGGAGATCAATGCTGCTTCCAATACTCCCTCCCTGAGGCAAGCTCACGACATATTTTTTTCACAAGTAATAATTAGCGACAGAAATATCTGACCTACTTACAACTCCACAAATACACACACTCGGTGGCTTCCACACCAGCTCCGGGGCCGTCAGAAGGAGCCTGTTTGGGAATAGCTTTTTTTAACCTGGCGAAGTGAGGGACCCGCAGTGGGCAGTTGGGGCTGCTCATTCCTGCCCACCCAGCTCTGCAGCCCCCGCCCCTGCACCCTGCCTCCTCCCTGTCAAGGTGGATGGCAGGCCCTAAAGCGGGTGATTATTTTTATATTCAGTTCCCATGGGCAGGGGAGGGCTGAGTTTCTGTCTTGGAGAGGACAGTTTCTGCATAAATCTTTTCAGGTTTCTAAACCCAAGGTGGGGGATGCGGAGTGGGGGAGGGGGAGTGCTAAACAGAAAAAGGATGGTTTGGTAAAAGGGCGTGGGTATCTCCTTACCTCTGTCCTTGCACTTTCTAAACCAGCCTTCAAGGTCAGCTCCAAGTTTTCTGTGTGTGGCTCTTGCACCTTTACCTTGTCCCAGGAGAAGTCCCCTCCCTGTCCTTTGCCCTCGGATGCTTTCCTGGATTCTCAAAGGCTCTTTACAAAGTTGAGCTATGGGGGGGGGGGGGTGGTCCTGCGCAGGGTGGGCAAGGGCAGAGCTCAAAGACCTCAGGTTCAGGCAGCCAGAGTCGCAGCTGTCCCTTCCGGAACCCCAGTGCCACCAACAGTGGGATTCAGCTTCATGGGACCAGGGACATTTGTGACCGTGCTACCTGCTAGGGGGAGGGGAGTACAGTGCAGGTCAGTGACGGTGGTGTCCAGTTCACGAGCATTTGCTGAGTGCCTGCTACTGAGCCCTGGAGACACCTTGCGGTAAGTCCTGCCCTCCCCGGTGCAGTATGACCAAGGCCACCATGGCTTCAGACCAAACAGGATTCAGGAAATGAGTGGATGACAGAACACGGCATGGGATGGAGGGACCCTTTATCCACAGGGGACACCAAAGACGGGTTTGTGGAGGACGGGCACTTGAGCCCCTGCCATCAGTCTCTTGTGATGGGGAGAGCAATGGCCAAGCAACCAGGAGGCAGCTCCTACAAAGCTGCAGGGTCTAGGGTGAACGGGGGGGGGGGGGGGTATTCAAAAAACCACATAAAATTCAAGGTCAGCCCAGGGAACTGGGGCCCAGAGGAAGGCATGGTGAGACTGGAACCGGCTTTGGGGCTCGCAGGGAGGATTCAGACTCTCACCCAAGGGCAAAGGGAGTCAGTGAGTGGCTGTAAGACGGGCG
This sequence comes from Urocitellus parryii, assembly GCF_045843805.1. Taxonomy (NCBI): domain Eukaryota; kingdom Metazoa; phylum Chordata; class Mammalia; order Rodentia; family Sciuridae; genus Urocitellus; species Urocitellus parryii. The sequence continues at coordinate 191,445,262 of NC_135534.1, read as the reverse complement.
GCGTGTGATCCTGCTTTTCCCCACCAGGCTCCTGGTGCCAAACACCCTCCCAGTGAGAAAGATTAGGACGACGCACCCATCCCCCACCCTCTGCCCCCCAACCCAGGGTTTGTGCCAACCAGGACACCAGATGCTATCCTTCCTCGACCTTCCAACACTGCACAAAAGTTGAAGAAAGAGGACACTGGACACGATGGGTCACTCTGAAAGCGCAGGCACCAGGAGGGCAGGAGGGAGGCGCGAGGGTTGGTCCTTGGCAGCACGCTTGGGTCACAACTCCCTGGGAACCCAGAGGAGATCATGGAGGTGGGCGGACGTCAGTGTGTAGGTATTTGCCAACACCTGGGACTTGACTGGCATCTGCAAACATCCACACCCTGGAGCAGCAGGGCTGGAGGAGAGTGAGAGGGGAGAAAGCATTGCAGCACTGGGAATGAAACAGTCAGGGTTCAAAGGGAACGGGGCCCGTCCGAGAGGGGAGCAAACCTCCAAAAGACCCTCCCGGTCATCTTAGGCATCTCCACGGTCAGCAAGAGGACCCGGACCTTAGGGCTGGAAACTGGAAGCCCAAGGTCAGGATCCAAGCCCACACTGGTGCAGAAAACAGCAAAACAGATGCCGTGGGTCACCGCGGGGGAGGAGTGCCCAGGAAGACGGTCCTTGGTAAGATGACCAGAGGGACAGGAGGAGGGAGAGACAACCAGGAATGAGCACCCCGAACAAACGGACGACCCTGTCATTGAAGAGACAGAGCAAAGGAACTCGGATCTGCAAAAGGAGCCGCGGTTCAGGGCACAGGGCCACCTGCACCAGGCAGCCTCTGGCTTTCAGATTAGAAAGAAAGTCCCGGAAGCCATTCAGACAGAAATGACAGCTAAGTGCCAGAGACCAGGGGAGACCTCGAGGCTCTCACAACAGGATCGGACCTCCACAGGGTGCTCCCTGTCCCAGGCGTGAGCCAAGTCCCCTGCAGACTGTAGCTCACTCAGTCCTCCACTCCACCCTCTGAGGTGGGTGCAGGTGCTGTTGTGTGGGTTAACAGACCAAGCTGAGAGCCAGAGAAGTTAAGTGAGCTGTCCAGCACCACACAGCCAATGACAGAGCTGGTATTTGGCCAGAGGCAGTCTGGGAGTAGACTTTGCTCTTCCATTACAGAGGACAATGGAAAAGCACCTTAAAATTTTGAGCACGTTGGGCTGGGGATGTGGTTCAAGCGGTAGCACACTCGCCTGGCATGCGTGCGGCCCGGGTTTGATCCTCAGCACCACATACAAACAAAGATGTTGTGTCCACCGAAAACTGAAAAATAAACATTAAAATTATCTCTCTCTCTTTAAAAAAATAATGAGTATGTTGAAAATCAAGAGTTCCAGACTCAGCCAACTTGTCATTGAAGTAAGAAAGCAGAAGAAACTTATTCTCAGGTGTGCAAGAGCTTGGAAAACATACTACCCATTTTTTAAAAAATTACTTATAGAAGTACCCCAGCTCCGGAGAGATAAAACAAAGTCAAGAGCATAGTCGTGGGGAAATGTGACCTGGGAAGGACCGGCTGTATTCAGCAAAATTAGGTAAAAGAGACTAAAATCGAATTTGTTGTTGTAAGTCTGGCCATGTTACAGAAAGCACCAAGACAAAATATATCTTTATAAGGGAGCTTATGTAACAAAAGATAAATAATCTAATGATGATGACGTGGATCCCAAACCTCAGATAATGTCAACAAGGTTCAAGAACACAAGGAGATGTATACATGGGTGTTAACTCCTTGTCTCAAATGGGAGAATCTCACAATTTTTAAGGGTTGGAGAATGAGGCTGGGAAATATCGGGGTCTTCATGTGTCCAATAAAAGCAGAGTCTATGCTTTCTAAAACATCCAGGAATGTAAAACTGAAATGAACACGATCCCTTTAGATTCTTTTTCTTCCTAAGGCAAGCAGACGGGCAACCCCAACCGGAGGAACACAGGTCGCGCAGGACCCAGGCTGGGCAGAACTGGCTTTGGTCAGGAGCCTCAAGCTTCTGCCTCTAGGGCTCCGTGCCGCTGGCCTCCAAGGTCCTGGCCCCTGTGGCTGTGACATGGAAACAGGCTGCGCCTCCTGCCCATCATCCTTCTCTGTGTAGGATCCCAGAACCACTTGTGGTCTTGGTTTAAATTGGTAAAAACAAGCCAGTGCTTCAAACAGATGTGCACACAGTCCCCGTGACCCCCAGGGCTAGCGGTTGACCCCTCCTCTTCTCCCAGGTGAGGGGCTCAATGTGCCTACCTGGGCTGTGCCTCTGTCCAGGTGCGGCCGCCCATGCACATTCTCCTTCCTCCTGACGCATCACGGGGGCTCTATGGTGGGGGGGCCTCACGACTCACCCTTTAACGGGGTCAGAGCTGGTGCCTAGAAACCTGCTCCTTCCCGTGACTCGGATCACCGCAATGTGGCCTTGCTAAGCCTGTCCTGATGGCAGTAAGTCGGGCTCCCTGCAGGGTCCTGGAGACACCTGGGTCAAAGATTCCTCGCTGGGTCCAACTTCTGACTCCTCCTGCAGGCCCGTCTCTGCACTCCCTGGTAAAACCCAGTTTCAGCGAAGAACACTAAGTCGGTGTGTCCAGGACCCCCACCTTTGCTATCTGGTCCCCCTTGATATCTGATCGTTAGTGATATTCCACCAAGTTCCTCGACCTCTACCGACCCGTAGGTGATGTCCGACCTCCTGGCCCATCTTTAGCAAGAATCCTACCAGATTGGCTTAACCAGAAACCCCCTGCTCCTGAGGTTTCTCCGTGATTCCATCCACCGGTCCCACCTGCCCTTGCTGAGTGGGTGTTGGGCCAATCAAGACCTGGTTCCAGTGGTCCCCTACCTACCCCAGTGGTCCTCTTCCTACCCCAGTGGTCCTCTTCCTACCCCAGTGGTCCCCTTCCTACCCCAGTAGTCCCGAGTAAAGACTTGCTTCCTGTGTGTTAGCAAGGGACACTGCAGACTTCCTACGTCCCTGTGGGACTCCCTGAAGCCCCGTCTGGCATGCACTGAGCCCAAGGACCTCTGGCGGTCTGCCCAGAGGCTGCCCTTAGCCGTGCCCACCCTGGAATTCCCGAGCCATGCCAAGTCGAGTTTGAGAACTACCCCAAGGGTCTTGAGGATCCTGGGGCCCGTTATCCCTTGATGGGAAAGAGCACCCACCCGCCTGCCCTGGGGGTTCCTCCTCCTGCACTGGGAGCCGGTTCTGCAGGCCTGAGTCTCTGTTCCCTCCTTGGAGTGAAGCAGGATAATGACCAGCACCTGGAGGCTCCCCCACCCCATCCAGGGCCCTGTGGGCTGCCCACCTGCCCTCGGGCGGGAGCATGAGTCTCCCTCTCCTCTCCAGGCCCCACTGCCATCCAGCCAGGTGGGTCCCCCACCTTCTGTTTACTTAATTCTTTGAGTGTCCGCAGCCCGTCCACGGCCCCAGGGGCATTTCTCTAGTAGGACGGGCAACAGCCTGAGTCCTTCCCTCTCCTCCTTCCCTCCTCTTCCTCCTGTAGTCGCTGAGCACCTGTCTGCACCAGTGGACAGGTGAGTCCCCAGACACTGAGATGGTGGCAGGGGAGTGGGGCAGAGAGGATTAGTGGGGAGGGGAGAGGCGGGCCCATCACCTGATGCAGGCCCCGCTCACCGCCCACAGCACTGGCCGAACCTCTGGCCTGGTCCTGGGGCTGGCAAAGCTCGGGGTTGGTACAGATTCCCCAGGAGCCTGTGGACTGGGCGGGGGGCTCCTCTAAATCTAGAAACCTGGAAGGCCTCGGGCGCCAACTGTGCCATCTGGGGAGGAGCCACAAGGTGGCAGCAGAGGATCAATGGTGTCCCTGGCTCAGCCCTGAGCCTGCAGGTGCCCCAAAGCCTGATCTGCTGGCCACAGCTGGAGCTGAGCTGAGCTGGTCTCTGCACCAGGCCCTGGGGCCACACGGTCAGCATCCTGACGAGGGAGGGAGTGCATGTGTGTGTGGGTGCTGCCTATGTGTAGGCATGTGCACATGCATGTATATGTATGTGTGCATGTGCATGCGCTGTGTACAAGTGTGCACATCTGTGTGTGTGCATGAATGTGCATGTGTGTGACTGTAAACATGTATGTGTGTGTTGTGTGGACACCTGATGTGTGTGTTCGTGTGTGCTCAGGGGTTCAGGTGTGAGTGGATGCATGTGGGGACAGGTACATTGCACCTGTGTGTCATTATTGACTTGGGTCTCCCACTTTGTCTCTGGGAATTCAGGAAGCCGGGTGACAGGTGCTGGAGCTGCCACTGAAGACTGCAGGACAAGGCCCGGTCACTGCCTGAAGCAGTCAGCCCCTGCATGGGGGACCTTGTGGCTTCGAGACCAGGGCTGCAGGCCAAGCAAGGGAAGGACAGCGTGGGGAAGGGTGGAGGAGAGGAGAAGCAGGTCGCAGGGAGCACCCGTGTCCCTGGGGCTCAGGAGACCTTGGGTTCAAGTGGCCTCGAGCAGAGACGGAGGGGAGTGAGGGCGAGAGGCCATGGGTGTGGAGGGGAGTCCCAGCACCCTGAGGGGGCTGTGCACGTGGAGGTCAAGGGCAGCAGGGAGCAGCGAGGAGGGGGCACTGGAGAAGTCAAGCAGAGGCAGGAGCTCGGCTGGGTCCACCAGCCCCGGGGTCTCACCTCTGCCCAGAGGCCTTCCCTCCTTCTCAGCCTCCTGCCTCAAAGCCCAGCAGGCTGGACTCTGTCCCCACGAGCAGCCCATCAGGTCCCTGAGGGCAGAGCCACACATGCAGCCTCTCCTTCCCATTCTCTCCAACTCCTGGGACAAGGGGCCACAGCCAACTGAGATGGTGTAGAGACACAGGACCAGCAGGGTGGGCTCGCCAGGCCCTTCTTGGCTGAGATGGGAGGAGCGGGGCACTGGGTTTGTGGCTACCATCCCCAAAGCCCTGGATGTTCAAACTTCTAAATTTTGTCTTACATTGTTAAGAAGACAGGTTCTGGAATCTAGCTACCTCCACCATGGAGCTGCTGCGTGATCTTGGACATATCCTAGCCTCTCTGTGCTTTGTTTCCCCATCTGCAAAGCAGGGATAACGGGTGGGTTGTCATGAGGAAACCCAACAGCCCCTGGCTCAGAGTTAGGGCTCTATAGTTATTAGCTGCGATTCTCATCCCTGGGCCCAAGTCTTAGCTGCATCTGACTTTGACAAGTCAGTTAGCATCTGGGTCTCCAAAGCACGAGTCACTGTCACCAGGCATTTGTCCCATGTGGAAACACACGTGCACACAGCGGGGTCATCTGAGCTCTGTCTTCTCTCCCGGTGACGGGCGGAAGAGAAGCTCCGTGAGTGGGATGGCGTGGCCTGTTGGTGCTATTCATCAGGAAGTCACCAGCTCCCGCACCAGGCCTGGCAAACAGGTGCTCAATAATTATTTATCAAATAAGTGAAAAACGTAGATGTTGCTCATTTGTATCACAGGAGACGCTCCTTGCCTCACGGGGCTGCTGTCAGGAAGGCACTAGACGTGCCTCTCCCTGGCTGCTATCATAGATATGAACACCAGGGGGCAGCACAGGGCGGGGTCAGGGCCACTTAACTACCACGCAGCAGGAAGAGGGGCCCTGACACAGCTCCCCCTACCCTAAACAACCCTCCCTGCTGGGTGCCAGGGAGCTGTAGGCCCTCTCAGATTCTTTCACAGGGCTCAGCCTAGCAGGGGACCATCTGGGAATAGTTATTGAAGGAAGGTGTTTTATCTCACGGTGGCACACAGGATGTGCTGAGCACAATGACCCTGTGTTTCAAGCTGAGATGTTCCTGGCTGTGGTGGTTATACAAGAGCTAAACAGGTAAAGAGGGAGGGGGTGGGGGAAACTGCTCAGAGAGAGGCAACAGCCTGTGCAAAGGTCCTGAGGCAGGAAGATGCAGAGCTGAATAGCCTCTTTACCACACAGACTTGCAGCGAGAAGCAGAGCTGAGGCTGGAGCCCAGGCTTTTTGGCTCTCCATCCAGACTCTGTCCTTCATCCTGGTTTCTCTTCCAACAAGCTGTTTCTCTGACATAGCAGCAGCTGGGCTGGAGGCAGAGGAATTTTGGCCCTGATGCTGCCTGACCTGACTCCCCCAGTGAATGAACTGATAAGAGATCTTAATTTTAATGTCTAGACTAAGACAGTGACCAAGTGTCCTGCCGCAGATGGGGTTGATATGCGTCTATATTTGGGGGAATGAGGTGGCTGTCTCTGTGACCACACTTCAGTGGCCAGCAGCCAGGGGGCTGGCCGAGTTGAGCACAGAGGCTCCTAACAGGGAGGGGACATTGGCTGGGAGTCAGCGACACTTGGAAAGTTCCAGTTGAGACTGACCCCTCAGCTAAATGAGCATTCCAGAGGCTCCGGGCCCAGGACAGGGCAGCCCGATTATCAGTCAGGACAGATAGAGTCACACTCAAACCAACAGCTCCCACAGCCCGGGCTTCGGGCCGCTGAGACTTCTGTCTCGCTCACACAGCGTCCAGGCTGGGAGCTGGCTGTGCCTCCATCGCTCAGAGTGGTCACTGCAGACCGGCAGGGGAAGAGAGCAAGGGGGGTGTGGGGCCTCAGGATGCTTCCATCTGGCCGCAGCTGGCGGGAGTGAGTCGGAGCCTGTGGCCACGCCCCATGGTGCGGTCCTTCTTGGTGCAGGAGGGGAAGCCGGGAGCAATGGTGTCCCCCCATAGGCAGGCCTGATGGGAGTCTCTTGGGAGCCACACCTGGGGCTGGCCCTTGTTTATCGGAGGGTTCCGGGGGCGAGGCCACATGCTGGGGACAGTTGTGTCATTTACTGAGCACTTACTATCTGCCTGGTGCTCCAGGGGCGTCACGACATTGAATCCGTATAACCACAGGCTTGGGCGGGTACTGATCTGCTTCACAGATGAGGAAACCGAGGCGTCAAAAGGTGTAAGCAGTCAGGCCACAGCACGTAAACCCCAGGGGACTGTCACAGCCAGGACTCCGGCCCTCAGGTCTGTGCCCCGGCATTGGGCAAGGTGCTGGATAAGCTAGGGCTACTCAACCAAGGAAGGCCCAGAAGGCCGTGGGCGCACCAGAGAGCTGAGAGGACCCCGGGAGCCGGGGTTAGCCCTGCAGCCCCAGGGAGGGGAGAGGGATGTCCCCAGGGGGCCCTTGCAGTGAGCCAGGCTCTGAGAGGGAGGTGGCCCAGAGGAAGCCAAAGACCTTTTGTGTCACACCACTGGAGATCTGTCTGGGTTTCTTCCTTCTTTTTTGGTACCAGGATTGAACCCAGGGCCACGGAGCCACATCCCCAGCCCTTTTTGTATTTTATCTAGAGACAGGGTCTCGCTGAGTTGCTCAGGACCTTGCTAAGTTGTGGGGCTGACTTTGATCTGCCGATCCTCCTGCCTCAGCCTCCCGAGCTGCTGAGATTACACACGTGTGCCACGGCTCCCACCGGCCCTGGGTTTCTTGAATTTCAGTGAAGGTGCACGGCTTTTTTGGTGTCTCCCCCTTTTATGTTTTTTTTTTTATTGAAAGATTTTCTAACACCCAGAGTATTGAATAGCTCTCCCCAAGTCCTCCAGGGGCTCCCTTCCTGGCTCTGCCAGGGAGGAAATGACCCAAGACGCACCAGGAACCCTGAGGTGCCCACTCCACCCCCCTCTCTTCTTTCTCATTCTCCAAATACTCTCTTACACACTCACACACACTCACACACACTCAGACACGCTCACACACAGTCATACTCACACTCCCACAGTCACACACTCACACACTCATGTTGAGAGCCACAGCCAAAGGGGCCCCAGCAAACTTCCAGCTGCCAGCTGATGATTGGCTCACAGTGGCCCCAGCAACTTCTAGCTGCCAACTGATTGGCTCCTCTGCGGTGATGCTCATTGGGCTATTTCCCCGCCCTTTCAGACCATGGAGCTGCTCATTGGGGGACTTTTTTGGCTCTGCCCACGGACCCAGCCAATCAGCCTCAAGAGCAGGAGGAGTGGGGGAGGTTGAGAGGCTTGTGGGAAGCCGGTGGTGGCAGTTGGGCTCTGAGGGTTTTTCCTGAGGAGCTGTTTTGTTTGGTGAGTGTGGTTCTAAAAATAAAGTTCGTTTCTTTTGACAAGTGGCTCCTGAATTGTGCCCAGCCAGACTGCAGCATTTGGTGGCTCATTTGGGGAGCGACTGAGGGTAAGTAAACTGCTCGCCCCTGAGGGCAGGGCGAGAGGATGGGTAGCCATTCTAAGATTCCTCTTTTGTTTTGCTTCACTTTTGTTTTAAATTGCCTGTCCCTGGAGATGAGTGAGAGGGAAGAAAAACTGCTCACATCTGAGGAACAGATAGGGAGAAAGGACGGATGGACATTTCAGGAGACTATTATAATGATTTTGTGTTGTTCCAATTTTGTTTCACTCTGTTTCAGTTTTGTTAGGCGTCATCTTGCTGGGTTGTATTATAGTAGAAATATGGGATCAGAAATTGGTAAAAGGGCTGGGGATGTGGCTCAAGCGGTAGCGCGCTCGCCTGGCATGGGTGTGACCCGGGTTCGATCCTCAGCACCACATACAAACAAAGATGTTGTGTCCGCCAAAAACTAAAAAATAAATATTTAAAAAAAAAAAAAAAAAGAAATTGGTAAAAAACAAACTGAAAGAGTATTAAGTAAATTGTTAGAGGAAGGAGGCATCTCAGTAAAATCAAGAGCAGTCAGGGCATACGTTGATACAATACAAAAATGTAGCCCATGGCTTTTTAAGGAGGAGTTGTTAAATATATCACAATGGAACCATCATGGTGAAGATTTAAAAAGAATAGAAAAGAACAACCCAGGGACTCTGCCAGTTGGCACATTGCCATTGTGGATGTTGGTATCTTGTTTGCTTAGTCCAAAGCCTTCAGTTCAGACAAAGGTAGAGGAAGGAGAAGACATATTGATTCAAGTAAAAGAGAAGGTCTCTCAAGTTGGTCAGACAGAGGAAAAGATTCAAGTAAAAGAGAAGGTCTCTCAAGTTAGTCAGAAAGAGGAAAAGATTCAAGTAAAAGAGAAGGTCTTTCAAGCTAGTCAGATAGAGGAAGAAAGCTTAGATCAGAAAAAGCCATCAGGGGAAAAGTTACAACAGGAGACTGCTACTAACACCTTTCTATCACCAGAGGGCGTAAGTATCCAACCAACAGCGCCACCTCTACAGGAGACCGCTACTAACACCATTCTATCACCAGAGGGCGTAAGTGTCCAACCAACAGTGCCACCTCCATATGCTGGGAGGCCCCCAACCCCTGCAGTTGATAGTTGGGATCCTGAGACAGGATCTCAAATATTAACATGCCCTGTATTTGAGGCAGGAGGGCAGCGAATTCACCATGCTTTAAATTTCAAAACAGTGAAGCAGCTAAAAGAGGCTGTAACAACCTATGGTCCTCAAGCACCCTTCACTGTAAGCTTGGTCGAATCCATTACCAACTTGAACATGACGCCAGCAGATTGGGCTAATATGTGTAAAGCTGTGCTAAATGGAGGACAATACCTGTTATGGAAGGTTGCCAATGAGGAATTTTGCAAGGAGACGGCTAGGCGAAATGCAGCAGCTGGTTATCCTCAGAGAAATCTAGATATGTTGTTAGGAAAGGGACCTTATGAGGATCAGCAGCAACAAATTGCATATGATCCTGGCATATACTCACAAATTGCTGTAGAGGCGATTAGGGCATGGAAGACTTTACAAGGACATGGAGGTTTACAAGGTCAATTATCTAAGATAATACAAGGAGCTAATGAACCTTACGCTGAATTTGTAGATAGGCTTATTCAAACAGCTACCAGAGTTTTTGGGAATACAGAACAAGCAATGCCACTAATAAAACAACTGGCTTATGACCAAGCGAATCATTGGTGCAGAGATATCATTAGACCATGGAAACAGGAAGATTTAAACACATATATTAAATTATGTAGAGACATTAATGAGCAAGAGCAAGTCGTGGCAGCTGCAGTACAACAGGCTTTAGAACAAGGGCAAGTCGTGGCAGCTGCAGTAAAACAGGCTTTAGATGCCAAGCCAAGAACATGCTACAATTGTGAACAAATAGAACATTTTAAAAGGAATTGCCCTATAGGAGGAGGGTTTAACAAAACTAGGTATCAAAGGAGTAGAATACCGGGTATTTGCCCATGATGCCGTAGAGGGAGACATTGGGCTAATGAATGCCATTCTCAAACCACCATAGAGGGTACTCCATTACATTGGGCTAATGAATGCTGTTCTCAAACCACCATAGAGGGTACTCCATTATCAAAAAATGAACAAGGACCAGATGTTTATCCACGATATCATGGAGAAAGGCATCGGGCTCCATTGCCAAAAAATGGACAGGGGGGCCCAATGCTCCGGAGCACTGGAGGAACCCAGCAACCCTATCAGGGTAGTGCCCAGGACACATTGTCCATCAGATCCCTCATCAGACAAACCAGAGGGAGCACAGGGTTGGACATCTGCGCCTCCGCCAGAGCAGTACTAACTCCAGAGATGGGAGTTCAAATCATTCCCACAGGGGTGAAAGAACCTCTTCCCAAAGGAACAGTAGGCTTATTATTGGGACGCAGCTCTTCTACTTTAAAAGTACTTATGATAAGTCCTGGGGTAATTGATCCCAATTATGAAGGTGAAATAAAAATTATAGCCAGTTCTCCAAAGAGTATATCAGCAATTTCACCAGGAGATAGAATAGCACAGTTACTAATAATACCCAGCCTACATGATAAATTTTCCAGTCGTACTGTAGAAAGAGGTTCCAAGGGATTAGGCTCCACAGGTGTAGATTGGCCTATGCTTTCTTTAAATTTAGATTCTCGCCCCATGCTAAAACTAAATATTCAAGGAAATGAATTTAATGGGCTACTGGATACAGGTGCAGACCTTAGCATCATCTCTCGTCAAGAATGGCCAAAACATTGGCCATTACAACAAGCCACTCAAACGCTTCGAGGCCTAGGAGTGGCGACTAATCCCTATAGAAGTGCAATGGTATTAGATTGGAAGGATCCTGAAGGATGTGAAGGAACTATACAGCCATATGTGTTGGATCATCTTCCCGTAAATTTATGGGGATGAGATGTCCTAGATTAGGGTTAGGGTTAGGGTTAGGGTCAGGGTCAGGGTCAGGATCAGGGTCAGGGTCAGGTTTGACATTAACAAATAACATCAACCAAAATGCACCCACTATTATGACTAGACAAGGTTTTAGGAAAGGAAAAAGAATAGAAAAACAAGAACAAGGTATAGCAGCACCAATACAAATAGATCAAGGAACGGACAGACATGGGTTGGATTTTCAGAAAGGGCCACTGAGACAATAAAAATTACTTGGAAATCAGAAAGACCAGTATGGGTTCCTCAGTGGCCCCTGACTAAAGAAAAGATGCAAGCAGTCCATGACCTGGTCAAACAACAATTAGTGGAAGGACATATACAACCTTCTGTATCTCAGCATAATACTCCCATTTTTGTCATCAAAAAGAAATCTGGTAAATGGAGATTATTGCAAGATTTAAGAGCCATTAATAATGAGATGGTTATTATGGGACCTGCTCAATTGGGGATTCCTCAATTGTCTGCTTTGCCAAAAACTTGGTATGTTTTAGTTATAGATATTAAAGATTGTTTTTTTTCAATTCCAATTCATCCTGAGGATAGTCCACGTTTTACATTTACTATCCCTGCACTAAATCATGAAGGTCCTGATCAGAGGTATGAATGGAAAGTATTCCCTCAAGGGATGGCTAACAGCCCAACTATGTGTCAAATTTATGTTAACAAAGTAATCCAGCCACTTAGAAATCAAAATCCTGAACTACAAATATTTCACTATATGGATGATGTATTAGCACACAAAGATAAAAACACATTGCTAGAATGTTATGCCACACTTACAAACTTATTAAAAATTATAATCTAGAGATAGCAATAGATAAAGTATAATTAAATTTTCCAATTAATTATTTAGGAGTTCTATTATCCTCAACCATGGTCCCTCCACCAAAAATTCAAATACGAGTAGATCAACTCAAATCACTTAACGACTTTCAAAAGTTATTAGGAGACATAAATTGGATAAGGCCTTATCTAGGTATACCAACAGGAGAGTTGGGACCTTCATTTGATATCCTAAAAGGTCCATCAGATCCAAATTCACCCCGCATGTTAACGCCTGAAGCAAGAAAGGCATTAAAAATCATTGAAACATATATGGAAAAATATGCATTTGGATAGAATTGATATAAGTTTGCCTTTATTATTTATTGTACTACCAACAAAAAATATTCCTACAGGAGTATTTTGGCAAGAAGGTCCATTATTATGGATACATTTATCTTATTCTCCTAACACTATTCTTACTGGGTATCCTGAGGCTGTAGGACAATTAATACTCAAAGGAATAAAAGCAGAAAAGGGAGTGTTTGGAATTTCTCCCAATAAAATTATTACTCCATATACTATGAATCAAATTGATGAGTTAGCTAATGAGTTAAATACTTGGGCAATAATCATGTGCAAATCTAATGTTTCATTTGATAACCACTTACCATCTAATCCTTTATTGTCTTTTTGGTCATTGCATCCTGTAATTTTTCCAAAAATGACAAGAAAAACACCTATTATGAATGCTCCAAATATATTCACTGATGGGTCAAATAATGGTACAGCAGCAATAGTTACACCTGATCAAACTTTTACATTTTTAGTACCCAAACAATCAGCTCAAAAGGTAGAGCCTAATGCAGTATTACAAGCTTTTGTGATGTTTAAAGATTCTGTATTTAATTTATTTTCCAATAGTCAGTATATAGTTAATGCTATAGTATCCCTTGAAGATGCTGGTAGATTTTCCCCTTCCTCTACTGTTTTCTCTTTGCTTTCCACTATACAAAGTCTAATCTGGGACAGAAAAGATCCGTTCTTTATAGGACATATCAGGGCACATACAGGATTGCCTGGAGCCCTTAGTTTGGGCAATAAAACTACACATGACATACATATTTTCTCTACACTAGAAGAAGCTACAAATTTTCATAAAAGTTCCATGTCAATGCTAATACTTTACAAAAGTATTTTAAAATAACTAAGAAACAAGCTAGACAAATAATAAAACAATGTCAAAATTGTGTGACCTTTTTACCACAAGTTAATCTTGGAGTCAATCCTAGAGGACTGATACCTAACCATATTTGGCAGATGGACGTCACACACTTGCCAGAATTTGGAAAATTAAAATATTTGCATGTTACAGTTGATACTTCTTCTGGATTTTTGATGGGCTCCCTTCATGCCGGAGAAAAAACTAAAGATATTATAGCTCATTGCTTACAAAATTTTGCCACTGTGGGCGTTCCAAAACAGTTAAAAATAGATAATGCCCCTGGTTATACTTCTACCTCTTTTAAACAATTTTGCTCATCATTTGGCATTACTCATATAACAGGAATCCCATACAATGCACAGGGATAAGGCATAGTTGAAAGAGCTCATCAAACTATTAAAATTTACTTATTAAAGCAAAAAGAGGGAATTGGGAAGGGGTATATATTCCCCAAAGATGAACTTAAAATAACCCTTTTTACTCTAAACTTTTTAAATTTGGATTCATCAGGGCTTAGGGCTGCGGAAAGGCACATGTGTCCAAAAAATGTACATAAGCCCAAGGTACTTTGGAAGGATATTCTAACAGGACAATGGAAAGGTCCTGACCCAGTAATTGTCTGGAGTCGGGGGTCTGTTTGTGTGTTTCCACAGGGAGAACAGCAGCCGATTTGGATTCCAGAGAGATTAACTAAGGTCCTGACCCAGTGATTGTCTGGAGTTGGGGGTCTGTTTATGTGTTTCCACAGGGAGAACAGCAGCCGATTTGGATTCCAGAGAGATTAACTAAAGCGATTTCTACAGACCAAAAAGAAGATGATTTGGCTCAAATCCATAAGAACTGATATCCAAAACTCCAGTTTGGCTATTCTTACATGTTCGACAGAACCAGGATGCTTTTTTCAATATCTATTTTATTATTGCCCTTTCCCATATCATGAAGTTCTATTTTGTTTTTTGAGCTCATACAGACCTAGGTTAATGTTTTGCTGATCAGTTCTATTTTTTTGACTATAAAGTTTTTAAACATTGCAATGGAGATTTCACCTGTAAAAAGTTATGAGGCCTTTACTATTACGTTATGTGTTGTATGTATTATATTATGTGTGCACACTTGTGTTTTGTGTTATATGTTTGAATGTACGTATGTCCATATATCATATATGATGAGCACTCATGAAAAAATGGATCCAAATATTTTTTTCATGTGATTTAAATGGTTTAATTTAAATTGGGTAAATAGCTGCTGAGGATTGTTTTAATATATGAACAAAAAAGGAGGTTAACAGATCTGTTTGTTTATTTTCACCTTTCCTTTTCATTATATTTAATAATTCTGTTGAAGATAAGGTACATTGTTAAGAAAATTGTTTTCTAAAAAAAAGAAAAAAAGAAAATTGTTTTCTTTTAGTGCCTTCTGGAATGTTGTATAATTTTTTCTTTAGCCATTATTGCCAGAATTCCTATCTTCATCCCAGTGCCGGTGAAGACAAAAATAAAACCAATCTACAGCTTCTGCAATAGCCATCACTGAACTGCTTGCAAAACTTGTCTGGACTATGTATCACTTGTATGCATTGTGAACTCACTTGTATGCATTGTGAACTATCTGTTGGTGCAGCAACTTGTGGTAGTGTTGGGGTATTTTTGCTGATGATGTCATCGGTGGTACAATTTTCCCAAAAGGAGCCGTCAATTGGCTTGGTATATCTTCCTCCCTTCTGCTTGTCATGATCGTTCAGCTAAAATTTGGGGGCCAACAGAGGTGAGGCAAAGAACCTCACCCCCCCGCTGGTACCTTTCCACAGGTGTGGCTGTATACTGGACCAGTAGTCAGTGACGGGTAAGATCCAATTGCAATGGTACCAACCTAAGACAGGAGGCTGACGCCTTGAGGTCAGCTCATCCGAAGACGGGTAAGGACCATATGTACTATTGGACAACCTAAGGCAGGCACGGTCCCTAAGCCACATGCTTGTTGTTTAAACAGAGAGGGGGAGATGTTGAGAGCCACAGCTGAAGGGGCCCCAGCAAACTTCCAGCTGCCAGCTGATGATTGGCTCACAGCGGCCCCAGCAACTTCTAGCTGCCAATTGATTGGCTCCTCTGCGGTGATGCTCATTGGGCTGTTTCCCCGCCCTTTCAGACCATGGAGCTGCTCATTGGGGGACTTTTTTTGGCTCCGCCCACGTGACCCAGCTAATTGGCCTCAAGAGCAGGAGGAGTGGGGGAGGCAGAGAGGCTTGTGGGAAGCCAGTGGTGGCAGTTGGGCTCTGAAGGTTTTCCTGAGGAGCTGTTTTGTTTGGCATGTGTGGTTCTAAAAATAAAGTTCGTTTCTTTTGACAAGTGGCTCCTGAATTGTGCTCAGCCAGACTGCGGTGCTCAGCCAGACTGCGGCACACTCACACACACTCACACACACACTCACACACACTCACACACACACACTCACATTCATACTCACACACATACACTCTATCACACACTCACACTCATTCACACTCACACATACTCACACTCACACACTCTCACACTCATGCTCATTCGCACACACACTCACACACACACTCACATTCAGCACACACTCACACACACACTCATCTCACAGCTCTTGGGCTGCCAGCCATTCTCCAGCGCACACCTGCAGTACAGCAGAGAACCAGCAGTGACCAGGTGACAGCACCAGCACAGACACACTTCCCCAGCTGTCCCCACATGCCGAGCCAGGGTCCCTTGGTCATCCCGTGTGGCACTGGGCTGTGTGTTGGTTCCTCGTGACTCTGAGTGCTTTGGCCCCGTGTCCTGCAGAATGCTCCAAGGACAGGTGCCCCAGTCAGCCTCAGGCACACGTCTCCAGCGAGGTCAGCAAGAGTCATCAGCCATCTCAGGGGACAAGGCTCAGACTGGGGGCTGTGGAGGGTGGCTGTGGCCTCACCGTCCTCAGAGGACATCGCCGGTGGCAGCAAGGACTCCCGGTGCCTTTTGTTCCCTTCCCGGTGCTAAGAGTGGGACCCAGACCTCGGGCCTGCCTGCAGGGGCTCTAGGCTGAGGGACACGGCCTCTGGGGCAGCCTCAAGCCTGTGAACACCCTGGTCTCCAGGAATGTCACCGCGCTCTTCACTGCACGGATGACTCTGGCCTAATCCCTGGGTTCCAGGGCTGAGGGGCGACAGCCGCAGGAGGGGCAGGTCCTGGAGGGAAGGCTGGGACAGCCCAGGTCCTCCCTGGCTGCCTCAGCCCCAGTGCAGCCCTGGGACCACCTAAGGGACCACTGGGGACTCGGCCTCGGCACGAAGCAGCGTCTGCGCGACACCCTGGAGGACACGCGTGCGCCTTGGACATCCGCTCTGCGCTGGCCTGGGGGCCTCCTGCACCCCCTGAGCTTCCCCTTCTCTGGTGAGACCGTGGGTCACACAGCTCCATCCACATATTTCAGAACAGTGTCCCTATCACCTGCCCGAGTGAGAAGGTGACAGCGATGACAGCGATGATGGCCGTCTCTCCAGCAGGATATGGAGCTGGGCGCTCTTATTAACCGAGAAGCAAGGCCCCAGCGGAGGGGCCTGGGTGACCAGGGTCGGGACAGGTCAGGCCGGCTGTTGGGCCATGGGGCCACACAACTGAGTCCCTCCTGTCCCTGAACTGCAGGGAGGGGCTGTGGCCGAGGTGGGCGCAGGGCCCAGGGCAGGTCGCTGAAGCCCGCGGTGCCCGAGTCCTCTGGCCTGGTGTGTGTCTTCAAATTCAGGCCGAATCCTTCTCCTTCATAACTTGTCCATTGTTTTTTCTGTTTTAAGGCAATGTTTCAATTTGTCACCAGAAGAAAATAAATCTCCTTCCTCATGGACCCAAAGGCACGTCCCCCCCCCAGAGCGCTCCAGGACCCAGCAGCGTGTGACATCTGTGAAGCAGCGTCTTGAGGCCAGGAGAGGGACCTGCGCTGCTTCAGGGGGCTCTGCAGGGTGGAGAGGGGCCCCCACTGCAGGGTGCTGGGGAGGCCCGCAGGTGTCGGGGGTCACCCCGGGTGAGGCGCTGTCACCCCACACTGTCCTCGCGTGTGTCCAGGCCTCTTCTCTGCAGGGCCTTCCCTCCCAGCCTCCCCCACACACTGGGTTTTACACAAGCCTGTGGGTGCCGCTGGTCAGGGTTGATGACCGTCCCCATCCTGCAGAGGAGAAAACCGAGGTCCAGAGGAGCAAAGGAACCGGTCCTAGGTCACACGTCCACTTCTGCCAGAAGTCTGTCCACTCAGGTGTTCCCACCACATCTTCCCGTCCCCAGGCTCCCTCCCTTCCCCACGGGGAGGGACAGCTCTTCCCTGGAAGATGAGCTGATGCAGTAGCCGCAGCTTGGGAGCCCTCTGGTGGTGCCAGGAAGGACATCCCACCTGCTGCCGGCCAGTGGCAGCCTCAGGGAGGGGGTGAGAGGAGAGGGAGGCCGGAGAGCTCCCCAGGCTGGGGAGCAGCCTGGACCCTCCTGAGGGGACAGGGCATGGCAAGGACACTTTCTCAGTCCAAACTCAGTCCCCACAGGGAGCAGCAAGCGTCCTGCCAGAGACGCAGCCCAGCAGAGGCTGGCTGGCCTCCCCTTCCCACAGGGGTGCAGACAGGGACCTCAGGACCCCGTGGAGTCTTGGAAGCCCCGTTCAGTCAGAAGGTGAAGCAAGTCCGTGCTCAGCCTCACCCTCAGTTTCAGCTGCTCTGTGAGGGTGGCGGAGGACCACGGCGCTGGAGGCCATGCCTGCTGTCCCCACGTGATCTGGCGGAGGACTATGAGTCTCCCGGGGAGGGGATGACCACAGAGCTAGGAATCAGGAAACCTCCCCCCAACCTCACAGCGTGGCTTCGTGGATGCTGTGTGTCTTTGAGCAAGTCGCTTCTCCTCTCTGAGCTGTCCATTTCTTTCCAGACAATGAGGATGTTGTTCTTCCTACCTCAACGGGCTGGCCTTGGATGTTCTCAAGACACGGAGGAGGAAACAGATTTTCAAAGTATACTGTAGCATCCTGGAGGACATTAGAATACTATTGTCCCCATTTTTCAGATGGAGATACTAAAGCCCAGAGAGGGAAAGCACTTGTCCAAAGTCACAAAGCATGTCAGGTAAACTCAGGACCTGAACCCAGGGCTTCCACCTGAATTCAGAGATGTCTCTCTCAAAAGTCCCTGGAGCAGGACCACTGGAAAAAGGTAGGCTCCTCTTCCCAGAAAGCCTCACCTCTCTCAGGCTCACACTCAAGGCTGGAAAAAATGCTCACAAGCAGCGTGCCAGGGACAGGGTCTGCCCCAATTGTGCCTGTTTTGGAAATCCAGGTCCCAGTGTGTGAGAACCAGTCGCCAGAGGCAGGAGGGATTGAAAGTCAGAAGTGAAAGGGGACCAGTCAGGGCTGCCCAAGGTACAATTCCTTAGGGACGGACAGACAGACAGGAGGGACCCGCTCACCAGGGGGAGGAAAGGGCTTGTGGCCGAGCCAGACAGAGGTGGCCTGGGCAGCTGGAGCGCTCCCGGCTCTCGCAAAACTGTGAACGTGTCAAACCTTGGTTAAGACAAGGTTCCAGGCCCGTAGGAGTGGTACCGATGAACCCCACTATTATGCAGGGTTATAATGCACCCAGAAAGACATGGGAAAATTTTAAAAGGAAAATCTGGAAAGAAAATAAAGAAAAAGACAGGACAAAGGACTCGCCCAGGTGTCGGGGCCACTCAAGGGTTTGGCTGAGGCATGAACACCTGGGCTCGTCCTGTAGGTGTGAATGCAAGGTCACCTGTGGTGCAAACTGGTGATGAGACCCAGATGGCTGGAGTCCCATCCCGCTGGGTCCCCGCCCTCACTCGAGTTCACAAAGTGCTGGACCACCTTGGCATGTCCTTGTCCCTCCCCAGGTCTCAGTGTCCCTGTCTGTACAACGCAGGGGAAGTTCAGTGTGGATCCCTAACCACTGTTGGTGACAGCACTGGTGTACACCACACAGATGACCATCCTGTGGGCCCAGGCAGCGTTGTTCAACCCCGGCACCACCCTGGTTCTGACCATCCGGCGTCCTCCCCAAGCCTGGAGGCTCCAGATGCAGAGGTCCTCTGGGCCCGGGGCCAGACACGGCCGGCACATCTGCTTCCACTCAGCATCCTTGGCCAGCCGCTCTGCCAAGGACTTGGCTGCAGCCTGGAAGGCTCTCAGGGACCCGGGGAGACCACAGGGTCCCAGTCACTGAAGAGACAAAGGCCCCTGGCAGGCAGCGCTTTCCACCCCACACCAGCCGCCGGCCAGCTCTGGGCCAGACCCCAAAGGCCAGGTGGGGCCGCTACTCAGTGACGGGGGGCGGGGATCGTGGGGCTGAGGAGGGCCAAGGGGGGACCTGAGTGGCTGACACTCACGGATGATGGGGGACAAGGATCAGGGTGGGAAGAGCAGAAGAGAGGTGTGGTGCTGGCCCTGGGTTGCTAGAGGGGGGCTGAGGGCAGGAGGGCTAAGGGCGCTGGCAGAGCTGAGTTCAAGTGCTCGGCCACCAGCTGGGGGGGCTGTCTGGGGCACACCCCTCGCCTCCCTGCACCCTGACCTGCACAGTGGGGCGGTGATGCTGACGGTCACGTGTCCTCGTGGGAATTAAATGAGCCAAGGAATGCAAACTCTACATGAGAACATGCCCAGCGGCCCTTGCTGTTATTCTTAGTATTCTTGGCGTTCGTGTTGGGGAGGGTGAAGAAGGTTCTAGGTCCATAACTCCCTCCATACGTGTCCCCAGTAGGGAGCCAGGCGGGTTTCAGGATGTCCCCGTGGGCCTGGGTGGGCAGAGTCAGAGCTGGGAGACAGAAGCCAGGATTCCAGGCCCGTCCTGTCAGCCCCACTGAGCAGCCTCCTCCGACTCTGACCCCACAGAGCTCCAGACCCACAGCTCTGACCTGATGTCCAGCTCCGAAGCCCTTGCTCAGCCGGCGGTGGAGAGTCTTTGTAGTAGCAAAGGCCAGCCAGCAAGGCCAGCCTGTGTCTGGAGCGAGAGGCCCAACCCTCTCCAGCAGTGTGACTTCCCAGCAGCGGTAAGGCACTAGATCTGCAGACTTGCAGCCAGTCTGTGCACCTCATTCCTAATGGTACTGATGGGCTCAGGGGACTAGGGACAGGTCAAATGCGGGAGGACCTGCTTTCTGTGTGCCCTCCCCTGACAGCACAGGGCCAGTCTTCTTCTCACAAGAATGTCATCATGATGGGCCATTAGTTGATGCACAAGTGTTTGCTGAGCGCTTACTGTATACCAGGTGATGAGCTGGGCCCGGGGACCCAAAGGGCAGAAGATGTGGTCTAAGGAAGCGAACGAAGTCTATAACAGACAAACTGGGGGTTGCTGCTGTCCCCAGGATGTCTAGCAGACTGCTGTCCCTGGGATGATCAGGATGTCCAAGAAGGAGACTGCATAAGAAGATACTAGAAATAAGGTGGGGAGACGAAGGCACCCAATTTTTTTTCTCCTTTCCCTGGGTTTTGACCTTGAGCCCTGGGCCCTGCACCTCTCACCAGCCAGGTCACCTGTCCCCATCCTTGAATCGGGCCTTGGCCTGAGCCTTGTTTTGGCAGTGAGTGGTCAGGAGGTGGATCCAGACGGAGGCTGAAGACATGCCTCAGGATTCCACCTTCTCCTCTGGGCTCTGCTTTCACCGCACGCAGCACCTGCTTGGGGGGGGGGGGGAGCAAAGGGCACAGAGGACGAGCCAGGTTGTCTCATCCCTCCCATGTGAGGCCAGCCAGGGCCAGCATCAGCCCATAGCCCAGCAGCTGAGGGGCCCAGCCAAGATCCGCAGAGCACCTCCCTAACCCTCAGCTGCTGACCACGCACTCGTGTGGCCCAGTCAAGGTCAACCAAGGTCTTCCCAGGTCGGCAGAACCACGGGACCTACCCACCGCTCCTCGGAAATCACAGACAGGTGCTGTTTGAAGCCACTGGGCTTGAGGACCGTTTGTCACCCAGCAACAGGTCAGTGATACGAAAGAGGAACATTCCGGGCACAGGAACAGGGTTCGCAAAGACTCATGGACAGGAGAGAGCTTGGTGAGTTGAGAGAAGCAGAGAAGGCCCACGTGGCTGGAAGGACCAGGCCCAGGGAGGACAGACAATGACACTCCAAAAAGGAAATGCGAACCAGATCGTGCAGGGCCCTGGGGCAGGAGCCTGGATATTCTTCTAAGTGCACGGAAGCCAGGGTAAGCCTCACCAACGCCGCGGAGGAGGGGCGGGGCCGCGTGGGCATCTGATGCAACTTAAAAGGTCCCCCCGACTGACCGGGGGAAGGACTGACACACCAGGGGTGTGAATGGAGAGATGGGTCCCCCTTTCCAAGCAGGTCTCGATCACCAGTCACACCAACCCCATCAAGTGGACTGACGGGAAACTGAGGCTGAGGACGGCAAAGTGCCCGTAGTCACACAGCGAGGTGGGACTGAATCCCTGCTCCTAAATGCTCTCTCCTGTTCCCCGTGGGTTTACCCAGGAACAAGGGGAAGAAGTCCCTCACCCTGACCCCCAACACCTGCCCGCCATGCCTCCGGCCCTGCCCGCCGTCTCTCCATCCATCCTCCCCTGCCTGTTCCAGCAGGTGGCAGAAGTGCTGCTGGCCCACCCTCTGCCCGTTTCCTCAGACTTCCACCCCCAGGGCTCGGGGCCCACTTTGGTCCAGCTGTGGTCCTGCCTGGGGCCGCCTCCTCACCAACTGTGGCCTCTCTTCCTCTCAGAGCTGGGGGGTCTCCTGTCATGCCACTTCCTCTCTCTGCTCAGAAATGATCCGTGGCTCCCTACTGCCTTCAGAATAAAACCCAGACTCCACGCTCTACAGTCTGGCAGGCAGGACCTTCACGGCTGGGCCCAGGCCGCCTCTCCAGCTGGAAGCCCGAGCTTGGCCATGGACTCTGAGATTCAGATGCAGCTCTGCCCTAACTGTGCGATGAGGGCCGATTTCCTCACCTTAGCAACTCCTTATTACTAAAATGAGTCCACTCACGGGACCTGCCTCAGATGATGGGGTAAGAAGTGGCCCAACTGCCTGTCCAGGACCCGACTTGAAACCAGGTTCAGCAAATGGCCACCTGCTACTGCTATTCTTCCACACAGGACAGGAAGTTCAGATTTTCCTGGTTCATGAGTCATGGAGTTTGTGAATATTTTTTTCTGTGCACAAATATGGTAGCTGACCCACATCTAGTAAGGAAGTGACCTGTTCACTTGCTGGATCTCAAAGCCAGAACTGCCCCCAAACCCTCCAGATGTTCCCTTCCTCTGCAAGGTAATATTATTCCATGGGCCGCAGGGTCCTTTTCTGCCCCAAGACCTGGCTTGGATGGAACCACTTTACGACTCTTTCCACTCTGCAATGGAAGCAGATCCCAAAATCCCAGAGTTGGTTGAGGAATCCTTTGAATAGACCTCTTCATCAGGCAGAGAATCATGGCACGTTCCAGGGCTTTTTATTTATTTATTTATTTATTTTTTGGTGTTGGTAACTCGGGATTGAACCCAGGACCTCACACGTGCCAGGCCTGTGCTCCACCACTGAGCTACACCCAACCCCTTCATGGCTTGATGCACTCAGTGGCTTCTGCTCAGTACTTACTTTGCAGAGGTCTGAGGGAGGGGCTTCTGCACCAAAACCCAAGCACCGAAGCCCTCTCTCCCTGCCTTCTGATGAACAGCCTGATGAAACAGCCCACCAAAGTGTTCCTCAGTTAACTAAGGTCTGCTCCGTGATGATTTTGTGACCCTACTCTTAAGAGCATCTGTCACTTCTCTTAGATAAAATAAGAAAAAAAAAATCCAACAACTAATTAATCTCTGCCTCTCAAATACCTCATTACACCCAAATCCTACAGTTTTTCTTATAAGGTGCATGTTGCTTCTTGTGTAATAAGAACAATTCATTAAAAATAATTTTTAAAAATCAGAAAGGATGTATAGACTTGGGCAATGCTATCTACTGACTGGATTCAATTGACATTTCAAGGACACTCCTCCCAACAATAGCAGAATCCACATTTTCTAAGCACACGGGGGCATCCACTAAGATGGACCATATGCTGAAGCATAAAAAGTTCTCAACGAATTTAAAAAGATTGCAATCATGCAGGGTCTGATCTCTGACCACAGCAGAATTAAATTTGAAACCACTCACAGAAAGATGTTTTGAGAAATCTTTAAATATGTGGAAATGATACAAAAATAATTCACAGTGCATTAAAAAAAAAAGAAAAAAGAAAGGCCTGAAGGAAGGTAAGGAAGGAGGGAGGAACTCTAGAACAATATGCCTCACCCTGAAAGGGAAAGAGCCTTTATTTTTCAGAAAAGTGAATCTATGAACCTAGCAATGTATAAAATGACCGTATCCACTTATCCCAGGAATGCAAAATTGGTGTAACATTTGAAAATCAATTAACATTATTCACAATATTGACAGAATAAAGGAGGAAAAACCACATGAGCATTTCAACCAATTCAGAAAAAAATGGCAAAATTCAACACTTGTGCATGATTAAAAACTCTTAGCAGGGCTGGGGCTGGGGCTCAGTGGTAGAATGCTTGCCTAGCATGTATGAGGCCCTGGGTTCGAACCTCAGCCCCTTGTATAAATAAATAAAATAAAGGTATTGTGTCCAACTACAACTAAAAAATAAATACTTAAAAAGAAACTCTTAGCAAACCAAAAAAAAAAAAATGGAAATTCTTCAATTCAGTAAAGGAGATCTAGGGGGAACTTAGGGCTAAATCCTCCTTCCTGGAGAAGCCTGAATCTGGGAACAAATGAAGTGCCCACTCTCGCTGCTTTGATTCCACACTGTACAAGAGACTAACCAGTGTGATAAGGCAAGAAAAGGAAATAAATGCGTATATATTGGAAGATAAGAAGTAAAATGGTCTTTATTTGAAAAAAAAAAGACCCTCCAAAACTAATAAGTATAGATATGGAAAACCCTAAGGATTCTAATAAAAAGCTATTAGAACTAACATGTAGGTTTACTAATATGTAAGTTTAGCAGGATATCAGATCAATATTCCAAGGCCCTGAGCAATTCAGCAAGACCCTCCCTCTAAATAAAATATAAAAAGAGGCTGAGGATGTGGCTCAGTGGTTAAGCACCCCTGGGGTTAGTCCCTGGTAACAAATAAGCAAACAGATAATGAGATGCCAGCGTCCACACACCAGAAGGGCTAAAATTAAGTTGGCTGAGAGTTCCAGATGTGGGCAAGGAGGCAGAGCAAACAGAACTCTCATAGCAACTGCGGAGATAGAAAATGACACTTTGAAAATAGCTTATGAAGTTAGGCATATCATCACCACATAACCACTCCTACACAAGTCCCCCGTAAAGACCTGTAGGTGAAGGTTGACAGTAGCTTTAATCATGCTACCCCCAAACTGGAAATAATCCAATGTCCATCAACCGGTGACTATATAAACAAAGTGTGGGACATCCATACAATGCATTACCACTCCACAGTCAAAACCAACACACTAATGAGACACACATGGGCGAATCTCAAAACAATTTACTGACTAAAGAAGCCAGATGCAAAACTTTACCCACAGCGTGGTGCCATTGAGATGAAACTGTAAAAGAGGCACGGCAACTCTGTCAGGACAGAAAGCAGATCAGGGTTGACTGTGGCAGGGCAGAGGCATTGAGAGGGTGCCGTGTCGGCTCTCTGTCACAGTAACAAACACCTGAAACAATCAACTTACAAAGAGCAAAGGTTTGTCTTGACTCAGAGTTTTGGAGGTTCCAACCCATGACAGATTGACCCTGTTGCTTGGGCCGGTGGTGAGGCAGCACACCAAGGCAGGAGCCCACGGTGGTGCATCACATGACCAGGAAGCAAAAGAAGAAAAAGAGGAGGAGACCGGGTCCCTTCAAGGGCACTTCTCTTTAGAAAATATTTTGGCGTTATTTATTTAAAACAATGGAATGCATACTCTCTGATCCAAAAATTCTACCCTAAATATATGTCCTAAAATCTGAATGCACACGTGCCCTAAGAGACAAAAGAGTTCAGAGCAGCACGGCTGGATGTCCACCAGCAGGAGAATAGATAAATAAATGCCGTCATGCAACAGAGTAACATATGGCACAGGAAAGGAGTGAACCGCAATTCTACGCTCCAACTTGGTGAGAATCACAAATGACTTCGGGCAAAGGGGCCAAACACACAAAGTACACGAGGTACAATCCTGTGCACCCAAATTTCAAAAAATGGACAAAAGAACCAGGTGCGGTGGCTCATGTCTATAATCCCAGAGGCTCCGGAGGCTGAGGCAGGAGGATCACAAGTTCAAAGCCAGCCTCGGCAACCTGGTGAGGACCTGAGCAACCCCAGGAGACCCTGTCTCTAAATGTAATACAAAACAGGGCTGGGGATGTGGCTCAGTGGTTAAGCACCCCTGGGTTCGATCCCCAGTACCAAAATGAATAAATAAATAAATAAAATAAAAAGTAAACTCTGGGTTTAGGACTGTCCATGTCAATAGCAAAACTATAAAGTAAATCAGGAAAATGATCAAAAATCAAGATCATGGCTAGGTTTTGCAGGGGGAGAAGGGCATGCTGGGGACTCCTGTAGCTGGTAATAGTCTACATGGGATCTGGGTAAGCAAGTGTTTGCTTTAAATTTGTTTGTTAAACAAAGACATATTTTATGCACTTTTCTCTCAATATAAAACATTCCAGAATAAAAATACTGTAAACAGAGTAAAACAAGAAAGAATGTGTGGTGAGATGCGCAGCCCAGGGAGGAATGTACTCAGGCCTGGGAAACCTCGGCAGAGCGCGGGGCTGGGGGGCTCTTGGGCAGGTGCACACACCGAGGTCTCCCCCAAGGCCCGAGGACAATAGAAATCACACATTCTGCCCCTCCGGGATTTACATTCCAGGAAGGGAAACAGGAATCCAATCCGCAGGCTGTAAATGTCTCCATCACAGACCACAATAATGCCTGAGGGTAACTCCCTGGGGCCCTCTGTGCTCCTGGGAGGTGCCCTGAGCCCAGACCTGAAGGATGGGCATTGGCTGCTCAGGAATGGTGGGTGGGAGGGGGCAGAGGGTGTAGCACCCAGTGAAGGTCCTCAAGAGGGAAGGAGCATGACTGTCCCCCCCCCACCCCATCTCCATCTGCTGAGAGACCCATGATGGAGTCATCTGAGACAAGTAGCAGGGAGGGGCGGGAAAGGGTATTTGAACTGGGTTTTGGAGGGTGGATAGGAGTTCACCAGCAGAAATGATCAAGTCTTGAGGACATCGTTGTCTTGCTCATGTTTGCCCAGTACATAGCTGTGCCTGGCAAATGCACGCTGATTTCTCCTGGAAAGTGAAAAGCCAGAGAATTGAATATAGAGGTTATAAAGTGGAGGCCACTGGCCTTGACCTCAGAGAATTAAGATGCAAAGAATGTGGGAGCTGTGGGAGGGTCCACTTGGTGTCCTGGACTCCGTCAGTCAGAAGCTTTATTGGCCCAGTGACGTCACCATGTGGGGGGGAGAGGGCAGCTGGAGGGGGCAGAGATAAGACATCTGCTGTGGGAGGGGCTGCGGGGCTGCCCCGCCCCCGCCGCGAACCTGGCTCGCAGCGCCCCCTCCCCCACCAAACCCTAGGGTCCCCTGAGGGTGACAGCAGCGGGGCCTGGGACGCTGGAGCCAGATGCAATCAGAGTGGGCAGCCGCGACTGCGGTGGCTTCGGAATCTGGTTGTTAGTGGGCGGCGCAGGGAGCCGCGCTGTCGCCCCTGTGTTTATCTGGCTCCACTGAAGGGGCTGGAAACTTGATCCCCGTGGGGACAGGGCCCTGGCCTGCCGCTGCCTGGAGTCGGGCAGAGCCCTGGCCTCTCGGGGCTGCTGTCCCGTTATTTGGGGGAAACTGAGGCCGGGAAGCCACCCAGATTAGGCAAGAGGGACTTGTCTCATCCCACACTGGACGATCGCAGCTCCCCTGGCCTCGGGTACTCCAAGTTCTTGGCCAAAATGCTTCCCAGGTAGCATCCCCACGAGGACACTACTGTTATTCTTGGGGAAACGGAGGGCAAATCATTTGCTGAAAGTCACACCGAGCTGGGACTGAATTGGGGTTCAGATCTGCCTGATTCCAAAGTCAGTGTCCCTAACCACTTCACCACCCTGCCCACGAAAGCAAAGTTCACTGGGTGCCTTGAAAGTCTTCAGCCACGTGAACTTCCCTCCTGTGGCTGGTCCTGGGTTTGGGGACGTCTGTCCTCCTCTGGCCTGGCCACCCTTCTCCCAGAGAGCCTTGAACCTGGAGTACCTCTGAGTCCCCCCTCCTCCAGGCCCTGCATTCCTGCCTGACTGCCCCACGGCCTGCAGGAACCTGGACGGGGTCTGTGAACATGAAGCTCCCAGCTGCAGAAATTCCTCTCCAAACTGGCCTAGAGAGGTTGGGGGCTGGCCTCTTGTTCTGGCACCCTGTAGCCCAGATCCTGGCACAGAGAAAGGATGAGCAAATCTTCCATCTTGGGCACCTCTCATGGGCATCTGTGCCGCAACAGAAAAAAACAAAACAAAGAAACACCAAAACCACTGCTAATAGCTGTGTGACCCTGGGAAAGCAATGCAACCTCTCTGAGCCCACAGGCCCCCTCCACAAAATAGGAGATTGCATCCATTCATCCCAGGATGCCATGCATGCAAAGGGCTCATCAACACTCCGTCCTGGATTTGAACTTGACGATTTTTTAAGTTTTTTATTATTTATTTCTGTGTTTATTTTTGTCTTTTGACTTCAGTTTTCAAATTCTCTCTTCCACAATGTGCTACCAGTTTCTGGGGAACAGAAACCTGTGCCCACTGCCCAGATGCCCATCGCAGCCCAGGAATGTGGAACTGCAGGGCTGATCCTAAGTCTCCCCTTCCCCTGGCCTCTCGCTTTCTGTTCAGGGTGTGGGGACTCCTGCAAGCCTCGATCACCCTGTTCACACCTCAGGCCAAACCCCCCTTGGAGCCAGGGGGTCCCGCCATTGCTTCCTCTTTGAACCAAGTGTCCACCCTGCACCCCTCTTGTTCCAGGTCCAGCTGCTTTGTCTTCTGGGTACCTTCCGGAAACGTCAGCCGGCTTGCTTTCCTTTGCTTTGATGTGACAGCCCCTCTCCCGCCAGGCCTTCTAGGGGAATGCTCAGGCCTTCCGCGGGGAATTCCAAGGAACCAGACCCAGACATCCAGGACCCTCCCCACGGCCCGACGGCTGCTGAGCAGGAAGGTGGCCCCAGGCCCCTTCCTGACGAGATGGAGGGAGAGAAGCTCCCCAGCCAACCCGGGCACCGCCGATTGACTCCTGGCTGCCACCTGCCCCTCCCGGCCCTGGGGCCCACCCGTGGGGATCTGCTGCCCCCCTCCTGAGGCAGGGTCCCCTCTGGCCGGCCCTGAGGGATACAAGGACCAGGCTTTCCTGCATAAAGAGGGCCAGGGCCTGGTGGTCAGCAAGCCTCCAGGCTTCCTCTGTCGCCATGGCCCGAGTCAGGATCTTGACCTTGAGGGTAGACTGCTCCCAGTGGGGTGGCCTCGACAGCAGGGCCTGGTGAAGAAGCAAAGTGGTGTCAGTCAGTGTGCACCACGCTCGCACACACGCACACACGCACAGCACACCCTTCCTAGAGTAAGGGTGGTGCGGAGCCCACAGTCTGCTAGACTTCTGAACACCTCCTGGCCCAGGCCCAGGACCAGGCCTGGAAGGAGACCAGGAGTCCCAACAGCCTTCCTGGAACCCGTCGTCAGGTGGGATCCTAGAGCCAGGCAGCTTCGGCTCCTGCCCAGAACAGACGTCCTCTTCCCGGTTCCCCAGGGACACACTCTCATTACCTGTCAGGGCATCTCCCCTAGTCAGTGACTCTGGAGGTGACCTGGAGCCACAGAGAGAGGGGAGCTATGGGGTCAGAGGGACCTGAGGTCAAACCCTGGCTCCAGTGCTTGGGAGCTGTGTGCTCTCAAGCAAGACACTGCACCTCTCTGAGCCTCTGTTCCTCCATCTGTGCAATGGGGCAGGTGTGAGGATTTGATGAGAGAAAGGGCCTAAAACCCAGATGTCTCCCTGCCCCTGGGGCTCACAGAGAATCACCCTTGTCAGGATCTCTGATAGCAACAGGGAAACGGGTAGGAGTTGTGTCCGGTGCCTGAAATGAGTGACCTTATTCATCCTCACCAGACCTTGAAGGAAACACCCTGTTGGCAGCTGGGGAGGCCAGCCCCGGGCAGCTCTCCAGGGCCACCCAAGCCGAGAGGGCAGCAGGGCTGGCACCGGGCCCCTGACCCGGGAGCCCGCTGCTCTGACCCGCAGCACCAGCGTCACTCTTCACTATTCCAGGGCTGCCCTTCCCCGGCCCCGGTCCTGCACTGCCTCCCCAGGTGACATCAGCTGCGGGTCACTCGAGCGCCCTGCAGCGCTGTCGCGGTTCCTCGGTGGTTGACTGAGCTGAACCTTCGGGCCCTTCCCGGTTTCCAGGAAATCCCGCTCTCCCAGGGCATCTGCGGGGGACCTGGACTTCACCAAGGGCCCTGGCCGAGGCCGAGGCCGCAGAACGACTTCGCATCGAGCACTGGGCATCCCTTGTCGGGGCCCGCCCTCCGGGGACCTTCTCTGCACGCTGGGCCTCAGTGGCCCTGGCGTCCAGGGGCGCAGCCTCCTCGCTCCGCCGGCCCCGCCCCCACCCCAGGCCCCTCCCACTTGCCACCCCATCTCACAGTCCCCAAGGAGGAGCCTCTCAAGGAACTGGTCCCACCCCCTCCCAGGGCAGCGGGCCTTGGAGGGGCTTCTTCCAGAGAGCCCTTGTCCCTTAAGCCTGGTATTCAGTGGCCTCCAGTGATGGTAGCCACATCAGCATAAGAAAAGTTTTCTTCAGATTAAAGCAATGAGCTTTCTTTCCCCAACAATAATCCCAAAATGTCAAAAGCCACTGACCTCAGAAACAAGCTTGCCGAGGATTTCTCAGGGAGGGACCCTTGGCATTGCAGGTCACTTCAAATCCCTGACTTCCCCGTGCTAAATGCCAACAGCACCCCAACTTCATCAACCTAAAGCGGCCCCCGCATTTCCAAAGCCTCCATCTGTCACACACACTCATTCAGACCATGAACACACACATACACACAGGATCATACCCTGGGTGGAGAACTAAGACCAGAGAGGCAAAGAACTGTGGCTGAGATCACACAGCAAGTAAGGCCAGAACACAGGCCTGGGTGTTGAGGAGAACTTTCTTCCCAGTGTGGAGGCTGAAGCTGTCCTGCCACAAGGCTCAGGACTGGGGACAAAGGCCCTGTTTTGCACCCTACTCCAGATTTCTGCAAACCCAGTTCCCTAGATCCCTGGCAAGGACCAGCGGGCAGCCAGGCAGATTCCAGCAGAGGAAACCTCAACCTCTCACATTTTGAGGAATCGGCGGATTTTTGCCTGGTTCCCAGTAACCAGAGACATCGACGTCAAGTGAGGTTAACGCAGAGCCCTGCCCAGGAAAGGCTGAGCCGGCCAGACCTTGTCCTGGCAGCTACAGGAATCCCCCCCCCAGAACTAGAGACCTCTCCAGCCTGGCTGTGGGGATTTCTGCTGTCAGCTGCCCAGAGAAGTGGGGTCCAGGGGCACGAGGGAGGATTTGTAGACTCCAAAAGCCAAATGCCCAGCAAGATGCCTGGACCCAACGGGAGGGCCCAGCAGGCCAGACCCACAGCTCCAGTTCCACCCCAGGACAGAGCAGCAGCTGGTTCAGCCGGGGTGCGCGCCTGGACTCCACCTCCTACATGTGCAGGGTACTGCCACCCCTCCGTGGAGGGACCTTAAGGTCACCCTGCGAGGAAAGCGCAGCATCCCACCTCATAGGAAACAGGCGCGAGGCAGACCTGCCACTTACCAGCTCTGAAGACGTGCAATCTAACCAGCTGGACTTCGGTTTCTCGGCTGGATCCTTAGGAGGTAGCCCTCCTCGAGGATCTTTTCTGAGGTTAAACGAGGCAAACCTTGGTTTGCCCAATGTCTGGCAATGTCAGAGGATACAGAAATTGAGCAATGGGAACAAGCACGTGGAGAGCACAGACTGATTATGTCAAAACCACACACACACACACACACACACACACACACACACACACAGCAGCTGGACTTTTGTCTCTTTAACATATAGTCACTGGGGTGACTCTGGCAAGGAGGGCCTTTTATCCTCAGTGATCGTAGTGACAGTCCCCTTAAATGGCAAACAGTTTGCTGGGAGCATGAGAATGTCCCGGCCCATGCAGAATTTTCTGGTTCAGAAATAGGGACAGGAAGCCTCCGTCCCTCCGCAGGCCCCACACTGGGAGCTGAAGTTTCCAGCCAGCAGGGTTCTATCAGGAGGGGAAGGAGGAGCTAAGGAAAGGCCCTGGAAAGTTCTTCCCCCTGGTTCACTCTGTCTGCAACTGACTTTCTCTCAGGCAGGTTCATGGTGTATGAAGCTCCGTGCTGGGCAGCTGCCCTCCCACCCAGAGCCCCCCAGCCCTGCATGAAAACCCCCCTTCCAGAAGATTCTCTGGGGCAGGTGCTGGAGGTGAGCTCCCCTGGTCCACGCGCTCTCTGGGAGGATTGCTCCTCAGGGCTCAGCCCTCCCCCTCCCTGACACTGGAGCTTTCTCAGCCCCCAGTGGGCCCCAGCCTCAGGAACACGGGTCAGGTGAAGGAGGGGACTGCCCACTGCCCACCCCCCAAAGCTTTTTCCAAGGAAACTGCTCACGTCCCTCCTTCCCCTTCCCCCGCATTTCCTACTCCTGCGCAGTGCATTCTCTGCCATTTCCTCCGAAAATCTGTGGTCAGCGCCCAGCTCATGGCCACTTGGGAAATGAGACCTATTGTCTATTGATACCCATTGTCCAAACAGGCCAGCACACAGTGCTCAGCACCCCTGCCCTGCTTGTGGCCACGAGGCCACTGAAGACTACCTGGACTAGTGGTGAGAAAAGCATTTTTTTAGGTAGCAAGGGATAGAATGTTTAAATTTTATTTTTAATTAATTAATTTATTTATTTTGGCACCAAGGGTTGAACCCAGGGCCCAGAGCATGCTAAGCATAAGCTCTAGCGCTGAGCTAAACCCCTTAATCCTATTTTAAATGAATAAGGTAATATATATTCTTTATAGAAAATTCAAAAAGGCATAGGAGAAAAATAATGAAAGTGGCCCCTAATTCTAAAGTTTTGTCTCCCGTCCACATATTCAGCTGGATCATTTATAAAGATAATTTGTGTCTTTGTTCTGCACCCACCCATATTTCCCCTGCCCCCTGCTCCATCATAGGACACATGTGTAATTCGTGTAGCATTAAAAAGTCACCATTGTAAACTGTGCAATTCACTGGCTTGTAGTGTAGTCTCTGTGTTGTCCAATGACGATGCTATCAATTCCGGGACCTTTCCAACACCCTCAAGAGAAACCTCATATTGATTACTAGTCAATGCTAAGTCCTCCTCCCCTTGGTCACCAGCGACCACTAATCCATGCCCTCTGACAAATCTGTGCACTTGTCATTCTGGACAGGTCCTGGGGATCACGCATATGGCCCTTTGTGACAGGCTTCTTTCACTTAGCGTCGTGTCTTCAAGGTCCGTCCGTGTTGTGCCCTGAACTGGTTCGTTGGTCAGCCGTGTGGATAGACCACATTTTGTTTTTATGCGTATATGAAGCACATTTGAGTTTTCTCTCCTTGTTACCAGTTTTGAATGACACTGCTGTGAACGTTCATGTGCAAGTTTTCGTGTGAACATGTTCTCACATCCCTCAGGTCTGTACCGAGGAGTGGAATTTCTGGGTCTTGTGGGGAGTCTATGTTTAGCTTTCTGAGGAGCAGCCAGACTGTTTTCCACAGTGGCTGCACAATTTCACATTCCTACCAGCAATGAATGGCGATTCCAATTTCTCCACATCCTCACCAAGACTGGTTATTTTCCCTTCTTTTTTTAAATTATAACCATCCTCGTGAGTGCAAAGTGATACCTCATTGTGGTTTTGATTTGCATTTCCCTGTTGACTAATGCTGGGCATGAATGTGCTCTTAAATGGATTTTAAGGGTCATGAAAATTTCATCATAGATTACTATATAATGTATTTTCAACAGGATATTATCAAATATTCAGGTTGTTTCTATTTTTCTAATTCATTCCTTTCTTTTTTTTAAGAGATAAGATCTTGCTATGTTGCCCTGGCTGGCCTTAAACTTCTGGGCTCAGGCTGTCCTCCTGCCTCACCTCCTAAGCAGTGGGGACCACAGGTAGGCACCTGGCACCTGGATTACCTCCCTCTTACCTGTAAGCCTTCTATATTGTCATCATCAGACTCAACGACATCCATTCATTCAATATCAAGCTGGGGTTGATATCCTTGGTGCAACTGTACGATGCTGAACAAACTAAGGTCTGACCCCTGCCCTCCTGGAGCACGCAGTCTGGCAATTTATTAAATAATCACGCAGATTAAGTCTGTCATCGGAAGCACTGATGCGCAGGATTATGCAGGGAAACCACGGAGTGTGCCTAAGGGGCACAGGGCGGGGGAATCCCAAATTCAGAGAGAGTCCATCAGAGGTACAGGTGGGTCCTGGACTTGTGCCTGGTATAGAAGTGGGTCAGTCTGTGGGACTCAACCCTCAGCCTGTGGGGTCTCCATAAACAACGGGAGACGGTGTCAGACTTGAGCTGGGTGGTTGGACACCCGTGGGTGCTGGAGAGCCAGAGATCAGGTACGGGAGCCCATCCAACCATGGCCTCTCCTATGGGGGAGGGTCCTCTACTGGGGGGACACGGCGAGTATGTTGAGAAGTCAGGAGTGAGGGCCATGACTGTGAGACACACCAGAAAGGCCAAGGGAAACGAGGGACCGCTGGGGCTGCGGAAGCCGGGAGCTCACAGGAAATGGGACAGAGGCCACCGGAGGCAGAAGGTATGGGACAGACAGGAGGGGAAGCCCGCCCCAGTGGAAGAAGAGGTGGACGGGGTGGGCAGCTCTTTGAGTCAGCTTTTCCACCACTGTGACCTCCAAACCTAACAAGGTTAGGTGTTTCTCTCCTAGAGGAGGAAATCTATCTGGTCCTCACAGTTTCAGGCCTCAGTCCACAGAAGGCCAGCTCCGTGGCTCCAGGCCTGAGGTGAGGCAGAGCATGATGGTGGAAGGCTGTGGTGCAGGAAGGCAGCTCAGGACATGGTACCAGGAGGTAGAGGGAGCTCTGCTCACCAAGGACAAAACATAAACCCCAAAGACACACCCCCAGTGACCCTCCTCCTCCGACCTCACCTACCACAGTTACCACCCAGTTCATCTGTCCCAATGGATCCATCCACTGATTGGATTCCAACTCTCATCATGAATCCTTTCACCTCTGAACCTTCTTGCACGGTCTCACATGAGCATTTGGGGGACACCTCATGTTTGAACCACAACAGAAGCAGGAGCAGGGGAGCTTCAGAGCAGGATTGGAGGAGACAAATTCTCCTGGATCTTGGACTGGGAACATTTCCACTTGGGAAGGTTTTCCACACTCCACCAGCCCTGGCCGAGCCACGGTAGGAAATGTTTTCCTCATTTCCTCCTTGTTGCTGGAAGCAATCTGACGGCATCTCTGCTCCTCACCCAGGTCTGACGCTCCCGGCATGGGGCCTGGCCTGGCTCAGGCACCCTCAGCCCCATTTTGCAGAGAGGGAAGCTGGAACAGAGGGGACGCTCAGTGGAAAGGCATGGAAAATCCTTGGCCAGAGTAGGCAGCCAGCAACCAAGAACAGGGCTGTTGGGGACCGCCACTCAGATCCGGGGACCGCCATGCCCAGGTCAGACTCTGAACCACTACAGGATCCTGAGAAATGCTGACACATCTGCAAAAATGAGTGACCTCTGCGTCTCTTCTCAGGGTGTGCATTTGGTGAATCTCTGACATGAGAGGCAGAAGTCGTCATTTAAAAAAAAAATCAAAAAACTGGAAATTTAAGAATCTAGTAAATGAACAGACGCTGTCATTTGTTTGAGGAACCCAGCATCGACATTTAAAATCATCGATACCGTTTCACTTTTAAGTCTGAAATTAAAAAAAAAAAAACTTTATAAAATCAGGAGATTTGAAATCAAGGGGTCAGAAGTGCTGACAAATGTTTGCCTCCACACCACGGGGACACCTGCCACTCTCGGGTCCAAGGAACCCCAAACTTAAATCCCCAACATTCCAAAAAGCCAAAAGAGCCCCAAGGGCTGAAAGTTCTCCAGATTTTAAGATTCCAAAGATTCTAAAATTTCCAAGATGTCAAGACTTACAAAGATCCTGAGAATTCCAAAGTTTCCCTGGTTCTCAAACTCCTGTAAGCCTCGACTTCCTAGATCCTGGAACGCCCTGACTCTCCGCGGTACGCCCAGGTGGGACCTGGCAGGAGGAGACTTTCCGCCTAGGCCCTCCCTACCTGCAGGTCTGGCTCTGGCCCGAGGCGATGTCGCTGAGGGTCAGGGAGGAACAGTGATTTCTGAGCTCAGAAGGGTCTCCAGGACAAGGAGCCCAAGAGGCCCTGAGTGGGGTGTGTTGGACATTAACTCTTCTCCATGCCCCCCGGCCCCCGCTGTCCCCATCCCATATCCCACCTGGTCATCTGTTCCCCAGCTCTGCCCTCTGAGAGCTTCCGGTCTAGGTCTAGTCAGGGACACACAGCCCAGCAGTCCAAGTCCTGGAAAGTTTGACAGGACACAGGAGGCCCTGCCCTGCCACCTTCTCCCCACTCCCAGCTGCTCCCAGGTCACATCCCGAGGGCCCCAGGCAGCCTGGCAGGGGGAGGAAGAACCCGGAGGCGCAGTGAGAGGGGCTCCCTTCAGCCTGATCCCACCTTGGCTTCTGCTGTATCGACCTGCACCTGTCCACCCCAGACCTGATCCTCTACCCCGTGACCCTTGGGGCGTCCCCAGCCCAGCTTCAGTCTGATCCTCAGGAGGTGGCCACACCCCATGCCTCAGGGACAGAGGAGACACTGAGGAGGAGAGACCACAGAGGAGGCTCAGAGCAGAGCCCGGTAACTCTACCCTCCCACCGGAAACTCTGCAAACACCTGTTTCCTCCACCCAACGGGGAATTTAATTCCTGTCACACTCGGTGGTGGAATTGGGACCCACTGGGCACCCTCCCCCTCCGCAGTGTCCCTCTCTGCAACCCCCCCAAGCAGTGTGAGTGTCCCCCACAGCAGCGGCGCAGAGGAGGGGTGCTGCTGGGGTGGAGAGCGGGGGCTGGGCTAGAACGTGAGCGCTGATTGTGGGCCCCAGAACGGCCTCCCCGCTCCATTCATGAAAGGGTATTTTTAGCTGAGGACTGGCTGCCTGCGGTCTGGGTGGGGGAGGCCAGGCCATGTGTCATGTCTGAGTGATCATGGACTCACTCTGCCCAGGAAACAAGCCCCCAGGGGCCAGCTGCTGGATCCCAGGGCTGCCGATGCGGCTGGGAAGAGGAAGATGTGCACAGTCAGGAAGCTTAGACCTTCTTACCCAAGGGGTGCTGCAGCTCAGGGAACGATGGTGATTATTAAAACACATAGAGCATCAACGAGGTGCCAGGCACTGCCCACTGCGTTGAGATATCCACTTAGTCCTTCCTGTGAGATCGATACTCTTATTAGCCCCATTTCACAGATGAGGAAACTGAGGCAGAAACAGTTGTTTTCCCCTCCTTGGATGGAGCAGAGGGATTTGAAGCCGGGCGGTCAAGCTGCAGAGTCTGTTGTGTGACGGCCTGGTCACCTGGAATCTGGACCATGGGTGGACAGTTATCTGTTGCTACAGATCCCTGGCTGGGCCACTCTCAGGCCACAGAGCACTCTGGGATTGCTCAGTTCATCCAGTCTGGCCCTTTTTGGGGGTGCGAAATTGGAAGCCCAGAGGGGGTTCAAGATAAGGAGTCATTTGGCCCTAATTCCCAAGCCATGATTCTTCCTACTGGATGGTTTTGTGGGACAGATTCATCCTGTGGCCCGCCCACCTCCTCAGCCCAACCCTGGCTCCAGAATTCCGTCTGTCCCTGCTCAGGTTGCTCTAAAGCAAAGAGCCTGGTCTCTGGAGGCAGAGGTAAGCCCTGCTCCTGACTTGCTGTGAGTCTGGGCAAGTGACATCACCTCTCTGATCCTCCGTCTCCTCTGTAGAGGGGCACAGTTGGGCCATCTCCACAAGCCTGTGTTGTGGGTATAGGTTGCCTGGAGCGATTTTTCTCATCTCGGGTTCCTTGAACCACGAATCACTCCCCCTACACCATGAACAATTTACACATGGCCAGGTACTCCTGTCCAGGTCGCTTCCAGAGACGGAGAGCTAGTGGTAGAACTCCAGGCACTGTTACCAGCGGCTGGGCTGGGAAGGGACCTGGAGCAAA
The DNA here is from genome assembly GCF_045843805.1 of Urocitellus parryii. Lineage (NCBI taxonomy): Eukaryota > Metazoa > Chordata > Mammalia > Rodentia > Sciuridae > Urocitellus > Urocitellus parryii. The sequence continues at coordinate 191,407,798 of NC_135534.1, read as the reverse complement.
TGATGCCTCATCTGCCTCTGCCCAGGCTGCAGACCCCCAGCAGAAGAGCTTGGGGCCCAGATAGAGTGTTGGGGGGAGAGAGAAGAGAAGGGGCAAGGGAGACAGGCCTGCCCGTCCTCTGAGCCTGCAGACAGGCGAGCAGAACAGGCATGGCCAGCTTAGCTAGCTGTCCCCTCATCCCCTGAGTGACCCTCCCTCAGTCTCTGCCCCAGCCCCATCTTAGGTCCTCACTCTCCCACACAGAGAGGGGACAGTCCCCTTTCCTGTTCTCTCTGCCCTGATTTTCAGCTACTTGATTAGGGCAGTCCCTGCCTCAGGGGCTGGGGACCCTTGTGTCTTCCCCACCACCAACACACACGCACGCGCACACACACACACACACGCACACGTATGCACACACACATATACACACATGCACACACGCACACATGCACACACCCTCAGACACATGCACACACAAATGCACACACACACTCATGCACACTCATGCACACAGCACACTCTGCTCAGGGAGGCTCCACAACCTGGCTCCTGGGCTGGCCCTGGGCTTGCCCGTAGCTCATGTGGGCAGCTTTCAGTGACCTCGGCCCCCTGGTCTGCAGATACAGCCCCCCCATTTGCAAATTTCCTAACAGAAGGTCTGGCGGGGCCCATATGGCACAAGGCAGCCAGCGGGCCGGGTCCTGTGTCATGTGTCATGGGCCAGGGGTGGAGCAGCTGCTCCAAAAACAGGGTGAGGCTGAGAAGGAAATGAAGAAATCTCTACTTCAGAAACAAACCCAGTCCACCTAGGATGCAAATGAGTTACGTGGGAAAATGGAACTAACTGATTTCATTCCTCGTCTATTCTTTGCTCATCCAGGAAACTCTCCGCAAACAGGCATGGCTAAAATTAAAGAGAACCTGACACCCCCTCACCCCATACACAAACCCAGCTGCAAAAGGCTTTCAAAAGTCCTTGCCCTGACTCATCTGAGACTCTTCCCATTTGTCATCTCTTCTAATGCAGACAAATCTAACACGTGTGGGTTACTGGTTTTCCACCCAAAGGAGCCAGGATGTGATGAAATGTAACTGCAGATTCCTTTTAAATAAGAAAGATTTTTAAAAATATAAAAATAACAGCAAAGCTTTGAAAAACAGACACAAGGACTTAGCAGCTTGGGGGACATTCAGTGCCCAGCTGTAGTGACCATACTGTGGAGGAGTCCTCAAAATCAGCAACAACAACAACAACCTGGGGCAACGAAAACCAGTGAAATTTGCTCCCTGAACTTCACTTGGGATGGCAGAAATAGGTGACACATTGGGAAAGACTTCCATCTTTACAAAGGAAGGGCTTCACGTTTTTAGCAGGACTCGACCTCATCTGGAAAATGCATTCTGTGGAATAATGAGCTATAAATGATGTTTGACTATGCGCCGGTTTACAAGGCGATCCAACAAAAATAATAAATGGCACAATTTTGAAACCAAACTCTGTAACTAGCAGCTAGAATTTCATCAGCGGAGAAATAAGTGCTTTAACAGTGACTTCAGTTGGATCGAGGACCTTGGGGGCCCTGCCAAGAGCTGGAAAGCAGACGGTTTCTCTCCCACCACGTAATTTCACCCTCTCGCCTCAGGCGAGACCCTCACACTCGGTTATGGTGGTGGTGCGGGAGGAGAATCTGCAGGACTATAAGGTGTTCAAAGTGGACATCTGGAAGGAGGGGACTTCAGAGTCCCGGGCACTGTGGGTCCTAAAGGTTGTCCACAACAAGTCACTTGGAAGTTCATAAAAACTTCAGGAGGTCTGAGAGAAGAACCAGGAGTGTGCATTTTGAACACTTTGCTTCAGTGGATCTGATGCAGGTGGTCCAGGGAAGCCAGATTGAGAATTGCTGCTCCCCCACTCTGCAGGAAAGGGAAATCAAGGCCCAGAGAGGAACAAAGCAATGCTCCCAGTCACACAGCACTCAGAAGCCGAGCTGGCCCGTGGCCTGGGCAGAGCTTCTTCCCACTGCATTCCGCCTGCCCACGGACTGCCTCCCGGGGTGGACATTCCAAGGAGCCATGTAACAGGAAAGGAAACGTTGGCCGTGCCCATTCCGATGTTGGAGGGCCCATGGTGACTCCAGATTCCTGCAGACACAGCCCTCAGCGCTCAGACAGCCAAGCTCCATGAGCCTGCTTTTTCCAGATGGGACTGGGGATGAGAGTCCAAAAGCCAGTATTTATTTTTATTTCCCCAAGAAAATAAATCAGCAGCTTTGCTCCATGAGCAGTGGTCAGAGGAAGCAGTATTCCTAGCCGGCGGGAGGTCCTGGACCCTCTCCAGTCCCTCAAAGCCCCCTCCGGTGCCTCAGCATCCCCCAGGTGTCTGACGTGAAGGTGGCCCCCAGACAGCACATCCCTCGGGCTTCAGACTCAAGAACACTCTTCTGCTGACAGCGATGGATAAAGGGCTCAGGAGGAGGAGGGTCACTTTCTTCCTGGTCGAAAAGGCTTTCGCCAGCTTCTCCTATTGCCACCCCCCTCAACTGCTATATTTGAAATGATGGAATCTGATGCTGACAGGTCCCACCAGCACCTGGGGATCTGCTTTGCACATCCCAAAGGGGCAGAGCAGCCCCCCCCCAACAAAACCCTTCAGCCCAAAATGTCAGTGGTTTTGAGATTGAAAATCCCCGAGCCATGGGCATGTTATCACACATGGTGTGAGTCCAGATTTTGCCTCTAAATGCTGTGTGAGCTTGGGCAAGGTCACAGGCTCTCTGGGTCTGATACTCCCATCTGCACAAGAAAGCAGTAAGGAGAGGCTCGTCTATGGGAATTCAGCTGTTTTGGTCAAGGGAGTCTGGGAGCCCTGAGACAATGGCCCTGATTTACACCTCATAAGTGGCTGTCACAGGGAGGGGTCCGCCCAGCCCCCCCTTACCTAAGGGATGGACAATCAGCTGTCCCGAGAACCTCCCCCAGAGCACCATGTCTGGAACTCCTGCTCCACCAGGAACGGAAAACCCATTATCTGCAGATGACTTCACTTTGCAAAAATGCAGACGGGTGGTTGCCAAGCAGAACTCCAGGGAAGGGGCGGGAAAAGGGCTCAGAGCCTCCTGCCCCTGGCCTCACCAGCATCCAGCACCTCCAAAGCAAGGCTGCAGCTGCCCTGGGTATTGCTAGAAGCCCTTCCTGTGGGCAGTCCCCACCCCATGACTCTTCCGGAAACTTCAGAGGGCCTCTGGGCTGCAGGTGCATCTCCAGATGGAGGCCCTCCAAGCCCAGGGGGCCTTGTTGGGAACTGGACAGAGGAAAGTGGCCACCCTGCCCTGACCACTGGTACACACGGCAGTCCTTGGGGCCTCTACTTGAAAACAGGCTCTCCTCCCAGAGGGCTGGTCATGTGGCCACCAACTCAATTTCTTTCTTGACCTAGAGTGTGGGAGGGCATCCTGACCCAGGAGAGTGGGGACAAAGAGCACCCCAGGGAATGGCTGCATAGATGGACGAGGACCCAGGACTGTAGTCTCCTGGGGACCATAATGTGACGGGCTCTGGGAGTAGAGGGGGCTCAGGCCACCCTGGGAGGAGCCCACAAGGAGGCCTGAGTTCTATTCCAGACATGAGTCTGGGCCTCAGTTTCTCCTCTGGACAATGAGAGATTTGGTCCAGAGAAACTGGGGGGGGGGGTCTCTTTCAGCTCTAGAATTTGGAGGCTCCAGGAGCTAATAAGAGTAAGTCACAGTCAGAGCCTCATGGGGGCCGAGCTCTTTGGTGGGTGGCAGTTCCCTCCCCTGTCATCAAGAACAGGATCAAGTTCAGCCCCACTGAGCTCTAAAAGGAAGGAGGAGGAGGTGGAGCAACAGCGTGCTGAGGGAGGGGCTGGAGCACTGCCCCGCCCCTCACAGCTCTAAGCACTGCCCACTGCGGGGGGCAGTGTGAGCTAATGGCTAGCGCCCTCGGGCTGGCAGTCCCTGGCCAGAATCGAAATCTTGGTCCGTCCACCTTCTTGCTGTGCCAACTTCATTCAGTGTTCCCAACTATAAAATGAAGGCAGGAACAAACACTTCTTTGGCGAGTTATTCTAGTGGCCTCCCTTCCCCCTAAAGTAATTGCCAGCCCCCCTCCCTCGCCCTGCTCTGCCCTACCCACCGCACCCAGGCAGGAGAGAAAGTCAGGGAATTTTCCTGCTTCCCCTGCTGGGCCCCTGTTCTGGCTGTGGCCTCATCCCTCTCCGGGGTCCTCCATCCTGCTGGGAGGCCCTGCTCTGCGATACTGGTACCTAGCCCTCTTCTTGATCCTTCAGAACTGAAGGCCCACACCGCTCCCTGCTGCTGCAGGTCCTGGTGCGGCACTATCCCCTATAGCCACACCTGGCAAAAAGTCCCTTCATTACTTCCCCAAAGATGATTGACAGGTGGCCAACGGGCATGCGAGAAGGTGCTGAAGATGGCTACTCACTAAAGAGATGCAAACCGAAGCCATCATGAGACAGCCCTTCACACCCCTTAGGTGGCGCTGTCCAGAGAAAAGACAAGCGCTATGAGGACAGGGGGAGACCAGAACTCTGCAGGCTGTGGGTGGGACCGGGAAATGTCACAGCCACTGGAAAACAGTGTGGTGGGTCCCCAAGAAACTGGAAAGAGGACTAGCTGTGACCCAGCAGTGCCGCTTCAAGGTATACCCAGGGGAATTGAAAGCGAGGTCTGCAAGAGATGTCTGCAGCTGATGTCCAAAGCAGCGTTGTCCACAGCAGCCAGAGGAGGAAGCAGCCTCGATGTGCACGAGGGACAAGGGTCAAGCAAAGGCATGAGGGTAAAATGGAATATTAGCTTTGAAAGGGAAGGAAACCCTGTCACCCCGTGCAAGAATGGCCCTCGAGGACATCGTGCTAAGTGAAATTAGTCACAAATGCTCTATGATTCCACTCACGCGAGGTATTTAGAGTCATAAAGACAAAGTGGGGCTGGGAGAGGGGATGTTGGGGAGTCTTCGTGGGTCCTAGTGACTCTCCGTGTCACGGGATGGGAGAGTTCTGGAGACTGGTCACCTAACAATGGGAACACACTTAGCACTCCGAAACTCTATACTTGAAATGGTTAAGGAAGTTTTTTTTTTTTTTTAAAAAAAGTATCAAATGGCATATTTTGATCATGTGCAACTCACTGTGGGTCATTTAAATCTCAGCAAAGCTGCTCATTGGGGTTTTTGAAAGTCCCTTCATTAAATTCTCTTCAGAAAACCGGTGCTTCCCAAACTTGTTTGCATATTCAGACTTTTCTGGGAACCCTTTAAAAATTCCCAAACCCAAGCCACACCCAGAGGAATGAAGCCACAACCCCTTGGGCACAGCTCGGGCATCTGGAGGTTTTGATGATCCCCAGGGGGCTCAGTGAGCACAGCCTGGTACCATGGAAGTCGGTCCTCCACTGAGCCACATGCTTCTTGTCACCTGGAGTCACAGGAGTCTGCACAGCTAACTACTTTCTGGGCCTATTGTGAGCATTAAGAAGAATAGAGTTTGCGGAGCACTTAGCTAGTGCTCAATAAAACCTACTGAAGCCCTGATTGACATTAGTGCTGCTGTTATGATTTCTCAGGGGGCCCCTGGTTGCTGGGGCCTTGGAGAGGCTGCAGAAGGAGGGCTCAGGACCCAATGCAAGCCGAGGAGAAAGCCTTGACCGGGAGGAAAGTCCAGGCTCAGGCAGAGAAGGCACAGCTCTGAGTTGGCTGGGGACCTGTAGCGCATGCGGGGCAAGACTGCCACAATGGCAGGGGGCCAGCCGCAGCTGGCACCACTCAGAGACCCCAGAAAACACTGAGCAGCACCAAGGCCAAGAGCAGAGCTGGTGGTGGAAGAAGCATGGTCCAGGACAATCACACATTAGGGTTTCAGTTGTCTGCCACTGGTGTGGGGGTGCTTTTCTAAATTTGCAGGGGTCCCCAAGCACCTGGGTATCCCCAGTGGCCCCTCTCCCAGCCTCTCCTTGGGGCTCTTGGTGAGCTCCTGGCTGTCACCTCTGTTTACCTCCACGTGGTCATCCTGGCCACTCACCTGGCTGGGTTTCTGGGGCAGCAGGCCCAGACAGGGAGACTGTATCCCCTCCCTTGGGCACTGTGTGGGGACTGGAGGTTGTTGAAGGGCCATCCTATGGGGACTGCCTGAAGTAGGGGAGCCCCTGTGGCAGCAAAGGAGGTGAATGAGGAGCAGAGGCCTCTATTCCTCCCCAAACCCTCCATTCCAGGAACATTTCCTAAGCACCTGCTATGTGCCTGGCCTTTCAGAGCTCAAGTCTGGCTGGAGAGAGCAGGTGTGGAGGAGGCAGCCGGAGGCAGGTAGACAGGGCTCCGTGCTAGCTCTTCTCTGTACCAGCTGCAGGTCCTGGGGGAGTCCATCTCCTCTGGAGCCTCAATTTTATCTTTTGCCAAAACAGGCAATAAAAAGGCAGGCATGGTGGTGTATACCTGTAATCCCAACGGCTCAGGAGGTGAGGCAGGAGGACCACAAATTCAATGCCAGCCTCAGCAACTTAGTGAGGCCCTAAGCAACTCAGCGAGTTGTCTCTAAATGAAAAAAAAAAAAATTTTTTTTAAACAAAGGGCTAGGGATGTTGCTCAGTGATTAAGCACCTCTGGGTTCTGGGTCCAATCCCTGGTACCAAATAAATAAATAAAGCCACACTCACAGGGTTGTGCTAAAGGAAATGAGAGGACAGGCAGGAAGGACCCCCTGGCTGAGCTCTACTTAAACCTCCTTCCCCAGGAGGGAGAAGCAGGCCCCTCCCTGCAGCAAGCAGCTCTCAGGGGACCTAGGAGCCAGGAATCCACAGAGAAGCCTCCTGCCCAGAGGTCTCCATCCCGCTGGCCACTGGCATGTGGGTGACAGTGGACAATCCCTCCTGTCTGGAGGCCAGCCTCCCCACTGCCCAGCAGCCCCGCAGCCTGGAGGCCTGGTGAGCCCCTAATACTGTCACTCCAGGGAAGGGGCAAGGGCCTGGGGTCACTCTTTGCAGGTGGAAAAGTAAAACCCAGGAAGGACACAGGAGACCACAGCCAAGTCAGAGCCAGAAGCCATCTCCTCACCCCAAGCCCCCAGGGCCTCTCCACATCCTCCAGAGCCTTGGCTGGGGGTGAACCAAGGTACCAAAGCCCCATTGGAAGGTGTGGCTTCCTTTTTAAGGAACTCCCCAACAAAACTCTGGGCTCCATTAGGGCAACAGCCTTCCCCTCCAAATAGCCTCTAGACCAGCCATTCCCCTGCTCAAGCACCTTCCATAGCTCCCCTCCCACACAAACATCTTGCCCAGAGTCCAGGGTCCCAGTTTCCATCTCCAGCGATCTCCCGGGCTCCCACCCTTCTTCCATTCTGGCCACTCTCTCCCCTTCTCCAGGCCTTTGTGGATCTGCTCCTTCCTCCCGGAACACTCTGCCCTGTCTCCTTCCTCTAAGGCCATCCAAATGTCACCTGCTCCTGTTAGCCTTCCCGCTCCTCGTGTCTGACATGGCCTCTCCCTCCTCTTGGTTGCTGGAGGACACTCTCGGTCACCTTGCACACCCCTTCCCTGTGTCACCAAATCATCCTCAGCACCCTGAAGGGAGGAAGGGCCCAGTGACCTCGGTGCCCTGTGCCCGCACCACAGGGAACAAACAGGGACTGTTTGATGTCCTCTGGGAGCAGTACTGGGCCAGAGGTGCCTGCGGGCGGGGCCCTGGCTCAGCCCTGCTGTGCCTGAGCGCCTGTTTTTGTTTTCCTTCTCCCTGGGCGCAGGCTGCGGGGGTGTTGGAGCCACAGCTGGTTTTCATTGCATCAAGGCTTAAAAAAGCCTGAACATATTTTTAGAGAGAAGGAAAAAAAGAATATTTCTTCCCTGACCCAAGATGGGGCTTACTCCAGTTTTCCATCTGCTCCGTCCCTCTGGGTGGAGCTGTCGGGGAAGCCTCTCTGCAGGACGGTCCTTCAGGACAGCACGCGGGTCTCCCCTCCCCGGGGTCCTGGATCCAGCAGAGCCCCGCCCACCTGCCCCTCCCCCAGTGCCTGGATCCAGCAGACCCCACCCACCTGGGACCAGAATAAGGGATGCACTGGAAGCTTGTTTGAGGGCTGGTTTCCAATTGTCTGAAGACGCTGTTGGGGGTGAATGAAATACCAGATCATGTCAGGCATCACTGAACTCACAGAGCTTCTGTTGAAATGCATTTTCTCAATCAAAAGATGCTTCATGTATTGGCGCCCTGCAACTGTGTGTGTGTGTGTGTGTGTGTGTGTGTGTGCATGTGCGTATGCACACGCATGTGCACCCAGGCTTGTGCGTGACCTGTGTGAATATGGTTCATTTGTGTGACATTTGGTGTGTGGGGAGGTAAAGAGATCAGGTCACACTTTCCTCCCGGTGTGTGTAGTGTACTGTTTCTGGGACCCCGTGTGTGTTTGTGGTCTGACCTGTCCTGGACTTGTGTGTCAGAGGCGTGCTCCGTATACAGTCGGGCGCATGCGTGCTGTGCATGTTTGGTAGGTGCCTTGCATGCTCGAGGCGTGTCGGGGGGTTCAGTGCATGCAGTGTGGGTGCCACTGGTGGGGCTGTTCTTGGTACTGGCCAAAGCACATCTGGAACTGGGGAGAGGTCCCGGCTTCCCCTGAGACCTGCCCCCAGCAGCCCCTGCCCTGCCATCAGTCTGGTCTTTGCCCCGGGTCCTAAAACCCCCCAACTAAGCAGCCAAGGGCATGGAGGCTGAAGTGCAGAGAATCCAGCGTCCCCTCCAGGACAGGCCTAGGAGCCCAGCAGCCTCCCCTCCTCCCGAGCTGGGGAAGGAAGAAAGTGGCAAGGTGGCCGCAACAAAGACCACAAGTCTCTCAGCAGCACCAGGGCACTCAGGGCCCTGGCACTCCAAAAACCTGCCCTATTCCGTCTTGCACTCACCCATCAAAGGGGGCTTGAAACCATTGCCATGTTTTATGGAAGGAAAAAATAGGCTTGAAGAGGAAACAGAGGAGAAGGCAGGCCCCTTGGCAGCCCTCAGAGCTGAGAGGGTAGCCCAGATCCATGGGGGCAGCTTCTTGATCAGGGGTTCAAGCAGGGAAGTTGGAGGCATCTTGCAGGTGTGTGGGGGTCTGGCTCCACTAAGGGGTGCTGCCTCCTCTTTCCTGTCTGTAGAGACACAGGCCCTGCTCAGAACCAGAGCCGGGAGGAGGGAGGGAGAAGGTGGAGAGAGCACACCAGGGAAGTGGGCCTCCAGCTTTCCTAGGCTGACTGGCCAGGCCAGCTACCCTCTTGCCCAACTGCCTCCTTCTATCCCCGGGGGCAGGAAGGGCCACCAGGGGCTCACTCCCAACTTCTTAGAAACTGAGGCAGCCCAGCTGGAGTCCAGGGGAACTTCCTGGGAGTTGAATTTTTTGGGTAAAAAGGAAAAACCTGGATTCAAGACCTCCTCAGCCCCGGGGCCCTGGGCACACCCTCCCCCTTCCCTGTGCCTCAGGTCCCTCCTTTGTGACAGGAGGATTCCACCTCTCTTCTCAGGGGGAGGGGGGCCATGTGGGAGGGAGGGAAGTTTGGGCACAGGCCCAGTACAGGGAGCACTCATGGACGTGTGTCCTGTTCCCATCCCCAGCTGCCCTGGGCAGCCACGAGGGAGAAACTGGGCTTAACTGGTCCAAAGGTCCTTCTCTTCCTGGCCCCAGAAGGAACTGCAGGGGAGAAAGAAACAACAGTTCTTAGAAAGTCCGCGTGGAGTCCTTCCAGGAGAGGGCCGTGGGTCACCACGGGGCACCTGCACCACGCTGGTCCTCATCCCCAGTGCCAAGGTCCTGCTCCCCACTCCATGCCTGCCCTGCACCCGGGCCGGGGACTCACCACACACCTCGAGGCCCTCACAGGGTCCCTGGCTTGGAATGCCATCGCCCTCCTCTGGCAGCCACCTCTGGCTCACACCTCAAGGGCACCTTGGTCTTCAGCTCCCCAGGAAGCCTTCCGATTGCCCCAGCTCCGGGCCAGTGGAGGTGCCTCCTTCCCCAAACCCTCTCGCACTGCTGTCCCATCACTCCCGTCCCCCTGCCCCGGCCTGGCAGGTCCTCTTCTCCCAGCTCCTGTGGGTGTGGGTGTCCACTCGGTGGCCCACCTGGCCCTCCGCACCGACAGTGGCCTGCTGGGATCCGCTCTGGAAACTCCCAGGTCCCACCTTAGCCCCCAGGCCTTGGAGTTCAGGGCCCCGTTGGATGGCAGAGCTTGCTGGAGTCCTGGAGGGAGTGGGAGCAGTCTCAGTGCTAGGCACGACAGCCTGGTCACTCTCAGGAACTGCTTAAGCACAATCTCTCAGCAGCTGGGGCGAGGGGACCTGACCTCTGGGAGTGTTCTAGAAACTTCTCTCTCTCCCCTTTCAGAGCCTGTCACCAGTCTCATGTGAAAATGCCAACGCTGTTCAGAATTCTCGCCAGCGGAATCCTCGGAGGCCCCAGGATTTACTCTCTGCCAATGTACACAAGTTGCTGCTGCCAGTTATTTTAACTGTTCATAGTTATGGGCTGAAGAGTGACCCCTGAATTCACAAGTTGAAATCTTCACCCCAGTTCCTGAGGTTGCAGCCCTAATTGGAGAGGGGGTCTTTTTTGTTTTTGTTTTGTAGTGGGGATTAAACTCAGGGGCACTTGACCACTGAGCCACATCCCCAGCCCTATCTTGTATTTTACTTAGAGACGGGGTCTCACTGAGTGGCTTAGCTTCTCACTTTTGCTGAGGCTGGCTTTGAATTCTCGATCCTCCTGTCTCAGCTTCCCTAGCCACTGGGATGGCAAGCATATTCTCTCAGGGCTTCATGTAGCTGAAGGTCAGCAGCACAGGCCAGGCAGGAGGGCGCCCCACAGCTGGGGATGTCCTGGCAGAGAGGGGATCTTTGAGGAGGGAGTTGGATTAACTGAGGTCATGAGAGTGGGAATGACCCTCTTCCCAGTTCCAGACATCAGACTGGTGTCCTTCTAAGACAAAGGAATCAGAGGCAGACAGGCACAGAGCAAAGACCCTGGAAGACCAAGGGAGAAGATGGCCACTGCAGGACCCTGAGAGAGGCCTCAAGAGGACCACCAACCAGCCAACCTCTTGGCCTCCAACTTGTAGCCTCTAAGATGTGAGAACAGATTTGTTGTCTGAGCAGCCCCGGCTGTAGGACGAGGTGATGGCGGCCAAGCTGACCACTACAGATGTCCATGTGCCTCTGTCTCTCACTGTGCTGTGGTCACCTGTTTGAGAGCCGATCTCCCCTTGCAGACTAGGAGCTCCCTGAAGGCACCTTGCAGACCTGACCCAGGCATCCCTCGGAGCCTGGAACCCATCGCACCCCCAGAGGGTCAGAGGGCATTTCCCAGATGAACCCTCCCAAGGAGGAGCAGAACTTCATTTTGTGAGCTCTTTAAATCCTCAAATGCTGGAAACAGGAGACCCAACAGCACAGGTCTCTCCTCCCTCACCGCCTCTCCCCAGCTGGCCTGTGCTGCTGACCTTCACCTGCATATAGCCCTGAGAGAAAACTCCCCCCATTTTACAAGTGAGTAAACTGAGGCCCAGGGAAGACCACTGTTCTGCCCAGGAGCATGCATGAGCCCTCAGGGAGACACAGAAGCCCCCAGGTCCCAGGGAGGCCTGAGAGGGGTCTCCTGGGGCCAGAGGGCTCCTTGGGGAGATCCCAGGCCCAGGATTGAACCTGACTCCTCTTGCCCGCTCTGGGTGAGCCCGTTCCTGGCCTCTCTCCCCGGGGCCTCAGTTTCTGTCCACACAATAAGTTCAACAAACACGCGAGGCTGCGAGGGCTTAGCACAGTCTGACCCCCAGAGAAGCCCAGCAGTACCGCTGCAGCCACTGCTCCTTGTCCCTGGGCCCTGTGGATGGCCCACACCTGCTCCCACGGGAAGCCTGACAAGCTCAGGATGGAGGCTTTTCCTGAAGCCAGCAGGGGGGGTGGGCAGCCTCCGACCACCACCCAGCGCTGCCCCCCACCCCACCATTTGCCTTCCTCCTGGGCCTCGCGGGCTGCAGGGCTGGATGGGCTCAAGGCTCCTTGTTCTCCCCCAGGCCCAGACCAGGCCAGGCCTGCCGGGAACCAGTAACTAAAAATAGCCCTCGGAGCGTTTGGGTCCAGCTGCTATCTCCCGCAGGGGTCAAGAGGTGCCTGTGCTCTTCCTGGCCACCACTCTGGGCGAAGTCCAGTTTGGCCAGTTCCCAGATCACCCTGACCAGAGAGCCCAAGCTCACACCCACAAAATATCTAGTGGAAAATTCAAGGCCAGTTCTGGTCCGGAGGGCAGAGCTGTCTGTGGCGCAGAGTTTCCGAGTCGCAGGGTTCAGAGGTCAGAGGTGGGCTCAGCCTGCAGTGAATTGGGAGGGAGGGAGGAGGAACAGGAGGATCCACCAGGCCATGAGAACCGGGAAGGCCCCTAAAGGGGCAGGGATGGGGAGTCCACTTGGTAGAGCCGAAGGGGGGTCTTCCAAGGGGAAGCTCTGGCTCTGTGGGGATGGGCCCTGGGTGCCAGGCAGAGCTTCCTGACCTTCTGAGGGCCTGGGGGCAGGTTCCATGGACACCTTCACTCCCTGGGCTTCCCCCAGCACGGCTCCGTAGGACCATCCCCAAGCCCCCAGGGAGGAGCTGAAGGCTGGAGAGTGGGGTCCCCGGCCCACCCTCCAGGCCTCGGGAGGGGGCTGCTCACCTAAGACTTCAGGTCCACCTGTACATTGTGAGGCCAAGGTCAGCAACATGAGTGTGTGTGTGACCCTGCACATTATCACCGAAGGAAGTTCACTCCAGATGGAAGGCTGGTTTGATGTGTAAAAGTCAATCAATGTACTCTCTTAGTGATAAGCTAGATAAGAAGAATTAGGCTAGTCCATCAATTGACATAAAAAAGCATTTAGCAAAGTTCAAAGTCCTTCGTGGATGGTAAAAACTCTCAGAAAATTAGGGTAACATCATTCATAAATAAACTTCCTATATATAAAAATAACTTTTTTTAAAAAAAAATTTTTTAATTGTAGATGGGCATGATACCTCTATTTGATTTACTTATTTTTACATGGTGCTGAGGATCGAATCCAGTGCCTCACACGTGCTAGACAAGCACTCTACCCCTGAGCCACGACCCCAGCCCCTGAAATAACTTCTTATATAAACAAAGAAATCTACAAAAAACCTACACAAATATCATAGTCATTGGTGAAAGACTGAGGCCCCATAAGACAAGTGAAGGAAATAAATTGCATACAGGTCAGAAAGGGAAAAAAAAAAAAAACGTCCCTATTTGCAGAAGAATGATTATCTAAAAAGCCCAAGGCATCTACAAAGAAATCCTAGAACTACTGAGTTCAGCAAAGTCACAAGGTATAAGGTCAACCTACAAAAAAGAAATTGCATTTCCATGCACTAGTAAAGAAAACCTATAAACTAAAATTTAAAATATAATATTGTTTATAATCATGAAACTATGAAATAGGTGTAAGTCTAGTAAAACATATAGAGAACTCACACGCTGAAAATACAAAATGTTGATAAAAGAAATCAAAGAAGATCTAAATAAATGGAGATACCTACCACGCTCATGGATTGGAATATAAACATAGTACAGTTTGTCATAAATGGAAAAACAGGTACGATGTTATCCCGATCGCAGTAAGACGTTTCGTAAGCTAGACAAGATTATCCTCAAATTTATAGGCAGAGGCAAAGTAACTAGAATAGCCAAAGATAATTTTGAGGAAAAAAAAAAAAGAATAACATGGGAAGATCAGTCCACCTAATTGCAAGACTCATAGAATAGCAATCAAGACTCCCATTGGCAAAAGGATAGACACAGATCAATGGAACGGAATAGAGAAGCTAGAAGTAGACCAGTACTAGTATTTTTTTGATTTTTGACAGAGGTGCAGGCAAAATTCAATGGTGCCATGACACACCCCCGGGACAGCTGTAACAAAGGGGCATACATCATAACAGGTGTTGGTGAAGGTGTGGAAGTTGGAACCCTCCCACCCCGCTGGTGCAAATGGCTTGGCAATGTCTCCAAAGGCTGAATATAGTCTGTGTGTGACAGAACAACTCCACAGCGAAGTAGATACCTAAGAGAACAGAAAACATGTCCTCACAAGAACCTGCCCAGGAATATAGCAACAGCATTATTCATAACTGCCCAAAGTGGATATGACCCAAATGTCCCTTAATATAATGAAAGAATAAATAAAATGTGAGATATTATGCAGCATGAAAGAATGAACAAGGCTCATCATCGGAGAAAATGCCCACTTATTGAGGAACAGCTCTGCATATTTATAGAGCCGGGGAGGTTTGACAGTTATGACAGTTTAATGGTTGAACGGTTTGACAGTTGGCTGGGGTACTTTCTGATTGGTGGGTAAGGATCATGTGAGCCAGCAGGGCTAGTCTGATTGGTGGGTAAGGATCATGTGAGCCAGCAGGGCTCACCATTGGATGGGTCTTCTCAGGGGATGGGGAAGTTAGTCTTTGGAGCCGGGGTGACTCCCAACATAAGCATATAAAATGTAATTATAGATAATGGAATATTATTAGACAATAAAAAGAAACTAAGTACTAATACATGGGGCAACCGATGAGTCTTAAAAGCATTGTGCTATGTGAAAGAAGCCATTTGCAAAGGACCACCCGTGTGATTCCAGGACAGGCAAATCCAGAGACAGGAAGGGGATAGGCCCTTGCCGAGGGCTGGGAGGAGGGCTGAGAGGGAAGGAGTCGCTGCTAATGGGTTGAAAATACTTCTAGGAGGTGAGGCAGGGTTTGTTCTAACACTGGTTGTGATGGTGGTTACTATACAAACCTGTGAATGGACTAAAATTGTACCCTCTGGGTGGATAGCCCCCTATGTGGACATCTCAGAAAGCTGGGTACTTTAAAGCAATTCAATGACTGATTCAATTTGATCCATTTGAATAAATGATGTTGGATCCATGGAACATCCTTGTGCAAAAACAAAAACAACAACAACAACAAAAAAAGAAGTTCAACCTGAAGTTCATCTATGATGCACGTATTAGCTCAAAATGAATCACAGATCTGAATGTTAAAGTATCAAACTTGAGAAAAAAAAATAAGAGAAGATCTTCAGGATCCAGGGCTTTGTGCAAAGTTCTTAGACAAAACATTAAAAGTGTGATCTATAGAAGAAAAAAGAGATGAATTGGACTAGTTCAAAAGTAAAGTTTTTGCTTTGCCAAAAAAAAAACCTTGTCAGGAGAATGAAAAGCCAAGCTACAGACTTAAAGAAAAGGAGTGCAAACCCCACGTCGACCAAAGTGTCATCCGCAGAATATATAAAGTCCCCCACAACTCACCAGCAAAAAGGCAAACGATCTAATTAGGAAATGAGCAAAAGATGTGGAACGACAGGTCCCCAGTGAGGGTGTCCAGATGGCGGGTGAGAGGCTCAGCATAGCCAGCCCCAGGGGACATGCAGATGGAGACTGCAGGACGCACACATCTGCTGCTGCTGCGACAGCTCCAACGAAGCACAGGGACAACGTTAAATGCCATCAGGGAGGCACAAGAAACAGGTCTCTCTTGGTACAGCCCCTCTGAAAAGAGTCCCGTAGTTTCTTAAAACCAAAACCTGCACTCACCGTACTGACCAGCTGCCTTGCTGGACACGGATCTCAGAGAAATGGGAAGTTAGGTCCACACAAAACTCCACACAACTTGGTAGCAGCTGGAAATGTCATAGCCCCAAACCTGAAATGTCCCTTAGCAGGTGACAGGTTAAGCACACGTTGTTACCTGCACACGATGGCGAGGCTGCATCTCAAGGAGGCTCAGCTGAGCGGAGGGAGGCAACCCGACAGGTCAGTGCAGTGAGATTCCCTTCACACAACACTCTAAAGGACGAAGTTGGATAGAGCCCAAATTAGTGGCCGATGGGGTAGGGAGGGAGGAGGGGATGGTGTGCCCAGCAGGGCACACTCTCTGTGCCTCAGTTTCCTTACCTGAGAAATACAGATTTAGTTTATAAACTTTCTTTTTCTTTTTGCAGTGCTGGGGACTGAACCCCAGGGCGCTCTATCACAGAACAACACTCCCAGCCCTTTTTATTTTTTATTTTGAAACCAGGTTTTATTAAATTGCCAAGGTTGGCCTCGATTTGTGAGTCTCCTTCCTCAGCCTCCTGCCTCAGCCTCCTGAGTCATCAATAGGAGATAAACATTGATGACACGGTTCTAAGCACCTTCTAGGTAGGAACTCTTTTCCTTCTCGTAGCTACTTCACAATATAGGTACTGTTCCCACACCTGTGTACAGAGGGGAAAGTTGAGGCCCAGAAAGTGAAGTTACTTGCCCAAGTTCAGACAACCCCATAGAAGAGCTGGGAGTTCCCTCAAGCAACCTGGGGACACTGTGCTGCAAGGGGTGGGGGGTCCAATATGCCCTTAACTCCTGGGACCCCTGTGAGTGTGAAAGAAGAAGTCAAGTCAGCCACGTACTTAGCCAGTGCCTGGCACCTCTGAAACTCAGCAAATGTTCTTACCACCAACACCATCATCACCAGCACCACTGGCCTGGGGGGAGGGGAGGGAGGGTTCCAGGCAGAGGAACTGCTTGTGCAAAGGCCCTGGACAGAAGCAAGCACAGTGCAATTGAGGCCCGGAAAGCAGAGCAGCAGGGCTGCGTGCAGAAAGCTCACAGCCACCTTTACGTTATCACAACCACAGTGTTAGCTAAGAACTATCATTGCCTTCTCTTTATAAATGAGAAGACCTGGGCTCAGAGAGGTGAAGTGACTTGCCAGAGGTCACACATCGAAGAAACCATCTGAGCCTGACCTCAAGCCAGGGTTTCTACGACTCCAAAGCAATGCTCCTAATCACTACAGTCCGCAGCCCTGGAATGGACAGAACTCCAGGGATGGAGCCAGTTCCTGCTGTGAGAACACTTCAGTAGGAAAGACGGTCAAAGGGATGCAAGAGTCAGCTGGTTCCCAAGAGCACTTCCAATCCCCCCACTCACCCCTCCTCAGGGCGGGGAATTGAGGCCCGGAGAGGAAAGGGGACTTGCCACCAGCTGGTGTCAGAGCCAGACCCGTGCCCAACATCTTCGCCTGGGCTCTCACCCCACCTCCTCACCACCTCCTCACCACCTCCCGGGGGGGCTGCGCTGGCCGGCCTTGGTCTGCAGGGGAGGTGGGGGGGGGTGTGGACTACGCCCAAAGGGCAGGAGATTGTAAACAACCCGCAGGTGGAAATCAGGGCCAGCCTGGCTGGAGGACAGCGTCCCGAGGGGTGGCCCCGGGGCCAGTGGTAAACAGACTCCTCTGGTCCCTGGGGAGAGGCTGCCCCAACCCCGCGGCTCCCAGGCACATACGTTCCCACAGACGGCCCTGGACACCGCAGGCCCCTTCAGAAGGTCCTCAGACAGGAGGAGAGGCCTCTCTCCTGTCTTCCAGAAGGAAGGAGGCCCGGCAGCGGGAGGGGGGGCTTCATCCAAGGTCCAAGTCACAGAGAGGGTTGGGGCAGATGGAGGATAGGACCCAGAACTGACAGTGCAGGTGCCATTCAGATGCCCAGGTAGTGCCCGCTGAGCCCTGTGCGGGTCCCAGGCCCCACCCCCACTGGGGGCCCTGTCCTGTTCTGGAGCCCCAGGTCCTTGGTTAGAACCTGACAGACGCTGTGCTTCCTCCTGCACAGTTCGTTGGGGTGGGGCCTCCCCTGCCCTCCTGGTGGCCCTGCCAGAGCCACAGGCCACCTCCCTCTGTCCCCAGGAGTATGCTCCCCCTGGGCCAGGGCCCATGTGGGGCTCATACACACCCATCATATCGCTGAGGGGGGATTGTTCCCCTTTTGTGGCTGAGACACTGCCCCGAGACCCCTGTCCCACAGCGCGGCTGAGAACTGGGCGTCTCTGCACCCCCAAGCCCTGTGCTCAGCCAGGACCCCGTGTCTCGCCCATCTGCGGGATGCATAGGCCGTCGGAGAAAGACGGGCTGGGGCTGCTGGAAGTGGTGGTCCCGATCCCAGGGGCTCAGCTGAGCCATTTGTCCACTCCTCAGAACACAGTGCTCTCCTTGAAGAAGGAAAGCCACCCTCAGACCTCCCTCCAGGGCCGTGGGGAGCCTGGTGGAGACCAGGGTGGGCTCGGGTGTCCTGCCCAGTCGGTTTTCTCTGCAACCTGGCCCTCCATCCCCAGTGCCAGCCGCACCCCTGTTCCTCAGGCCCCCGCGGCCTCCTCCCACCAAGGAAGGGGTGCTGCTGTGCCCGGGGCCCGGGGCACCCCCTTTCCTCCTCCTGGCCCAGCCGGGGAAGGAGCAAGCACAGCAGATGTTCCACAGATGGTGCCCACTGTCGGCAGAGCAATGGCATACACGTGGCTTCTCTGGGCCCCCGTGAGGAGGGCCCCAGAGCTCTGGGGGGAAGCAGGGGAGGGGGCAGGGTCATCAGGGGCCTGAGGTCTGGGGGCACTGCGGGGTGAGTTACAGGGGCTTTCTGGGGCAGGATGTCAGCCGGAGGGTTCCAGGAAGGGACAGCCGGCAAAGTGACCAGGGGGTGCAGAGGCAGGAAGGTGGGGAGGGGGGCTCAGCAGAGCTGGTGAGAGGAGCGAGGCCAGAGAGTCCAGTGGGTCTGAGGTGGCTGGGGCAGGAGACCAGCAGGGGCTCTCAGACTGCCCCAGAGGCCCACCTTCAGGAGGGAGGACTGGAGACCCCCCAAGGCTCCCGGGCCCTCCTGACAGACTGGGGATACTGAGCTCCGTGTCCAGCAGAAAGCCGGGAGCTTGGACTAGGCGGTCTCTGCCAGGCTGCAGGGTCTAGGGGCCAGCTGCCCAGGCCAGGAGAGCACAGTCCTCCTGGGAAAGGCCAGGAGCAGGAGGGCTTTGACTCACTCGCAAGGAGTCGGCCACGGTTAGCACAGGCGACGCCGAATACCCTCCGGTGGCATCCGGCTGAGTGGCACTGCCATGCCCCTTCCCTCCCCACCCTCCAGCTGACCCCGGCTGCTCCCCACTGGGCCGAGGCTGGGCAGCAGGGCGGGGACAGGCTGTCTCTGGCTCAGTCCCCGGAATAGGCAGGCTCTACCCTCCCGCCAAACCGTTCCTGAAGCACGTGGGCCTGGCCTCTTGAGACCAAGGCCCCGTCCACAGGGGTGGGTGAGAGCCTGGGGTGGTGCCACCTGCCCCTGACCCCAAGCAAGGTGACACCAAGAGCAGCTCATGTCGAAGGAGCAGACACCTGAGCCAGGCACTGAGCTAGATGCCGCAGGTGCAGCCTCACCTGGCCATTGCGCCTCTGGGCTGGGCGCCAGCCGCACCAGGTACGGATGAGGAATCTTCATCAGCAGCAGAGCCTGGGACTGGCTGAGAGCCCGCTCCCCAGACCTGGGCCTTCCCACCTCCGCTCTGAGCTGCTTCTTCCAGTCTGAGCCACAGGGTGGGACCTGCACCAGGGCTTCCCAGTGCTGAGATCCCGCAGGGACCTGCCCAGGATCACAGGTTCC